>NC_058083.1:182195653-182795653 GCF_014858855.1 Bufo gargarizans
TGCAAAAAAAACGACATCCATATTTACATTTTCTTGCCAAATTTATTGTTCTACATGTCTTTGATAAAAAAAAAATGTTTGGGCAAAAAAAAAAATGGTTTGGGTAAAAGTTATAGCATTTACAAACTATGGTACAAAAATGTGAATTTCCGCTTTTTGAAGCAGCTCTGACTTTCTGAGCACCTGTCATGATTCCTGAGGTTCTACAATACCCAAACAGTAGAAAACCCCCACAAATGACCCCATTTCGGAAAGTAGACACCCTAAGGTATTCGCTGATGGGCATAGTGAGTTCATAGAACTTTTTATTTTTTGTCACAAGTTAGCGGAAAATGATGATGATTTTTTATTTTTATTTTTTTCTTACAAAGTCTCATATTCCACTAACTTGCGACAAAAAATAAAAAATTCTAGGAACTCACCATGCCCTCACAGAATACCTTGGGGTGTCTTCTTTCCAAAATGGGGTCACTTGTGGGGTAGTTATACTGCCCTGGCAATTTAGGGGCCCAAATGTGTGAGAAGTACTTTGCAATCAAAATGTGTAAAAAATGACCGGTGAAATCCAAAAGGTGCACTTTGGAATATGTGCCCCTTTGCCCACCTTGGCATCAAAAAAGTGTGACACATCTGGTATCGCCGTACTCAGGAGAAGTTGGGGAATGTGTTTTGGGGTGTCATTTTACATATACCCATGCTGGGTGAGAGAAATATCTTGGCAAAAGACAACTTTTCCCATTTTTTTATACAAAGTTGGCATTTGACCAAGATATTTTTCTCACCCAGCATGGGTATATGTAAAATGACACCCCAAAACACATTGCCCAACTTCTCCTGAGTACGGCGATACCAGATGTGTCACACTTTTTTGCTGCCAAGGTGGGCAAAGGGGCACATATTCCAAAGTGCACCTTTCGGATTTTGCAGGGCATTTTTTACACATTTTGATTGCAAAGGTCTTCTCACACATTTGGGCCCCTAAATTGCCAGGGCAGTATAACTACGCCACAAGTGACCCCATTTTGGAAAGAAGACACCCCAAGGTATTCCGTGAGGGGCATGGCGAGTTCCTAGAATTTTTTATTTTTTGTCGCAAGTTAGTGGAATATGAGACTTTGTAAGGAAAAAAGAAAAAAAAAGAAAAATCATCATTTTCCGCTAACTTGTGACAAAAAATAAAAAATTCTAGGAACTCGCCGTGCCCCTCACGGAATACCTTGGGGTGTCTTCTTTCCAAAATGGGGTCACTTGTGGCGTAGTTATACTGCCCTGGCAATTTAGGGGCCCAAATGTGTAAGAAGTACCTTGCAATCAAAATGTGTAAAAAATGGCCTGCGAAATCCGAAAGGTGCACTTTGGAATATGTGCCCCTTTGCCCACCTTGGCTGCAAAAAAGTGTCACACATCTGGTATTGCCGTATTCAGGAGAAGTTGGGCAATGTGTTTTGGGGGGTCATTTTACATATACCCATGCTGGGTGAGAGAAATATCTTGGCAAAAGACAACTTTTCCCATTTTTTTATACAAAGTTGGCATTTGACCAAGATATTTTTCTCACCCAGCATGGGTATATGTAAAATGACACCCCAAAACACATTCCCCAACTTCTACTGAGTACGGCGATACCACATGTGTGACACTTTTTTGCAGCCTAGATGCGCAAAGGGGCCCAAATTCCTTTTACCCTAAGTTCACACCTGAGCGTTTTACAGCGCGTTCAAACGCGCTGTGAAACGCTCAACACATGAAAAGCAATGCTTCCCTATGGGAATGGTTCTCACCTGGGCGTTTTACAGCGCGTACTTGAGCTTCTTTGGGGCGTTTTGACGCGCGTTTGTGGCCATAGGACTCTGCAGTCAATGACACAAACGCGCGTCAAACGCGCGTTTACTATTACAAAAAACGCGCGTCAGAAACGCGCGTCAAAAACGCGCGTTTGACGCGCGTTTGGGAAACGCTCAGGTGTGAAAGCAGGGTTAGGAGGGCATTTTTAGACATTTGGATACCAGACTTCTTCTCACACTTTCGGGCCCCTAAAAAGCCAGGGCAGTATAAATACCCCACATGTGACCCCACTTTGGAAAGAAGACACCCCAAGGTATTCAATGAGGGGCATGGCGAGTTCCTAGAATTTTTTTTTTTTTTGCATAAGTTAGCGGATATATATTTTTTTTTGATCCACAAAACACATGCGGACGTCTGAATGGAGCCTTACAGGGGGGTTATCAATGACAGGGGGTGATCAGGGTGATCACCCCCCTGTCACTGATCACCCCCCCTGTAAGGCTCCATTCAGACGTCCGCATGATTTTTACGGATCCATGGATACATGGATCGGATCCACAAAACACATGCGGACGTCTGAATGGAGCCTTACAGGGGGGTTATCAATGACAGGGGGTGATCAGGGTGATCACCCCCCTGTCACTGATCACCCCCCCTGTAAGGCTCCATTCAGATGTCCGCATGATTTTTACGGATCCATGGATACATGGATCGGATCCACAAAACACATGCGGACGTCTGAATGGAGCCTTACAGGGGGGTTATCAATGACAGGGGGTGATCAGGGTGATCACCCCCCTGTCACTGATCACCCCCCCTGTAAGGCTCCATTCAGACGTCCGCATGATTTTTACGGATCCATGGATACATGGATCGGATCCACAAAACACATGCGGACGTCTGAATGGAGCCTTACAGGGGGGTTATCAATGACAGGGGGTGATCAGGGTGATCACCCCCCTGTCATTGATCACCCCCCCTGTAAGGCTCCATTCAGACGTCCGCATGATTTTTACGGATCCATGGATACATGGATCGGATCCACAAAACACATGCGGACGTCTGAATGGAGCCTTACAGGGGGGTTATCAATGACAGGGGGGTGATCAGGGAGTGTATATGGGTGATCACCCGCCTGTCATTGATCACCCCCTGTAAGGCTCCATTCAGACGTCCGCATGTGTTTTGCGGATCCGATCCATGTATCCATGGATCCGTAAAAATCATGCGGACGTCTGAATGGAGCCTTACAGGGGGGTGATCAATGACAGGGGGGTGATCAATGACAGGGGGTGATCAGGGAGTGTATATGGGTGATCACCCGCCTGTCATTGATCACCCCCCTGTAAGGCTCCATTCAGACGTCCGTATGCTTTTTGCGGATCCGATCCATGTATCCGTGGATCCGTAAAAATCATACGGACGTCTGAACGGAGCCTGACAGCGGGTTGATCAATGACAGGGTGGTGATCAATGACAGGGGGGTGATCAGGGAGTTTATATGGGGTGATCATGGGTGATCAGGGGTTTATAAGGGGTTAATAAGTGACGGGGGGGGGTGTAGTGTAGTGTGGTGTTTGGTGCGACTGTACTGAGCTACCTGAGTCCTCTGGTGGTCGAGCCTAACAAAAGGGACCACCAGAGGACCAGGTAGGAGGTATATTAGACGCTGTTATGAAAACAGCGTCTAATATACCTGTTAGTGGTTAAAAAATTCGGATCTCCAGCCTGCCAGCGAGCGATCGCCGCTGGCAGGCTGGAGATCCATTCGCTTACCTTCCGTTCCTGTGAGCGCGCGCGCCTGTGTGCGCGCGTTCACAGGAAATCCCGGCCCTCGCGAGATGACGCGTATAGGCGTCGTCGTGCGCAGGGCTGCCACCTCCGGACCGCACATCTGCGTTAGGCGGTCCGGAGGTGGTTAATGATTACATTTATTTATAGAATAGGATGTTGAACAGTTTTCAAATATGAATTTTGCTTACAGAGCTTTATTATATTCATACAATAGCCTCTCCCTATACTGAGAAAATGGTATGGCCTGTTTTAGTCCTGTAAAATGCATTCACAGGAAAGCTGGGTAGGACTAGATATGGCATCAGTCATGTGAGCTGCCATGTGACCCTCACAAGTTTCATTTGACCTGGTGTTCAGTAAACTGTCCAGGTATCTAACAGGTGAATAGTAGGGTATTGGGGAGCAGAACAGATACAGTATTACTGCCTGCACCAGCACCTCAACATTATGTCTGTCAGTGTCTATATAAAAGCAGATGTGTTTTGGGTTTGTTTTTTTGACACTAAACTTTATTAACAGCATTACATTACCTAGAGACAGGCAGCTATTTTAAAACACCACTTAGTGGCAGACAGCCATGTAAATACACACAGTGTAGTTGCACAGTGTAGATACACTTTGTGCCTCCAATAATTTCATACAAGACCTATAGGGGACATTTAACATTGCTTTTTTTAATTGGTGATTTCTTTTGTAACTGGGGCTGACATAGTAGCCCCAGTTACAGGGGCAAAACAGCTCCCGGAGGGGTTATATAGGACTGTACAACCTTTTTGCAGAGCTTATCTGGGTCTAATAAGACCCAGCCAGCTCTGCAGCCTCCCGGCCACCAAATTAGGATGCGTTGATCTGCAGTCTCATGTAAAACATGCATGCAGAGCTAACAATTCCATAAATGTATGAATTCTTTTTATGTTGGGTGCTCACTTTGATTTTTGAACACTATTACAGTGTTTAATATTTCCCTTAATTTTCAAAACATTTCATGAAGCAATCTGAATAGAAGTTATTATTGCTTAGGAAACCTACTGAGATATAGGAGAAACAGCATATTTATAGATGCTACCTTGGCATTAGCATACAACCAGTTTGTACTGAGTAGTGATGAGCGGCAGGGGCAATATTCGAATTCGCAATATTTCATGAATATTTTGTAGAATATTCGTCATATATTTGCAAATTTCGAGAATTCGAGATTATTTTACTGAATGCGATTAATTGCCAATGTAAAAATCGCCTAATGTGAATTGGTAACGCGAAATACAGGCGTGGGTCACTTTGGCTACATTTTTCAAGCTGGTATAAGTTTGCTGAGACTGGAGAAAATGGTTGGAACAGCAGAACATTGGAATATAGCTTTATATGCAGATAGAGTAAAGTGCTCCAATATATTTGCGGCTGCGCTAATTGGCAGTGATTGGAGTATTTTATCGCACTACGTGAAACTTCACATTTTAGCAGGTCTGACTACAGATTACTGATTAGTGCACTAAGTATTGTTGTGAACTTGACATTGCTTCCTTCTCATTGGCCCACAAGCAAGAAGCAGAGAGGAATCATGTGTTCAGATGGAAACAAATGCCGCATATTGGATATAGCGAATACATAGCACTATATTTTAAATATTCACAAATTCTCAAAGTGGTGATATTCGCGATAAAAATTAGCTTTTCAAATATTCGTGCTCAACACTAGTACTGAGTATTGGTGGACAAGATATACCTTATCCCCCACATCTTTGCCTAATGGTAAAGTTGCTCATACACATAAGGGCCCTTTTACATGGGCTAAGGATCGGGCCAACTGGAGGATTTGTGTGAATTTTGAATAAAAACTTGGCAGTTACAGAAAAAGTAGAGCACAGCCCAATTGGCTGTTTCCTTAAAGGGGTTGTCCGCTTTTTTTATATTGATGACCTATCTTAAGCCGTCCCATTCAGTTAAAGGGCACAGCTCCTTTCTTTTCAAATGAATAGAAAGGAGCTGTCCTATTGAAGTGAATGTGATGGCTTAGGTTTAATTACAGCTGTTCACCGCGCTGCAGTTGGAATGGTGAGCAGGTAAACAATGAAGAGAAGGCAGCGCTTGTATGAGCACTGCTTTCTCTTCAAACAGCTGATCGGTTGGCCTTGCCCCCCCCCCCCCCCCCACACAATCTGATATTGATGGCCTATTCCTAGAATAGGTCATCAGTATAATATAAAGTGGACAAGCCCTTTAACTTCACCCTTCTCAGACTGGGACTTACCCAAGTTATTCCTATCTCAGCCTTAAAAAGCTAAAATGGGAATATCTCTTTAAAGTACTTTTCTCCAGAATGAAGTAGCAGATTGCAAAGTGAAATGTATCATTACATCCGGCTGAGCTAGTCCTACAAGGCTTTGTGCCTGCTGTAACAATAGATTTTCTGGTGACAGACTCCCCTTAACAAGGACCTGTAGCCTCTCCTGACATGTCTGTTTTAGTAACTACTTGCATCCCCCTTGTCTTAACCATCCTGGAACATCTATTCTTATGACTCTATTTTGTGCCATTCCTTTATTGTTCCTGCTAGAAGTAATGGATGATTTACTAACAGTTGGGGGCGTGTCCCTGCACAGTCTGACGCTATTCAATCCGTGCTGCCAGTGTCAGACTGTGCATGGACACGCCTCCTGGTAGCATCCATCTGGACCTTTATTTCAAACTGCTGCTAATTCATTCATAACTTCTAGTAGGAATAATAAAGCAATAGCACACATAGCAACATAGAGTCATAAGAATAGATGCTTCAGAATTGAACAAGGGAGATGCAAAGAAATTGCTAAAACAGACATGTTCAGAGCGGTTACTTACAGGTTCTCTTTCAGCCATCAGATTACCAAGATAGTTTTTGTTTTCAAATCAAGGAAAATAAAAAACCTAGATAAGAAACAAGCTAAACTTACATGTACTCTTGAATCAATGGCTAAGTATTAGCAGTTACCCCAGAAAGCTGGATTTGCTGAATGTGCATTTTCACACTAATTCTAGCGATAATCTGATAACTCCATAAGAAATTATTTAATCTCAAAACACTATTTTATTGGCATTATGCTTTAAAATTGTCCGCACCCAGACAAAAAATGTCACAGATGATTATAAAATGCATATGTTTTGTTAGTATGAAATAAATTTACATTCTTGCCTTAAGCTCAAGTGTTGACATTAGTTAAATTATGTTAATATTCATCACTTTAGAGGCTGGTAATTGATTAGCGGTGCCATAAATACACAATATTCTGACTACGATGTGTGTTAAGTGTTCCGGCCAATTTTGCATAAAGTATGCTAATCAACAACGCAATGCGATCACAATGGCAACTTGTAAAATAATTCCTGATCTTTGATACTGTGAGCGATGAGATTCTATGACATTATCCTAGGTTCTATGGTCTATAGATCCCAGAAAAAAACATTCCTAATTTACATGTATTCGATGATATCACAATATAGGGCTGATGATATTCATTAGGGCAGATACAGTAGGCTCTTTTTCTGGCTTGCCATAGACATATAGTAGCTTTTAAGAGAACTAAACAAAGCCTGTAACAAGACTTAAAGGGGCCTTTCATCAGTTTGTACGTTCTAATATCAATGCCTCACCTTATAGGCCAAGATTACGAGATGTCATCATGCTATTTTTTTACTGATACGCTGCTCCCTTCCCCCCATTCTGTTTTGGCGCCCTGTTTACTAATCAATAGTATCGTTACAGGGAGAAGGAGACGGCCGCGTTCCTCAGGTGGCGTCTCCTTCTCCCTGGTCGTCACAGCCACTGAGAACAGCCATTGCGAAAAAAAAAAAACTGCTCATCTTCCCCCTGGCTGTGACGCGGTCCGCTGCGATAGGTCTTTAAATGAAGGCAAAGAGAAAAGCACAACCTTTTTTACTGCTGTAAACGGTTCACGTTTCTATGATTTCATCTGAATGAATTATTCTGGATATTAATATTTATTGGGATAAATGTTAACCTAAAATACTTTTATAATGAGCAGAATCAGATAATGATTTACCATATTACTACTATAAAATATTGTCCCTGCATGGCAAAACTCACAAATAACTGTGTGTTGTGGTCTTAAAGGGGTATTCTGGTAATTTCAAGTTAGCGAGTAACTATTACATCAGTTGGGGTCCTACCACTAGGACTGCCACCGATCATAAGCAATAATCATTTGCCATGATAGGGAGAGAGCTTCAGCAGAAAGGACACCCCCCTTCCCGGAGCTTCTAGGTGGATATAACTCTAGCAGAGCAATTGGACCAGTAAATAGGGAGATCTCTGGATCCATGTGAGGTACAGGGCTGGTTCTAGCTTTGTTAGGAAGAGGTTGGCATATACTTATGATGTCTGACTTAAATGTTTTACATTGATCATGGGACAACCTCTTTAAGCAATTATAAGCAGATGTTTCTTTCATTGTGAATGGTGCTCCTTAAAGGGAACCTGTCATCGCTTTATGCTGTCCATACTAACGGCAGAATAACGTAGAGACAGGTGACCTGATTTCAGAAGTCTGTCATTTATAAGTTAAAAGTAAGTGGTTGCCGAGAACCCACATCACAATCCTGAGAAGAGTCCTGAGAAGAGTCCTGGTTATTCATGACTTCCTGCTCTCCTGCCCACCTGCTGATGACTGACCGTCTTCTACCTAGTTTTCTCCCTTTCTCTCCAGGAGAGAACTGCCAGTCATCAGCAGCTGGGCGAGAGAGCAGGAGATTATGTGACTCTTGACTTACCATGATTATGTGACTGAGATTATGTGACTTACCATGACTCTTCTCAGGTAGATGTGACTCTTCAAGGCCCGGGCTGTAATGATTTTGATGCTGGTCTTCGGCAACCACTTACTATTAGCTCATGAGTGACACACCGCTGACATCAGCATGTCTGTCACTATTTTATGCTGCCCTCAGTAAGGTCAGCATAAAGTTGATGACAGGTTCCCTTTAACGTACTGAAAAGTGGAGAAAAGCTAGCCATACACATTAGATTTATATTAGCTGAACCTGTGGATTTTGGTGGGTTCAGCCTATCATGTAATGTGTATAAGGCTTGTCAAATCTCCCCTGATGGCGATGATAAGAATTGGACAAACTGCCCAATCCTTTTGTACCCAGGGAGATAGGCCTCTGCTGGAGGAGTCAGGCAGTGGCTTTCTCCCCTCTCCCCATTCTCTACATCCGAGCCTAACCTGCACATGTAGACGTAACTTGTGGAGAGATAGTTGTCGGCCATCAGTTATCTAAATACATGGTCAGCTTTAGGAAAGAGATGTGACCACATTTCTGACCATTATTCTGTTGACGTTTTGCTTTATTTCAATCCATTCAATCAGTAATACATCCAAGTAAAATAAATATCTTCACTGCTATTAACTGTATAGTGTAGGCGAGAATATTGACCTGCAGAGGTGGAACACAATGGACACATCTCCGTGAACGCACAAACTGCAGACAACACAGAGTTATTTCTCAAACTGTGGATGGAGCTTTGGGAGCAGGACGAGGCAGAGACAAACCAGGTCACCTTGACCAGAAACTTGTCGACCTATGGAGCGTTCAGAACATGGATGAGCAACAGAAGTGCCAAACAATACCGCACTTTTCCTGTGAGATATATTTCCACTGAGGAGCAGTGCAAGAACAATCCTGCATTCTACTAATTAGTATGTCCTCTGACAATAGGGTCTGGAGAGATGCATGATTAGGATTGTATTCCACAATTAAAAAAACATTCTTGAAACCTGTGCCAAAACTGAATTTTTTATTGGACGAATCCCTTGAACATCTTATAATTCATTATATTAAGTGCATAAAAATGCAGGTTGTAATAAACCTTTTTTTTTTTATATACAGAGAGCACCAAATACCTTTCATTACCACGGAATTTACTGTCTACAACCACCACGATGTGGAGCCTAGGAGCTTGCTGTATAGAGAATACACAGTATGCAGGAACCTCCTAGTGGTGGTTACATGCAGTCAGAATTTTAGCATTGCATTGTATCAAAAAAAACGGAACATTGCGTTATAAGGACAGATTGACCAGACCTGAAAAGGATATTACCATATCAACCTTTGTGGCATATGGCAAAAATATGCCATCAATGTCAGATAGGTGCAGGCCCTACCTTTGGGACCTGCTAACATCTCCAGAAAGAAGGCCCCAAAGTGAACGGAAGCACACCACACATGCACGGCGTCTTCTTAATTCGGTGCGTGCACAACTATGTTTGGAAGTCCCATAGCCGTGAATGAAGAGTAAGCCACCAGACGTGGCCATCTGTCCATTCATTACTATGAGTCTGCTGGAAATAACCGAACCAGCACTCTACTATTTTCGAAACTCCTATAGTGATGAATGGAGGGTGACTGTACATTTGTGGTGTGCTCTCCCATCACTTCGGAGGCCCCGTTCTGGAGATAGAAGCAGGTCCCACCTATGAGACATTTCTGGCATAACACAAATGTTGAGATGGGAAAACCCCTCTAAAGAGTGGACTGTTTTATGATTTAGCGCCTAAAATGCATTACTTTTATAAATAATATGTTCTTTAGAAAGAGAGATTTTTTTTCATTTTTTTTATTTAGAGAAAACTGTGGAAAAATGATACATCTTTATACTTCAAATTACCAAATTGATACCTAATTCAATCATATTGATATATAATATGTATAGTCTTGCAGGAATGGGCAGATTTTAGTGACTGTTTTGGTTGGCGTGGGCGTTTCTGGCAACTTAAATCTATAATTATAATGTTTTGGATTTTAGAGAAACAACAAATTCTGACACAAATCACATTAAAAGCCAAATAAAAAATTGTAAAAATGTCTTCATAATCTGCTTGTCATGTGGCCTTGTATTTCACAGTGTCATGATCACTGGAAATAATATGATGCTATATTTGACATATGTCCGGTCTGAAAAATAATTTCTCTTTGATGCGTTGCTCTGCACTGTCTCTGCTATCTTTGGGGCAATTGGGAGAGTCCCACATGAAAATGCTTTCAGTCACGGTCCTTTAAACATGTAAAGTAGGAATGATGGATTATCATTTTATGCACAGAGTATCAGCTGGACAAAATCGCTTTTTATCATATTTAAATGGAAGTTGCTGAAAGAATGAACAATCGCAGTTGTGCTACTCTGAGAATAACTGTGAAGATACAAAATAACTGTACGCTTGTAAAAAAGAAAAAAAGAGAAAGAAAGGAAAAGCAAACAAATAGAGAGCAAACACAGGGTGACAAGCCGCCCTGGACACTGGATTAGTTATAGATGACACAAGAAGTGAATGATGAAATTAATGTTCTACTGTCAACTTTTTAGATTTCATTTTTAAGGAGAATGGACCAGAAATCAATTGCCCCGAACCTCAACTAGTTCAACAAACCAGACTTTCATTTGTTTTACTGCTGCCTTTCATATAGAAAGTGCAGCCAAGCACAGTATAGAACGTTCATGGGTAGTCATTATTACCTGTGATATTTGAACACTTAAGTTAAAGGTCAAAGATGTATAGAATTGCTTCTTGGAGAAATTTCTCAGTAATATATTTTGTGCATTATGTAGGGCTATGAGATCTTCCATCTGCTCAGTGCAAACAATACATGCAGGCCATTCATTTAGTAGGAAATAAAAAATAAAAGTTTCAAAAAGAAAAAAGTTTTCACTCAAGGGCATAAAGTGTCTGAACCTCTAACTGGGAACATATACAAATTTACATTATTTTGCCGCCATATTTAATCTCTATTACATACATTACATACTTATCATGTTTATGGGAAAAAGCGTTAGAATGTTATTACCAGGTGGGAAAAAAGCAAAAAATAAATAAAAATGATATACACATTTATACAATGTCCTCTTCAGGGTGCAGCAGTACCGTTTGATTAGTGGCAGTGGTGTGCCTAGGGTATTTGGCACCAGGGGCGGGTACTTTCTCTGGCACCCCCCTTCCTCCCACCAAAACCATAAAAAACTTTATTTTTACATTTAAATATACTGAAATATTTATTTTGTTTGAAATAAAAAAATATATATCTCTCGTAAAAAGAAAATTGCTGGTAAATGAAAATTTTAAGGGAATCTGTCACAATTTAAATACAGAGTAAGCTTGGTATTACACATTTTGTGAAGGAAGGTGAAGAAAAACCACTGTTTTTGCTCAGCTTTTATATTTATTTTTTACAGGTTCTCCTGACGGAACGGATCTTGTTATATTTTTATAGAGCGGGCTGGAGTTTTCACTGATGCCGATGCATCCTGTAGGGGCTCAGCTGACAGTGACAGCCGGACCCTTGCCGCTGATTGGACAGGTACAGCTCCTGCACCTGCCCGATCAGCCTGCCATGCCTGTACAGCGCTGGGACTCAAGTCATGTCCTGCAGCGCCATACAGGTATGCCACTGGTATCCTACAGGTTAATAAGCCTGGTCCTTTCCCATCCATATTTGGGCCCCTTGTAAAATTCTGCCCTGGCACTGGCTGGCAGCAGCCTTGTGACTCCTCAACACCCTTGTCCCCTAAAAAAATACCTCTATAGTTGGTCTAGTCTGCTGCCTCTTGCCTGCACACTGTTCTGCCACAGTGCCACTGTGACTGTCTGCACCACTCCTAACTGCCACACACCACAGTGCCACTGTGACTGTCTGCACCACTCCTAACTGCCACACACCACAGTGCCACTGTGACTGTCTGCACCACTCCTAACTGCCACACACCACAGTGCCACTGTGACTGTCTGCACCACTCCTAACTGCCACACACCACAGTGCCACTGTGACTGTCTGCACCACTCCTAACTGCCACACACCACAGTGCCACTGTGACTGTCTGCACCACTCCTAACTGCCACACACCACAGTGCCACTGTGACTGTCTGCACCACTCCTAACTGCCACACACCACAGTGCCACTGTGACTGTCTGCACCACTCCTAACTGCCACACACCACAGTGCTTGTATCTGCAGACACACACAACACTGGTGAGGTGGTCACTTCACTAGAAGGCACAGGCCGCACAGCACAGCCGTTTTCTTGCTCAGGAGCACTGGATCAAGCAGCTACAAGGAAGATGGGAGGTTTTCCCGCCTGGAAGGCGAGCGGCGACCGGCGGCGAGCAAACAAGTGAGATAAACGTGGATTAAGTATATCATAGACCGGGGGCTGTTTACCCATCTTGGGCCTCCTCTGTCCATTTGCCCCGACAGTCCCCTCTTTCGCGTTGTGCCCCATGTTTATTTTTTCCTAGTAAATATTAAAGAAAACTATGCCACGTTTATAGTGTCGTTGCCCATTACCCCTGAGAATGCCAGGGATCTGGCAAAAATTATGGGGGCAGCGTATGAAGCGATTTTAGAGGACTGCTATCGTCAGTGCTGACCCTAAACCATATAATCAATGCGATTAATCAATGAAAAGGAAGCAATAGAAGGACGAGTGGTGCACATACCTGGTGCAGGAGTGAATGCAGAATAATACACTACAATAGCTCGTGGTGTTTAGTGGTCAGAGGACTTTTAATGAAATAGAGTGGAATTATTATTGCAGATTCTAGGATAAATGTAAATTGGGGGCTATCAGCCTTGGGGGGGGGGGGGGGGGGGGTTATATCTAGGTCAGATTTGTTGAATTGACATCTATCATATAACACCCCTAGCCCCTCATAGTGTATAGCGTACAACACTCCGCAGTATACAGTGTAATACGCCACAGTATACAGTATATAACACCGCCCAGTATACAGTACCCCATAGTATGCAATACACAGTAAACAGTACCCCACAGTATGCAGTAAAGCACCTTATAGTATACAGTACCCCACAGTATGCAATATATAGTATAGCCCGCTATAGTATACAGCACCCCACAGTATACAGCACCCCACAGTATACAACGCCCCACAGTATATAGTACCCCACAGTATGCAATACATAGCACACCACACAGTATGCAGTATAGCATCCTATAGCATACAGTATACAGCACCCCACATTATTCAGTACCTCACAGTATACAGCACCCTACAGTATACAGCACCCCACATTATACAGTACCCCACAGAATACAGCACTCCACAGTATACAGTACCCCAAAGTATACAGTATACAGCACCCCACAGTATACAGTAGAGCAGTATAGCACTCCACAATACACAGCACCCTACAGTATACAGCAGAGCAGTACAGCACCCCACACTATACAGCACCACACTATACAGTAGCTTACAGTATAATAGTATAACAGCCCCTGTCACCTTTTCCTGATGTAATCTTCACAAAAAAAGCTCCACAATTATGGTAAACTTCTCCTGCAGCAACACTCCTGGTAGAGAGAAAGGACATTTGATTACCTCATAGCCATGTGACCAGTAATATTGATATGTTACTGGTCACGTGATGATGATGTCATCAAAGGTCCTTTCTCCTAAGAGAATCACAGCTCTCCTTCCTTGCAGAGACTAATCCTAATTGTGTTGTCCTAGCGCTCTTCAGCTTTCACCCTTTAACCCCTTAAGGACCCATGACGTACCTGCACGTCATCTCTGGCAGTGACTTAAAGACCAGAGAAGTACATGTACGTCATGGTGATGGGGCGGGTGATGGAGCTGCGCCCGCCAGATCAGCGGCAGGGGTCCGGCAGTCACTGATAGCCGGACCCCTGCTGCATGCACCGACATTGGTGAAATCACCGATGCCGGCGCATTAACCCCTGCACAGCCACCGTCAGCGCTGACCACGGCACATGCAATGTCCGTGCAGGGAGAAAGCAGCCATCGGGTCCCCGTGCTGCTGTGACGGGGACCCAATGGCATGGAAGGCAGTCCGATGCCTTCCTTAGGCATCGTGGCTGCCTTCCGGGAGAGCCTGTGAGATCCAGCCCCCTGGATCTCACAGGCAGGAAGGCTGTAAGGCCCCTTTCACACGGGCGAGAATTCCGTGCGGGTGCAATACGTGAGGTGAACGCATTGCATCCGCACTGAATCGGGACCCATTCACTTCAATGGGGCTGTTCAGATAAGCCGTGATTTTCACGCATCACTTGTGCGTTGCCTGATAATCGCAGCATGTTCTATATTGTACGTTTTTCCCCATAGAAATGAATGGGTCTGCATGAAAACCGCAAGCATCCGCAAGCAAGTGCGGATGCGGTGTGATTTTCACGCATGGTTGCTAGGAAATGAAAAAATAATAATTATTAACTCACCTCATCCTGTTGTTCGCGCAGCCGCCATCATCTTCTTTCTTCTTCTTTCAGGACCTGCAAAAGGACCCTTGATGACATAATCGCGCTTACCACGTGGTGAGCGCGGTGACGTCAGCGCAGGTCCTGCTGAATGAAGATAGAAATCTTCTATATACAATACAGAAGTAGAAGTCCCAGAGTTTAAAAAAAGTAAAAAAAATATAAAGTTCAAAAAAATAAAAATTGAAGTTTCAAGTAAAAAAATATATTCTTTTGCCAAAATAAAGGGAAAAAATTTGTAAAAAATAGGGAAAAAAGAAAAGTAGACATATTAGGTATAGCCGCGTCTATATTGACTGGCTTTATAAAATGATCACATGACCTAACCCCTCAGGTGAACACCGTCCAAAAAATAACATAAAAACTGTGCTAAATAAACCATTTTTTTGTCACCTTACATCACTAAAAGTGCAACACCAAGTGATCAAAAAGGCGGATACCCCCCAAAATAGTACCAATCTAGCCATCACCTCATACCGCAAAAAAATTTGCTCCTACCTAGGACAATCGCCCAAAAAATAAAAACACTATGGCTCAGAATATGAGCCATAGTTATTGTTATGCTATGTTATTGTGTAAAACTTAAGTAAATAAAAAAAGTATACGTATTAGGTATTGCCGCATCCATAACAACCTGCTCTATAAAAATACCACATGACCTAACCCCTCAGATGACCACCGTAAAAAAAAAAAAAACTGTGTAAAAAGAGCCATTTTTTGTCACCTTACATCACAAAGAGTGCAATAGCAAGTGATCAAAAAGTCATACGCACCCCAAAATAGTGCCAATAAAACCGTGATCTCATCCCGCAAAAATTATATCCTTTTCACTACCATCCATTTTTTCACTACCATTATCTATTACCTTCACTCCCTTGGATACCTGCGTTCATCAACCTACTAACGTAAATATGCCACATGATCTAACCTGTAAATAACAAAAAATAAAAACAGTGCCAAAAGCTATTTTTTGTTACCTTGCCTCACAAAAAGTATAATATAGAGCAACCAAAAATCATATGTACCCTAAAATAGTACCAACAAATCTGCCACCTTATCCCGTAGTTTCCAAAATGGGGTCACTTTTTTGGAGTTTCTACTCTAGGGGTGCATAAGAGGGTCTTCAAATGGGACTTGGCAGCTTAAAGTTATCCCAGTAAAATCTGCTTTCCAAAAACCATATGGCGTTCCTTTCTTTCTGCACAATGCCGTGTGCCCGTACAGCACTTTACGACCATATATGGAATGTTTCTGTAAACTACAGAATCAGGGCCATAAATATTGAGTTTTGTTTGGCTGTTAACCCTTGCTTTGTAACGGGAAAATGGATTAAAATGGAAAATCTGCCAAAAAAGTGAAATTCTGAAATTTCATCTCTATTTTCCATTAATTCTTGTGGAACACCTAAAGGGTTAACAAAGTTTGTAAAAAGTTTTGTATACCTTGAGGGCAGTTTTCCCTCTAAGCTGCGCGGGTGGGCGGCCGCGCAGCAATTATTGTGGCCCCGCTCACAATTTTATAATGCCCACTAACTCAGTTCGCTAACGCTGCTGGCAAAATGCCAGCACTTGTAATCAGACTCATCTGCGTGACTGCGCCGACGTCCTCCTCGTAGTCTTGTGCGGCTCAGCACAGCGGGGTGCCGCCTACCAGCTACCACGTATTGCCGCGCTACTTCTGCCTCCTCCTTCTTTTTGCAGGAAGAGGAGGACTGAGCAGCAGCAGGCAGTAAGGTGCGGTAGTGGCGGCGGCTCCGCCATCTTAGACCCAGGCCAGAGGCACACGCTAGAGTGAGACTGAGTTTCTCTTATGGGCTACGTACAATAAGTAAAATCCTAGAAACCATCATTGATTGCTGAACTGGTCTCTCCTGGTATTTCTAGAGTGTTAACTCGTGACAAGAAGTGGAGAACAGCGGGGGACAATAGTGGCACTAGTAGACTACTAGTGCCACTATTGTCCCCCGCTGTTCTCCACCTGTCACGAGTTAACACTCTAGAAATACCAGGAGAGACCAGTTCAGCAATCAATGACGGTAGAATGTCAGTAGTAGGGGAGAACACTAAACAATCTTAGTTATTTTTAATCCTATAGGCTAGAGTGAGTGAAGTGAGTGAGTCTCTCTGGCCTAGCCTGATAGTGATAAGTCCTTCATGTGGGCAGCAGGAGCTGTGTCTGTGTTACCTAAGAAAGCAATGAAAACAGCATGTACTGTATGGAAGGTTTTATCACAGCAGACTAGCCAATGCAAAACAAGGGAATGCTGGTTGGCGCCGCCATCTTAGAGAGGCTAGAGTGAGTCTCTCTGGAACAGCATTGCATTCCCTTCAGGTTTTGCATTGGCAATGTTGCTTGTCTCAGCCAAGGAAAATGGAGGAAAAAGTAACATATATAACTATATACAACAGGAGATGCTTGGGTTATACCAGCATGTTCCATATCACTGTATACAAGAAGATGTATAACTTATACCATCTGTACATATATAACTATATACAACAGGAGACGCTTGGGTTATACCAGCATGTTCCATATCACTGTATACAAGAGGATGTATAACTTATACCATCTGTACATATATAATTATATACAGGAGATGCCCAGGTTATACCAGCATGCTCCATATCACTATATACAAGAAGATGTATTACTTATACCATCTGTACATATATAATTATATACAGGAGATACCCGAGTTATACCAGCATGCTCCATATCACTATATACAAGAAGATGTATTACTTATACCAGTTGTACATATATAATTATATACAGGAGATACCCGAGTTATACCAGCATGCTCCATATCACTATATACAAGAAGATGTATTACTTATACCAGTTGTACATATATAATTATATACAGGAGATGCCCAGGTTATACCAACATGGTCCATATCACTATATACAAGAAGATGTATAACCTATACCAGCTTTACATATATAATTATATACCGGAGATGCCCAGGTTTACCAACATGGTCCATATCACTATATACAAGAAGATGTATAAGTTAGACGTCCTAGCCAGTGTCAGGTTAGCACTTAGCAAGGTCTTTCTTCGCTCCACAGGAGACATTTTCTGTGCCGTTCTGTCACACTGTCCGTCCATTCCAGTAACTGTTTTATCTTGTCTTACTTAGTAGGCTAGATTTATTGTTTTGCCAATATGTTGGCGATGATCTCTTGTTTGATTGTCCTACTGCCCACCTTTGACTAAGCATTGGCCATCTCTAAGACGACCCCGCTCAGCAACTGCCAAAGCTTAGAGGGAACACTGCTTGAGGGGTGTCGTTTCTAAAATGGGGTCACTTTTTTGGAGTTTCTACTCTTCTACCCCTTCTAACATCCCCAAAAAATAAAGTGACATTCACAAAATGATCGAAACATGTAGTAGACATATGGGGAATGTAAAGTAGTAACTATTTTTGGAGTTATTACTATCTATTATAAAAGTTAAGAAATTGAAATGTGGAAATTTGCTAATTTTTCCCAATTTTTTATTTTTTATAAATAATTTATTTATTTTTTATTCAATTTTAACACTGTCATGAAGTATGTGACGAGAAAATAATCTCAGAATGGCCTTGATAAGTTAAAGCGTTTTAAAGATATCACCACATAAAGTGGCACGTCATATTTGCAAAAATGGCCTGGTGTCTGTACAGCTTACTGCTGGGACTGGGGTGTTCCTTCTATCACTATGTCTGTACAGCTTACTGCTGGGACTGGGGCGTTCCTTCTATTACTATGTCTGTACAGCTTACTGCTGGGACTGAGGTGTTCCTTCTATCACTATGTCTGTACAGTTACTGCTGGGACTGGGCGTTCTTTCTATTACCATGTCTGTACAGCTTACTGCTGGGACTGAGGTGTTCCTTCTATTACTATGTCTGTACAGCTTACTGCTGGGACTGGGGTGTTCCTTCTATCACTATGTCTGTACAGCTTACTGCTGGGACTGGGGCGTTCCTTCTATTACTATGTCTGTACAGCTTACTGCTGGGACTGGGGTGTTCCTTCTATCACTATGTCTGTACAGCTTACTGCTGGGACTGGGGCGTTCCTTCTATTACTATGTCTGTACAGCTTACTGCTGGGACTGGGGTGTTCCTTCTATCACTATGTCTGTACAGTTACTGCTGGGACTGGGCGTTCTTTCTATTACCATGTCTGTACAGCTTACTGCTGGGACTGAGGTGTTCCTTCTATTACTATGTCTGTACAGCTTACTGCTGGGACTGGGGTGTTCCTTCTATCACTATGTCTGTACAGTTACTGCTGGGACTGGGCGTTCTTTCTATTACCATGTCTGTACAGCTTACTGCTGGGACTGAGGTGTTCCTTCTATTACTATGTCTGTACAGCTTACTGCTGGGACTGGGGTGTTCTTTCTATTACTATGTCTGTACAGCTTACTGCTGGGACTGGGGTGTTCCTTCTATCACTATGTCTGTACAGCTTACTGCTGGGACTGGGGCGTTCCTTCTATTACTATGTCTGTACAGCTTACTGCTGGGACTGGGGTGTTCCTTCTATCACTATGTCTGTACAGCTTACTGCTGGGACTGGGGCGTTCCTTCTATTACTATGTCTGTACAGCTTACTGCTGGGACTGGGGTGTTCCTTCTATCACTATGTCTGTACAGCTTACTGCTGGGACTGGGGCGTTCCTTCTATTACTTTGTCTGTACAGCTTACTGCTGGGACTGGGGTGTTCCTTCTATCACTATGTCTGTACAGCTTACTGCTGGGACTGGGGCGTTCCTTCTATTACTATGTCTGTACAGCTTACTGCTGGGACTGGGGTGTTCCTTCTATCACTATGTCTGTACAGTTACTGCTGGGACTGGGCGTTCTTTCTATTACCATGTCTGTACAGCTTACTGCTGGGACTGAGGTGTTCCTTCTATTACTATGTCTGTACAGCTTACTGCTGGGACTGGGGTGTTCCTTCTATCACTATGTCTGTACAGTTACTGCTGGGACTGGGGTGTTCCTTCTATCACTATGTCTGTACAGCTTACTGCTGGGACTGAGGTGTTCCTTCAATTACTATGTATGTACAGCTTACTGCTGGGACTGGGGTGTTCTTTCTATTACTATGTCTGTACAGCTTACTGCTGGGACTGGGGTGTTCCTTCTATCACTATGTCTGTACAGCTTACTGCTGGGACTGGGCGTTCTTTCTATTACCATGTCTGTACAGCTTACTGCTGGGACTGAGGTGTTCCTTCTATCACTATGTCTGTACAGCTTACTGCTGGGACTGGGGCGTTCCTTCTATTACTATGTCTGTACAGCTTACTGCTGGGACTGGGGTGTTCCTTCTATCACTATGTCTGTACAGTTTACTGCTGGGACTGGGGCGTTCCTTCTATTACTATGTCTGTACAGCTTACTGCTGGGACTGGGGTGTTCCTTCTATCACTATGTCTGTACAGCTTACTGCTGGGACTGGGGCGTTCCTTCTATTACTATGTCTGTACAGCTTACTGCTGGGACTGGGGTGTTCCTTCTATCACTATGTCTGTACAGCTTACTGCTGGGACTGGGGCGTTCCTTCTATTACTATGTCTGTACAGCTTACTGCTGGGACTGGGGTGTTCCTTCTATCACTATGTCTGTACAGCTTACTGCTGGGACTGGGGCGTTCCTTCTATTACTATGTCTGTACAGCTTACTGCTGGGACTGGGGTGTTCCTTCTATCACTATGTCTGTACAGTTACTGCTGGGACTGGGCGTTCTTTCTATTACCATGTCTGTACAGCTTACTGCTGGGACTGAGGTGTTCCTTCTATTACTATGTCTGTACAGCTTACTGCTGGGACTGAGGTGTTCCTTCTATTACTATGTCTGTACAGCTTACTGCTGGGACTGGGGTGTTCTTTCTATTACTATGTCTGTACAGCTTACTGCTGGGACTGGGGCGTTCTTTCTATTACCATGTCTGTACAGCTTACTGCTGGGACTGAGGTGTTCCTTCTATTACTATGTCTGTACAGCTTACTGCTGGGACTGGGGCATTCCTTCTATTACTATGTCTGTACAGCTTACTGCTAGGACTGAGGTGTTTCTTCTATTACTATGTCTGTACAGTTACTGCTGGGACTGGGGTGTTCCTTCTATCACTATGTCTGTACAGTTACTGCTGGGACTGGGGTGTTCCTTCTATCACTATGTCTGTACAGCTTAGTGCTGGGACTGGGGCGTTCCTTCTATTACTATGTCTGTACAGCTTACTGCTGGGACTGGGGTGTTCCTTCTATCACTATGTCTGTACAGCTTACTGCTGGGACTGGGGTGTTCCTTCTATCACTATGTCTGTACAGTTACTGCTGGGACTGGGCGTTCTTTCTATTACCATGTCTGTACAGCTTACTGCTGGGACTGAGGTGTTCCTTCTATTACTATGTCTGTACAGCTTACTGCTGGGACTGGGGTGTTCTTTCTATTACTATGTCTGTACAGCTTACTGCTGGGACTGGGGTGTTCCTTCTATCACTATGTCTGTACAGCTTACTGCTGGGACTGGGGCGTTCCTTCTATTACTATGTCTGTACAGCTTACTGCTGGGACTGGGGTGTTCCTTCTATCACTATGTCTGTACAGCTTACTGCTGGGACTGGGGCGTTCCTTCTATTACTATGTCTGTACAGCTTACTGCTGGGACTGGGGTGTTCCTTCTATCACTATGTCTGTACAGCTTACTGCTGGGACTGGGGCGTTCCTTCTATTACTATGTCTGTACAGCTTACTGCTGGGACTGGGGTGTTCCTTCTATCACTATGTCTGTACAGCTTACTGCTGGGACTGGGGCGTTCCTTCTATTACTATGTCTGTACAGCTTACTGCTGGGACTGGGGTGTTCCTTCTATCACTATGTCTGTACAGTTACTGCTGGGACTGGGCGTTCTTTCTATTACCATGTCTGTACAGCTTACTGCTGGGACTGAGGTGTTCCTTCTATTACTATGTATGTACAGCTTACTGCTGGGACTGGGGTGTTCTTTCTATTACTATGTCTGTACAGCTTACTGCTGGGACTGGGGTGTTCCTTCTATCACTATGTCTGTACAGCTTACTGCTGGGACTGGGCGTTCTTTCTATTACCATGTCTGTACAGCTTACTGCTGGGACTGAGGTGTTCCTTCTATCACTATGTCTGTACAGCTTACTGCTGGGACTGGGGCGTTCCTTCTATTACTATGTCTGTACAGCTTACTGCTGGGACTGGGGTGTTCCTTCTATCACTATGTCTGTACAGCTTACTGCTGGGACTGGGGCGTTCCTTCTATTACTATGTCTGTACAGCTTACTGCTGGGACTGGGGTGTTCCTTCTATCACTATGTCTGTACAGCTTACTGCTGGGACTGGGGCGTTCCTTCTATTACTATGTCTGTACAGCTTACTGCTGGGACTGGGGTGTTCCTTCTATCACTATGTCTGTACAGTTACTGCTGGGACTGGGCGTTCTTTCTATTACCATGTCTGTACAGCTTACTGCTGGGACTGAGGTGTTCCTTCTATTACTATGTCTGTACAGCTTACTGCTGGGACTGGGGTGTTCTTTCTATTACTATGTCTGTACAGCTTACTGCTGGGACTGGGGTGTTCCTTCTATCACTATGTCTGTACAGCTTACTGCTGGGACTGGGCTTTCTTTCTATTATCATGTCAGTACAGCTTACTGCTGGGACTGAGGTGTTCCTTCTATCACTATGTCTGTACAGCTTACTGCTGTGACTGGGGCGTTCCTTCTATTACTATGTCTGTACAGCTTACTGCTGGGACTGGGGTGTTCCTTCTATCACTATGTCTGTACAGTTACTGCTGGGACTGGGCGTTCTTTCTATTACCATGTCTGTACAGCTTACTGCTGGGACTGAGGTGTTCCTTCTATTACTATGTCTGTACAGCTTACTGCTGGGACTGAGGTGTTCCTTCTATTACTATGTCTGTACAGCTTACTGCTGGGACTGGGGTGTTCTTTCTATTACTATGTCTGTACAGCTTACTGCTGGGACTGGGGCGTTCTTTCTATTACCATGTCTGTACAGCTTACTGCTGGGACTGAGGTGTTCCTTCTATTACTATGTCTGTACAGCTTACTGCTGGGACTGGGGCATTCCTTCTATTACTATGTCTGTACAGCTTACTGCTAGGACTGAGGTGTTTCTTCTATTACTATGTCTGTACAGTTACTGCTGGGACTGGGGTGTTCCTTCTATCACTATGTCTGTACAGTTACTGCTGGGACTGGGGTGTTCCTTCTATCACTATGTCTGTACAGCTTAGTGCTGGGACTGGGGCGTTCCTTCTATTACTATGTCTGTACAGCTTACTGCTGGGACTGGGGTGTTCCTTCTATCACTATGTCTGTACAGTTACTGCTGGGACTGGGGTGTTCCTTCTATCACTATGTCTGTACAGCTTACTGCTGGGACTGGGGTGTTCCTTCTATCACTATGTCTGTACAGCTTACTGCTGGGACTGGGGCGTTCCTTCTATTACTATGTCTGTACAGCTTACTGCTGGGACTGGGGTGTTCCTTCTATCACTATGTCTGTACAGTTACTGCTGGGACTGGGGTGTTCCTTCTATCACTATGTCTGTACAGCTTAGTGCTGGGACTGGGGCGTTCCTTCTATTACTATGTCTGTACAGCTTACTGCTGGGACTGGGGTGTTCCTTCTATCACTATGTCTGTACAGTTACTGCTGGGACTGGGGTGTTTCTTCTATTACTATGTCTGTACAGCTTACTGCTGGGACTGGGGTGTTCCTTCTATCACTATGTCTGTACAGCTTAGGCTACTTTCACACTAGCGTTCATAGGTCCGTTCATGAGCTCCGTTTGAAGGAGCTCACGAGCGGACCCGAACGCCTCCGTCCAGCCCTGATGCAGTCTGAATGGAGCGGATCCGCTCAGACTGCATCAGTCTGGCGGCGTTCAGCCTCCGCTCCGCTCGCCTCCGCACGGCCAGGCGGACAGCTGAACGCTGCTTGCAGCGTTCAGCTGTCCGCCTGGCCGTGCGGAGGCGAGCGGATCCGTTCAGACTTACAATGTAAGTCAATGGGAACGGATCTGCTTGAAGATGTCACCATATGGCTCAATCTTCAAGCGGATCCGTCCCCCATTGACTTTACATTGAAAGTCTGAACGGATCCGCTCAGGCTACTTTCACACTTAGAATTTTTTCTAAGTTATTAATGCAGACGGATCCGTACTGAACGGATCCTCCGTCTGCATTAATATGATCGGATCCGTTCAGAACGGATCCGATCGAACGCTAGTGTGAAAGTAGCCTTAGGCTGGGTTCACACCTGAGCGTTTTACAGCGCGTTCCTACGCGCTGTAAAACGCTCAACAAGGAGAAACCAATGATTCCCTATGGGAATGGTTCACACTTGGGCGTTTTACAGCGCGTACGATCGCGCTGTAAAACGCCCGACGCTCCAAAAAGTACATGAGCGACTTTTGGGGCGTTTGTGGCCATAGGACACTGTAGTGAATCACACAAACGCGCGTCAAACGCGCGTTTACTATTACAAAAACGCGCATAAAAATGCGCGTCAAAAACGCGCGTAAAACGCGCGTTTGCGCAACGCTCAAGTGTGAACCCAGCCTTAGTGCTGGGACAGGGGTGTTCCTTCTATCACTATGTCTGTACAGCTTACTGCTGGGACTGGGGCGTTCCTTCTATTACTATGTCTGTACAGCTTACTGCTGGGACTGAGGTGTTCCTTCTCTTACTATGTCTGTACAGTTACTGCTGGGACTGGGGTGTTCCTTCTATCACTATGTCTGTACAGTTACTGCTGGGACTGGGGTGTTCCTTCTATCACTATGTCTGTACAGCAGTTTTTGATAATGTCTCTATGTGAATACACAGGTGGGCGGGGATGTCATGTGACTGCTCCTCTGAAGATGCATCAAGGCAGCATTAGAAGTGACAAAGTGACAGCAACGTATATGGCTATGGGTAAACGGATGCACAGACTACGCTGACGGATATAAAAAAAAAACAGTAAAAAAAATGCCTTCTCACGCCATTTTAATAGATTTGTGATGGATAAACTCTAAAAACTTTGAATTTGTTGGAAACAGAAGATTTTGGGAAATAGGCAACAAACTTGATTAACCCCTTAGTGACCAGCCTATTTTGGGTCTTACTGACCAAGCGTTTTTCTTCCTTTTTTCATTGTCACCTTCCAAGAGCTATAACTTTTTTTTATTTTTCTGTGCCTGTAGCAGTATAAGGGCTTGTTTTTTGCGGGACAAGTTGTAGTATTTAATGGTGCCATTTTTTGGCACACATAACTTTCCGATTAACTTTTTTAAATTCTTTCAGTTTTTACGTTATAAATTCTGGCATTTTTTTTTTTTATGGAGTTCACTATAGGGAATATTTTAGATTATATTTGTGTAGTGCGTGTTGTTACAGACATGGAGATTTTTATTTTTCTATTTTTTTTCATTGAAAAGTGTATTTTCAATGGAAAAAGCGGGAGACAGAGGGAGTCTGCTCCCTCTGGCTCCACTTACAGGTGGCGGGCGCCATTGCCCGCTGCATGTAAGGGGTTACACAGCCCAGACTGGTACTCTTTCTCTAAAAAATAAAATTGATTCCAGCTCACCAATAGTCGGGTCTGACGGGAGATGTTGGGAGACTTTGTCAACTGCACTGTTTGCACCTTATGGATATGAAATAAAGACTGTGCAAGATTTCTATTTAACTACGTGCTGGAAATTTTTTATCTGTTGAAGTTTGGTACTCTTTCTGGACTGGGCTGTTAGAGCAGGAGCGCGGCTCTTATGTGAGGGCCGAGCCTCCGCTCTCTGCTGCACGAGGGGCCCGTGCAGCGCTTAGACTTGGCCGCAGTCTTTTCAGGCTCCTTAGTGACCACTGTGTGGTCACAAAAGGGGTTCAATTATAATCAATTCACTCATCCCTAATCATTACAAAAAGAGATATGCATGCTAATGGGTTTAGTTTAGTGTTTGAGGTACCTTACCACCACAAAATCTATGCAAAGTAGCTCTCCGTGAAGGAAGAAAATTACATGATACCAACCAAATCAGAGATTTTCCAAAAGGAAGAGACACCCATCTGTAGAGAGCTGTTTTTTGCCTCTCATCACTGCACAGCATTATACTGGTTGGCTGGATGAAATGACTTTGATGCAGTTCTGAGGGGGACGTGTTCTCATTGAAGAGATCCAACTGTGTATGGAGAGTTACTTACAGGCAATGTCAGGTCCATTAAATCAAAAAATATGACTAGAATTTTTTGTGCACGTTAAGAATTTAAGAGAACTTTCATTTATTTGGAGGCCACAGGTAACATTGTACTGGAATTCTTTGGGCCCACCAGAGAAAATGATTCTGGGGGCCAACCTTCGTTCTGTACAGAATATGAGCTCTCCAACTTTAAATGGTATCTTAAACTTTGCTGACAGAATACTTTATCAATAAGATGTTTATTGTAGTCGATTATATAGAGAAGTTTGGTTGAGTAAGTAGACCTGGAGAAACATACAATGTCTTCTACTAGTTGAGTTAATATATTTGTTTTTGGATGGATATTAATCTTAATGGAGATAGTGTATAGAATGTCCTTTTTTGCCTGAAGCATGATGTCACGTCGTGAAATGTAAATTTTTTTTAAATGCCCTGAACTATTTCATTTACTGCCAAGATTTTGAAAGAACAGTGATTCAATGCTTTGGTAAAAGTACAAATATGTAGCTTCATTGGGAGGTCTCAATCAGAGCCGTTGACAACATGAAAGGGAAAACATGCTGTAATGTAGACATAGAGCGGAATATAGTCAGGAGGGCTTTTAACCACAATTGGTGAAATTTGCTTTCCCCAGGACATTCATTCTAAAACATTTTGTTTTTCGCAGCACTGTTTTATGTGTTGCTCATGACACCATTTGTTATATGTTTCAGGAATATGACTGAAATTGGACAATAAAGAAACCAAATTGAGGGCACATAATTTTTAGAGAGCAGAAAATCCTCATGGTTAAATTTGAATCCTATAATTTATATTATGTTGGAGAAAGAACAAATGGACATTTATTACAATCGTTCATTGTTTCACTCTGAGATGTGGTTTGGTTTGCTTTATTATGTGGTCGTCCATGAATGGTTCTTTTTATCAAAAACAATTTTGAATTTTGAAGTATTCATTTACACTGGTAATCTCAGAGGATGATCTTAAATCTCTTGGACTTCAGGTACAAATTCTGTAGCTGGACCCTCCACAAACAGGCCAAAAATAAATGTGGTTTGTGCCCCATGTGGCTACATAGTACTGTATCGTATCTGTACGAAGTATATAACTCATTTTGTATAGTGATATGGCAGCTTTTGTACCAGGTAGACCTTACAAACTCCCCAGGTATATAGGGTACAGTTGTCACTGCTGCCTCTATATTGTCTATAGCTACATCACTGGGGAAAATCTATTATTTAGACTAAAAGAATATTATTTAAAAAAAACTTAATTGTGGTTAAAAAGTCAAAAACAATTAAACACAATTTAAAATAAACTTTAGAAACATACATATCCAGATTTGATATCCCTATTAGAGATGGCCTTGTGGTTCGCCCGGCGGCTGTTCGCCGAACAGGCAAACATATGGCGATGCATTGTGCAGAACTTTGATCCATGACACATCCATCAGGTGGTACAGGACAGCCAATTGAGATGTTTCAGCACATAGACATACCCCCTACCCTATAAATAAACCCGATCTGAGGGCCATTTTACATTCTGATTTTGCCAGTGTAGGCAGAGGTCGCTATGTGGAGCAGGGACAGACTGTTAGAGAGTATAGAAACACCAAACGCTATCTAATAGGGCCACAAAGTCCTTTTAAGGCCTGGTATAGGTGTGCTATCGATAGGTGTGACATACTGAGGGGTGTGATATACTTATAATATACTTTCTAACATAGAAAGTATATTATAGTGCATTTGTATTGTGCAGCAGTTGTGTGCGGTTCTGCTGAGATACCGCAGCTATATAGAGAGACAAACGCTATTCGAATAACTAATTGCAACTGGTGTTATATACCCTTTGCCCCCCAAAAAACTGATTAAGGGGTGCGATATACCTGCTTCCACAAAATACTGATTGAGGGGTGTGATACACCAGCTTTCAGCAAATTATTATTATAATTATTATTGGGTTCTATATACCTTTTTCCACAAAATACTGATACAGGTTATTGATATACCGGCTTCCACCAAATATTGATTGAGGCCTGCGATACACCGGCTTCCACCAAATATTGATTAAGGGGTTTGATATACCTGCTTCCACCAAATACTCATTATTGGGTTCTATATACCCGTTTCCACAAAATACTGATACAGGGGATTGATATACCGGCTTCCACCAAATATTGATTGAGGCCTGCGATATACCGGCTTCCACCAAATATTGATTAAGGGATTTGATATACCTGCTTCCACCAAATACTCATTATTGGGTTCTATATACCAGTTTCCACAAAATACTGATACAGGGGATTGATATACTGGCTTCCACCAAATATTGATTGAGGCCTGCGATACACCAGCTTCCACCAAATATTGATTAAGGGGCTTGATTTACCAGCTTCCAGCAAATACTCATTATTGGGTTCCATACACCTGTTTCCACAAAATACTGATAGAGGGGATTGGTATACCGGCTTCCACAAAATACTGATTGAGGGGTGTGATACACCAGCTTTCAGCAAATTATTATTATAATTATTATTGAGTTCTATATACCTGTTTCCACAAAATACTAATAGAGGGGATTGATATACCGGCTTACACAAAATATTGATTGAGGCCTGCGATATACCTGCTTCCACAAATACTGCTTTTCTATAGGGACTTTATCACAGGGTCATTTTAAAAATGACAGGCAGAAAAAGAGGCAGTACCTAGAAATATATATAATACTTATGAGCCTACAAAAACCTCTCTGTCTATAATTGACAGCACAACATCCCCCTGGGATAACATACAATGTCATAACAAAAAAGCCAGTGGAGATCCAAAATCATATCAACTTTATTATATATTAAAATGTGAAGAAAAAAGGGCAAGATGGAAAAATGTATACAGATAAGCGAAGGGCATTCACTCTACTGGACTGACATGTATTCCCACAAGGCTAGTAAGCACTTATCGGGTACCAGGTCATAAGCTGTGTCTCACAACAACCCAAATTATGTACCACAGAAGATGATACAGAGTATACAGCACCCCAATAGGGCATAATACAGCGTGATACAGTAATATCAGAGAGTACTCCCTGGATATTTGTGAGATCCACAGCTTACGTCCTTGGTAACCATAGACAGCGTGTATATGACAAGCGTGATAAAAATATATTCACAGCCTAGTCTATGAGCACAACACAATGATGGTATATACACAGCCTAGTCAATAACATAGGCCTAATATGGATATTGTATGTGACAGTGTCTTAATAGACACACCTGATCCAGGACGTACCTGAAGACATGATCAAGCCGAAAAGAGATGTGATAGCCCTAAGCGCAAGACCTTGACGTGCGTTTCACCTCAGCGGCTCCTGATATACGATATCCAATGACCGTCTAATATACCTCCAGCCACATAATCACTTGATCTTTTCTGTACGGTGAATGCATAATTTTTGGGGCCTGTAATCTAACTGGCCAACAGTAAAATTGTG
The DNA here is from genome assembly GCF_014858855.1 of Bufo gargarizans. Taxonomy (NCBI): domain Eukaryota; kingdom Metazoa; phylum Chordata; class Amphibia; order Anura; family Bufonidae; genus Bufo; species Bufo gargarizans. Next base: position 182,225,237 of record NC_058083.1, read on the forward strand.
ATACGGTGACTGCCTAATGTACCTCCAGCTACATTATCAATTGTTCTTTTCTGTACGGTGAATGAATAATGTTTGGGGCCTGTACTCCACTAGCCTGCAGTAAAATTGATATCCAATGACCGTCTAATATACCTCCAGCCACATAACCACTTGATCTTGTCTGTACGGTGAGTGCATAATTTTTGGGGCCTGTAATCTAACTGGCCAGCAGTAAAATTGTGATACGGTGAGCGCTTAATGTACCTCCAGCCACATTATCAATTGTTCTTTTCTGTACAGTGAATGAATAATTTTTGGGGCATGTAGTCCACTGGCCTGCAGTAAAATTGATATCTATCGACCGTCTAATATACCTCCAGCCACATAATCACTTGATCTTTTATATAGGGTGAATGCATAATTTTTGGGGCCTGTAATCTATATGGCCAACAGTAAAATTGTTATACGGTGACTCCCTAATGTACCTCCACCCACGTTATGAATTGTTCTTTTCTGTAAATGAAGAATTTTTGGGGCTTGTAGTCCAGGCCTGCAGTAAATTGATATTAATTGACCGTCTAATATACCTCTAGCCACATAATCAATTGATGTTTTCTGTTCGGGGAATGCCTAATGTTTGGGGCCTGTACTCCACTGGCCTGCGTAAAATTGATATTCAATGACCGTCTAATATACCTCCAGCCACATAATCACTTGATGTTTTCTATCCGGTGAATGCCTAATGTTTAGGGCCTGTACTCCCGTGGTCTAAAATAAAAATTTTCAGGGCACATTTTTGACAGTTTCCCTTTTAGAATGCATAAAAATGGTCCCTGATTAAAATACATATTTTTGGGTGGGAATTTTTGCCATTGATCCCCCTCTGGTATGTCACTCTCCATGTTGTGGGACGATTTGTGCACTAATAGTAAGAATTTGGTGGCTGCAATAATGACATGAAGGTTTTTCAGGTTTGCCTGCTATTAAAGTGAATGGGGCCCGCCGCTAACTTGCGGTTCGCGAACATTTGATCACGTTCGCGAATCGTCCTGGCCGATGTTCGTCCATCATTAATCCCTAGAACTATCAGGTCACTATTTATGGTCAATGAATGAGGTCAATGCCTTTCCCAATGATTAATAAAGTAGACTATTTAAAATCAAAGAAATTCAAAGAAATCAAAAAGTTATGACTGTTTCCATGCAGGGAAGCAAAAACAAAAAAAAAATTCTGCTCCTTAAAGGCCTATTCGCACAAGAAGTGTTCATGTCTGTGAGTGTAGAACAGACAGTACACAGATTGAACACTGACACATATAGTTAGTGAGCCACATGACCGATTTCCCTCACGGACCATCGATATGTGGGGAGTACGGGCAGCATGCAATACTTTGGTTAGACTTGACCATTCATATCAATGGGTCCTAAGAAAAAATAGCACATGGACACCATCCATATTGGGTGTGGATTCCCTGGATGGTTGGTAGGAAATGAAAGAAAAAACTGATGACATGTTGATGTCATACAGAGAGAAAAAAAAGAACACACTGATTCCACAAGGATTGTCAGTGTTTAGCTGAGTTTTACAACGCCTGTCTGAATAAGCCCTAAAGAATATGACTTACAAAGACCCCCTTTTTTTTTTTTTTTTTTTTTTTTTTTACAATGAAGGCTGTTTGTGCAATCAGTGGATGGTCTTTGGTCTGATTTACCTAGCTCCCTGTGATCACAAGTTATCTCTGTGTGAAACCACATCTGACTACAAATTTGTATTCATACAGCATGTTTCTGTGTTCTGGAACAAGTGGGAGCATCCCTCTATGATGTTCACATGCCTAATAGGGAACATGTGCAGCGATCGGGAGGGGAGTGTGGCGGCAGGATAGGAGTGGTAGTGGAATGAATGGTGGTAGTGTCCTCTTACCTCACTCCCAGGGCGGGCACACTTGTACGTGCTCCTCTTTATTGCATGTCATATCATTGTAGGTAATGCAAAAATATACATTTTGTATTTACTCATTGTCTTCTTATTGGTTTCTAATCAGGTCATTTGGGGTATAAAAGAGGTCATCAGGTTATGAATGATAAGATAAATAAGATAAAATCCTTAAGTCTATTCTGGTTTGAAAACTGTAAAATATTGTTCGTGGGACAACCCCTTTAAGATGGACATACATATTAGATAGAAGTTGGTTAATGGTTTAACAGCAGTTGAACAAATTTTTGGTGAACACTGATTTTGCATACACATTTTAGTCCATATTGGCCAATACAGTTGATCAGTCTCTGGCCATACATTTTTAATCGAACCGAGTGACGGACAAAAAAACTTTCTAGGAATCTTCTTTCAAAGATAAATCTTTCATTCACGAACAATCTTTCTATGAACGAAAAATCTTCTGTCCAACTATTGGACCAAAATATCAAACATGGCCAACTTCTTTTCAAGTGATAATGCCCTGTCATCGGTCGACTAAAACTATGGTTTGTTGTTAAATTTCAACTGACGAAAGTTCTGTTTGGTTGAAATCGTCGGTTTTGATCACCTTTAGACTATTGTGTATGGGTACTTTTAGGCACCAGGACTGCAGCCACCACACCCTCTACGGCTGTTCCTCCGATTAAGCGTCTTTTATCTACTTGTATTGCGAAATCAGAAATTGTTATCTAAAAAAAATTGACATTTTTCTCCCTATCTTAGGCTACTTTCACACTTGCGGCAGAGTGATCCGGCAAGCAGTTCCGTGATCCGGCAATCTGCATGCAAACAGACAGCATTTGTAGACGGATCTGGAAGCGGATCCGTCTCAAAAATGCATTGCAAGACCGGATCTGTCTGTCCGTTTGTCATATGGACAAACGGATCCGTTTCAATTTTTTCCTCACATTTTTAAAGGTCTGCGCATGCATGTGACGGAACTCAGTGCTGGAAAAGAAAAACGCTAGTGTGAAAGTACCCTTAAAAAGATCAACCTATTCTGTTCTGTGCAGAATGAATCAAGGTACATTATCTGCCTGATGAGGTACCGAATATTTTTATTCTATATTAGACATTTACCCGGACAATAATATTATTGCCCTTTTATCTCTGTACATTTCTAAGTTTCTTTCAGACATACACCATTGATAACTTGCATATACCATACAGAATTAGAAGAAATGTGTGAGAGACATGAGAAAGAAATGTTGAATACCGTCATGTCGTTCACTTAGCTGTCTGTTCAACCCGCCATATGTAGGCACCAACTCGCTTTTAGGTCTGACAGCTCTGAATTATAACTGTTGTGGGATCCTATCTCATTAACTGAAAGGGGAGAAAGCATCAGACAATCATAAAAATAATTTGGCACTGGGAATCCACTTAGGAGCAGCTGTCAAACAGGTTGGAAGATAAACTTCGGAATAAAAAGAATAGAGGGCTTTGGTGTCAAGGCATATGCTTTCTGCACATTATAGACTTCTTAATGATATGAAGTGCTTGTGTTTATGCAGAGCAGCCAGAAACTCCATATATGATATTGATTATACCTTAACCCCAATTTAGTAGAGTCTTGCTTCTGCTCCTAATCAGATATTGCAGCGGCATTTTTAAACGTCCCTTAATGCCAAGACATATTTTATCTCCGAAGGCTGTGGCAGGAGATAGGGGCTTTGTCTTGCTTCTCCTTGTGGCTGGAAGCCCAGGTTTAGGACACCGAGGTCCCTTTGGGGCTCTTCCCTGGCAGACTCCATCCAGAAATTTAAAACATACATCTTTATCACACTGCTTTTGTCAGACAACATTAGATAATTAATTGCCCATTTGTCAGCCATGCACTGAAGATGTAAAACCCCCCGGATAAATACAGATGCTCTCCAAAGGCTTTCTGTTCCGTCACAGAGCTCGGGCAAGCATATTTTAACTATTAAATGAGGCTCATTATTAATCACATGTAATGTTAATTAATTACCAGCCTCTGTGTCTTGAAGCCTGTCTATGACTTTCAATTTGGTTAAAGAGCTAATTGGCAAGCATGCTCGGTACCTCGCTCACATAGCTGGTTAATTGTTATTAATGATGCTTTATGTACAGCCTACCTGTATACCACTTAATCAGAATCATCATGTGTACAATTTATGCCTTCTTGAGTTCTCAGAATGAAATTTTCTTTTTTATGTAATATTTGTGACGGCCATTTTAATATAAAATAGTTTTGTTCCAACTAACTGAACCATACTATATCAACTAAACGATAAATCCAGTAAAGCAGATTTGCGACATAACCAAGGCAAACACAACAATGCATTCCTCTTATATATAGAGGTCCCACAGGATGTATATTGGACTACAGGGATGTTAATATTTGAGAATGTTGTCCTGAGGTTACTTACTTAATGACTCTACTGGTTCCTCCTTTGATTCTTCAGTATCTTACTGTACGGTGGAGAAGTTCTAAGTAATGTAGAGGTAACAGTCACGCCCATGCCCTCTGTCTGAGGAGGCCAAAGGCCCTCTCTGCCATATAAGAAGACTCCACTTGTATAATGGCAAATGATAGTGAGGAACCTGTTACAGGTTTTGCTTTGGGGCCCAGAAACGTAATAATAGACCTCTTAAAACTAGTTCACATGTGTAATGTACTAGGTCTATAACAATCTGCCTAAGATTTCAAATCAGTAGTATATACCATATCACTTAAGAAATGTCATAGTGTTCTTGTCCTGACAAGACATCTTACTAATGTCACATCAGAAATGAGGATTATTAGATACTTTTACCTTTTGACAAACTTATTATACTGTACATTTTATTCTGGTTGACTGCTTAAAGGTTTATTTGGGATCTCACCTATCATGTACTTTTCTATTGCATGGTACAAATTCTATTCTACTCTACTCCTACTCCACTCCCAGGTGGTTTGTTTTCCACTGTGGATATGGTGCCTCCTCAATGTAGCAGCTAACAGTGGAGTGCAGATTCTCTCAGACCAATCACTAGTCAGCAGTGAGGTCAAATAACTTCATGGGATCAACTTGGCTTGCTTGGAACCTCCTCAGACCAGGTACCCTACCCAAAAACTACTAGGTACTATTTTCAACTTTTAGCCTTGTAAAAAAAAAAAAACTGGGTAGAGTTGGATAAATTTGAGCAAGTTCCAGGGAATAGTCACAAATTAATTGTGCTGCTCCAACTATGAAGAGACACCTTATGGTCTCCTTATGGAGCATTGAAATCTTTGTCACCAGTTCACAAGTGCAATTACAACTTATATCCTTCCTATAGCTAGAGCCTACCTACCTATGAGTACATTCCAGCCTCGTTAAGATTTTAATTTGATTCCAAATATTTTATTTAAAGAAATTTGCCATGGACTTTGGCGTTATAAAGTCATAGCTGGTTAAAGCTATTTTTATTCAAATATAAAGCATTATTAAACAGAATGAATCAATTTACCCAGTTGCTAGTCATCCACAATGTCACAATTTAGTACTGAAATTCTGTTTGTTTCTTCAGAAGCAAATAATTTTTGTATTCACCAGTCTTACATTTTCCTGTCTGGGTAAAACACATTCTACTCATAACTAATGTAACTCAGGCTCCCATTCTCTCTCCAACTGTATCACCTGTTTTGTCATTTGTTTTCTTACTTCCTCCCAAAAGACGTAAGATGCTGCTGTTGTTTTGAAAGGAAGGAAAGGCTTTTTCCCTTAAAATGTTAATTTCAAGGCTGACTGGTTCATAGTCAGTGGGCCTTCCTGGAGGTATCATTCAAAGCTTGCTTCACATGGGTATCATTTGTCTCATCTGCAGCTTATCCAGTTTACAGGAAATAGTGATGTTGGTTGTCCATAACTGTATTTAATTGGACTATGTATGAACATTAAACAGTCAAGGGTTTACCTTGCTTTCACCAAATTGTAGCGTTATATGTCTTAATCTCCATTTTCATCTCCTGCTTCTCTGTGCACCCAGTCTGTTAGCTGTCAGGATCATCAGAGTGGTCATGTCAGCTGGTTTGACAGATCTTGTGGAAGCAGTGACCTCTTCAGTCCTTCACTCTGTGATCTTAACTGCGGACAGGTCTGCAAATAAGAGCCACAGTATCAGGATATGCTATCAGGAAGACATGGGTTGTGGATTAGTAAAATGTAGAAGGGTTTACAATTAAAGAGAACAATTCCTCATGATCTTAAAAAGGATATGCAAGTCAGTGCCTATAAGGGATGCTTACCTGCTTTCCCCGGATCTTGCTTATTAGCTACTTTTTAGCTCAACTCCATTAGAACTAAGTCGTTCTGTGACTATAGATTAGTTATAGGGAGTCTGAGGTAGTCTGAGACACACCCACTTGTCTCATCATTGGCTCAGGATGCTTCCGTCCCTTCCCCGGCAGCTCTGCCTCCTCAGATTGGCCAACAGGATCACCAGCAATGGTAAAAAAAAAAATTATAAAGTACCAATTAGTAAACCACTAGTAAAAAAGTGACTTTCAATTAATTGTCAGTGCCAAACATATACTGAAGAGATTGAGCTTCAGTAAGGGTGGTTATGGAGTGTTATTTTAAAGGGACACTACCATCCAAACATTTTATCACATATCACAATCTATATGTGAGTATTCTAGGGTGGAGAGTTTTCTGAATTTCATTTTTGAAGTCACTCCATGTATTCTAATTCCTGTCCTTTGTTTGTACTTTTAGCACAGAAAACAATGGCGCATGACTCGTCGACAAGAAAGGGAAGGGAATGAGTGACTCAGAACATTGCACTAAGAAGTCCAATGTTCTTCCAGGGGCATCTTTATCTAGACATATAAAGATTCAGTCATCCTATTTCTACCAATCTACTATGCTGTTATTACTACTATGTAGTAATTTTTGTCCGTCCGAAATATATGCCGGATACAGGGGACTCCAGGAGTCTGTTCTTCCACTGGAACACACTGCCGGAGTTCACAGTGCATATGAACATTTTTCAGACAAGGCTAAAACGACTGCTCATTGTTCAATTTCCACCAGTGAACGATCATTTTAAGGTGGATTTACACTGCCCAATTAGTGGAAATGTCAATTTTGATCAACTTTAGACTAAAGTGTATGGATAAACAGATGTTGAATGCAGATGTCGGGAGAGATAAGGATTATTCTGTTGGATTTCAACATGCACAATCCTTGCAATCTCTGGGCGATAAGGTGGCACCAGAAGTGTCTGGCAGCAGCCTTTTCCCCTCTCCCCAACGACAACACACAAGTGTTTGGGAAAAGCAGCAATAGATCAATATTAGAGTAGCTCACTCTAGTCGAGATCTAGAGGTCAATCACGGGTGCCTGGTATGGCCAATACCCCAAAAAGCAGAAAGTAAGATTAACTGATAAACTTACTGGTTCCCAAGTATCTATGCTCATTATACCATTTATTAGTAAATGTTAGATACCAGACCAATACATTCCTAAAGGTGGGACAGTTTAGCAGGCGATTGTCGGGAAGGAAGCATTCCTCCCTCAAGCACCTGCTCGTCAGTGAAGAGACATGACATTTACATGCAGCGATCACCTCCAGAGTATGGGGAGGAGCGATCACTAATGCCATCGCTGATCCCCATACAGACTCTTTGTTTGCCAGCAGCAGAGTCCTGTTTAGATGGCATAATCTGCTGCCGGTAAGCGATGATTTAGCTGCCTGCACAAACGAGCATATTACCTGACGAACAATCGTTTTGCTCGTTCATCGGGTAATCAGTGGCGCCTTTACACCGCCAGATAATCACTAAAGAGCGTAAAGAGCATAGGAACGCTCATTAGCGGATTCTCAGCTTGTGTAAAGGGGCCTTAAGATTATTTGAGGTGCCGCGGGTACAATTCCCTTATAGAAGTATAAAGAGAATCCCACGCACTCTCTGAATGTTCCTATGCAAAGTTCATGGTTTATTATGCAAAATTAAAATTTGTCAGCACATAGGCGTGAGGTGGAAAAATTCTTGGAATGAAAGCTCATATCATATTTGATGGTTTGTAGAGAGAATCTAAATCGCACCTCCTCATTCCTATACTTATGACTACTGTACGTAATTTGCAGCATTTCTATTGATACAACATGGCTGTACAGCACTAGTATCAATCATTTTCTGTGCACTAAAAGAGGCATTAGTATACAGTTTGATCAAAGAGCATAGGCCCACTTACCGCGACAAGGCTGCCTCTTGTTAAGTGGGGACCTACTCTAACCATAGCGCGGCGCCATGCGGCGACCACCGCGCCCCAACACCGCTCCAGCAGGAAATGGGATCCGGCAGCCACACAGCTACCCCGCTATACGGCGGAGCCACCTAGGCCTCAGATCCCACAACTCCACCAGCACAGCACAGAAGCAGCGACGGCCACCGTCCAGCGCCGCATGTGGACTGGTGCTAAAGGATCTCCCCATGTGACACAGGTGCTCTTAACTTAAATTAGCAGTAGTCTGCACAGGGTTTTAATTCCTACCACATCTCAGTTGGAGTTCCTGAGAAGCTGTGAACAGGTGATCCTTTAGCACCAGTTCACATGCGGCGCTGGGCGGTGGCCGTCACTGCTTCTGTGCTGTGCTGGTGGAGTTGTGGGATCCGAGGCCGCGCAACATGTTTTGGAGCTAGCTTTGTTTCTTCCTCAGTGCCAATATATTGAGTGGACTTACATATGAGGGCTTGGTCAAGTGAGCATGTGTACGGGGGGTTGAGTGAGATAGGTGTTGGTCGAAAAGACTGACAGGTGTCTCATGTGTATGAACTGCTAGATTGACAGCACTAGTGAAATGACGGAATATTCTTACATCTGAAATATTTGAGACACAACCCAACTTTTACCATTTTACCAGAATTGTTGCTTCTTAGGTAACACTTTAAAGCAAAACACAATTACAAGTCAACTTACATTTTCCTGTTGCCTTACATAAAGTGATCATAACTTTCTTTACATTGTGATATTATATTAAGGGGATGTAGCCAGCATAAAGAAAATTGGGTGGATGGTATCACAGCTCTGCATGGGTACTGGAGGAGTTTAGGTAGACATACATTTGTGCCATCTCAGATGAAGAAGACTTCGGAGGAAAAAAGAGCATCATTCTTCACATAAATAATTTGTCTGATGTTATTAAATATTTTATTATTATGATAGTTTCTTATGTGTTCCAAACTGACTTGCATTTCAATTAATTTCAGTAAATTTTGCAATTTTATTGCTGTTGATTAATAATGGAGGCATTTGGTTCCAGATACATTACATGTTTAGTGCACAAAAAGTCTTAACATTTATGAAAATAAAAATAATAAAAACACACGGAGGTAAAATGTGGATAGCCAGATCTTGATATATTGTATTTCTTGAAGATTTGCAGAAACTTTAAATCTCTAGGTGTGTCTCTTCCACTGCCAGCATCTAATAAATTACAGTTATAATGAAGCAGTCATTTATTGTGAGCAGATGATAAATGGCTTGCCCTAGGAGGAACTAAAGAATAGGCAAGTAGATCATTTTCATATTTGGTGAAAACAATATTAAGTACCCAGACCTCAGTGATTGCCCTAATAAATGAATAATCTGAGGTGAGGGGCTGGCAGTCCGTGTAAAAAAATAACCTGAGCTTTCTCTGTCATTTGTCAGGCTTTGCTATGACAGCATGCATTATGGGTAAATGAGCAATCGGCAAGAACTATGTTATGGCTGGGGTGTTTTTGAGAAATTTATCATATGCTTTGCTTAGTACCTTCAAGACCTTAAGGCTTAATGGCTCTGGTGCATGACTATGAGTGAACACGCTTTCCTCAGATATAATACTACATTTACACCATATTCCATTCAATGATTAGCACAATTTTTTTTACTTGAAAAACGACTTTATTTTCACGTGTGCAGCGCCTGCTTCATATTAGAATTCAGCTGTGGAACCCACACAAAGGCGGCAGCACAGACCCTTAGACAGCGGAAATCATACAGAAACTGAAATTAAAAGTATACAATATTTGGTCACAATTAAAAATATTCATACAAGCATGCTTACACAGCCTATATGCGACTTTTAGAAAAAGATGATTAAATTACTATCTGAAGTTCGCAAGAAACTGGTTGCCATAGCCGACTCTGCTATTCTTACTTTTGAATGAGGGAGGGGAAGACTGGGGACCTAAAAGGGGCCCCATGTTGTAGGTGGGTCCAAATTGACAGAAGTCAGAGCAGCATGAGTAGGCAGGGACAACGGAAATAGCTGGGGTCAGCTAAAATACCACCCCAGCAGAATCAAATACCACAGTGCAGCACTAAGTACTGCCTCAGCAGAACCAAACTGTCCGCTGTCCTCTGGGCAGTTATACAGTTGCCTTCAGGAAGGCACCTGCGGGTGCACCTAGCATTAATTAGTGCTGGGAGCATCAGATTGGCCAGCAGCTGTGAGAAGGGTTAGGCAGCCGCCCTGGGCAATGGCCCACTTGGAAATTTCCCTGTAGGGTCTATAGCCATTCCACCCATGATTTGAGGTTCAGACTGAAGAAAATGGTTAAGAATCCTGTATAAAAAAATGTTTTCACTTCTGATGCATTAATGGGTTTTCTAGCTGGAGACAGTGATAAATACTACAATGGTGAGTGATTGGCTGCTGGGACTGCCATGATCGTTCCTCCAGAGCACAAGACAACCCTTTTACCCCCTCTCTGCTTAGATGATCACCATTTCCCTAATAGGGTATTTTGGTGATTGGCCTTTAGGTGAGCATTAAATAAGGTCTGGAGGTGACTCTGGGAGAGAAGTCCTTACTCATAGTCGGCATTTTAATAGATATAACTAGTACTGTACATTAGAAGAGAGACATTCATTATTTGCACATCACACATGTATGAATACAATGCTTCCATGCTGGGAAATCCTGCACATTGCAGAAAGTATGCCAGAATCATTTATCAACGGTGTAACATGACAGCCTTATAAATGTTTTGCTTAAATTATTAAACTATTGATTTCTCTGGCCAATAAGGAACTTTGTCAAATATATCTATTATAACAGATTATAACAGCACATACACAATTATTTATATAGAAGGAAAATCAATGATGATTTATAGTCCTTGGCCTGAATTTTGGGATGTTTAGCTCATGAGTACAGTCTGCTCACCATGAATTGTCCACAATTAAATGATAATAATAATGTTAGTAATAACGTCAATATCTTTTCTTCTTCTTCATTTTCCCTGCCATAAGAGATTAGGCTACTTTCACACCAGCGTTTTTGCTGGATCCGGCAGAGTTTAGCAAAAACACTTTCGTTACTGATAATACAACCATCTGCATCCGTTATGAACGGATCCGGTTGTATTATCTGTAACATAGCCAAGACGGATCCGTCATGAACTCCATTAAAAGTCAATGGGGGACGGATCCATTTTCTATTGTGTCAGATTGTGTCAGAGAAAACGGATCCGTCCCCATTGACTTGCTCCGCATCCCAGGACGGAAAGCAAAACGGAATGGAACGCATTTGGGAGCATTCCTTTCTGTCCAGTTACGTTTTGTCCCTATTGACAATGAATGGGGACAAAACTGAAGTGTTTTTTTCCGATATTGAGATCCTATGACGAATCTCAATAGCGGAAAATATTAACGCTAGTGTGAAAGTAGCCTTAGTCTTCCCCGTTTTCCATCACTGAAGAACCATTTTTCAGGTTAGGCTAAATTTATGTTATAGTTGTAGAAAATCTGTATATGCCATTGTGTCTAAAGATTTAAATGGGTGAACATATGCCAAAACTCATTTTGCTACATATTTGGCTGTGTAATTTTTTTTATTTTTTTTGGGGGGGGGGGGGGGGGGGGTTATTTTACTATTTCATTAAATTAGCATTTATCCTTACTTTAAGAGGAAAATGATCTATCTATCTAATAATAAATCCAAAGAACGAGGCAGCACTCCAACTTCAAGTGATAAGGTGATGACCCCATTTATTTCTCAGGCAACGTTTCGGCCCACTCAATGAGGCCTTTGTCAAGCTTTGCTGCTGCTTCATCTATCTATCTATCTATCTATCTATCTATCTATCTATCCAACCATATATACAGCTTGAGAAAAGTCCCAGTAAGAGGACTGAAACGTCGCATTGGTGATTAAAGAACACTACTTTTGAGAGTGCCTTGGAATTTTTTATTATTACCTGTATCTATCCATCCATCTATATCTATCTATGTGTCTTTTGTTCTATCTATCTATCTATCTATCTATCTAATATCTATCTTTCTATCTATCTATCTATCTATCTATCTATCTATCTATCTATCTATCTTTATCTATCTATGTGTCTAAATCTATCTATCTATCTATCTATCTATCTATCTATCTATCTATCTATCATCTATCTATGTGTCTATATCTATCTATCTAATATCTATCTATCTATCTATCCATCCATCTTTATCTATGTATGTGTCTCTATCTATCTATCTATCTATCTATCTAATATCTATCTAATATCTATCTATCTATCTATCTTTCTTTATCTATCTATCTAATATCTATCTTTCTATCTATCCATCTTTATCTATCTATGTGTCTATATCTATCTATCTATCTATCTATCTATCTATCTATCTATCTATCTATCTATCATCTATCTATGTGTCTATATCTATCTATCTATCTATCTATCTATCTATCTATCTATCTATCTATCTATCTATCTATCTATCTATCTATCTTTATCTATGTATGTGTCTATATCTATCTATCTATCTATCTATCTATCTATCTATCTATCTATCTTTCTACGTGTCTTTCTATCTATCTATCTATCTATCTATCTATCTATCTATCTATCTCTCTATCTCTCCACCCCTGCTTGTCCTTATGTATTCTATACAGCAGTTTCAGAGCTACATAGGCTTTCTATATTAGGTAATATATACATAAACAATAAGGCCCACGGTCACCATTGCAGGGCGCACTAATGACCCTAATGATATATCAATCTGTACTGTGATGGAAAGCTGCATTATACGGCATGGACTGTGCAGTTTGATTTCCAAACTAACGCATTTGGAAACCCACCTCTATCCTTCTATCTATTTGTGCAGATTCCCTGTTCAGATCAGTTTTTACTAGAAATGTGTGTTTTACTATATTAAAAATAAGGGGGTTGCGAGGGCACATAAACTGCTACTATGCAGAATTCCTCAGACTGATGTGACTGTACGTTTGACAGTTTTCCTAAGGTAGGTTATTTTGGAAAAAACATATGTTTCCATTTTCATTCCCTCTGCTTCCATTTTGGTCCCTTGGCTCCTTCAGGGTCATAGAAACATTAAGGCTTTTGTCACTGTGATTAATAGCTCTTTAGATCATCTTTAATTCACTCTCTAATGACTGAGGGTCTTTTTGCTCTCCAAGTAATCTGGTGATGTATGAGCCAGCGCAACACCTTGTGGCAGAGGTGAAAAACATTCCGGCGATGCAAATATTATCATGGGAGCAAATGTTTTCCCTTTTAATAAAAATTAATGAATTCTGCCCAGAAGCAAGTATGGGAAACATCGGTGTGGAAAATTCAACACTACGAAGCTTCAATTTCTTACAGCTATAGATTTATCTTTTTTAAATAGACAATGATAATAGTCTGCATGCATGAACGCAGCGGCAGCTGCTAAAGTGCAGTTTTATACAAGTAAGTTTCAATAAGCTCAATGTATTTATTCAGTATAGTGCATTCAGGGACAGCTCTACGCGGCCTTATCTGCGGGGTGTTGTCCTCTGACGCTTCAGGGGATTCCTGTTAATAACGTAGGACGAGAGAACCAAGATCCAAGTATTTAAAGAGTGTTCTGATTACCTTCATTTTATATATATTGTTTATAGGCTATAGAGTTTAATCCTTTTATATTGAAGTATAAACAAATTTTATTCTTTTTTTTTTACCACTTTTGACCAAGCAAGAAGTACAGCTCCCCCTCCCAGGCTCTGTGCATGCTGGGAATGCTGACCAGCGATGTGTCTGATGGGACATGCAATGCAAGTCCCTAAGGCCTCCTGCACATGAACGTGTGCAGCCCGTGGCCGTGCTGCAGGGAGCAAAATGCACGAACACTGACCGTGGGGCAGCCGCAGAGGATGGCGGACCCATTCACTTTAAAGGGTCCGCTATACGGCCGTTCTACAAAAAGATAGCACATGTTTTATCTTTTTGCGTAACGTAACTACGGGACGAAACCCCATGGAAACACTTTGTAGTGCTTCCGTAGGGTTCCATTCCGTGCTTCCGTTCCGCACCATTTCCGCATCTCCAGATTTGCGGACCCATTGAAGTGAATCGGTCCGCATCCATGATGCCGAATACACGCGGAACGATGCCCGTGTATTGCGGATCCACAAATGCGATCCTCGATACGGCAATGGGCAGCACACGTTCGTGTGCAGGAGGACTAAAACTGATTTATTCAGAACCAAAGTCAGCAGTCCTTAGGAAATGGCAAGGTATCCAACTTTTTTTTTTTTCTTTTTTATTGCAATTTATTCGCCCCCTTCCCTTTAATGGTAATTAAAAAATAAAAGTAAAAATAAAAAAGGAAAAATTACAGACAAATTTGAATCTGTAAAATACAAGTTTTTGTGAATCGTTTCCCATAAAACTATCTGCCTCCCTCTGTAGCGTGCTGCCTGCAGATTATGCTGCATTTTGTGGTGACAGGTCCTCGTTAATAGTGCACCATTGACTCCATTACTTTCTATTTACATGCCTTGTTTTTCATACTCCATTATTCACTTAACCGGTGTATTCAGTTTAAACATGTAGAGAAATCAGCAGCACTGCAAGTTTGGGAAAATAGATATTTCTTTTTTATCTAGTCATGTTACAGATACGAATTTCAGCTCAACTTCCTGAGCCATTCTATCTATCTATCTATCTATCTATCTATCTATCTATCTATCTATCCATCATGTATCTATTTAATATCTATCTATCTATCTATCTATCATGTATCTATTTAATATCTATCTATCTATCTATCTATCTATCTATCTATCTATCATGTATCTATTTAATATCTATCTATCTATCTATCTATCTATCATGTATCTATTTAATATCTATCTATCTATCCATCTATCTATCTATCATCTATCTATCTATCTATCTATCTATCTATCTATCATATATCTATCTATCTATCATGTATCTATTTAATATCTATCTATCTATCTATCTATCTATCATGTATCTATTTAATATCTATCTATCTATCTATCTATCTATCTATCATGTATCTATTTAATATCTATCTATCTATCTATCTATCTATCTATCTATCTATCTATCTATCATCTATCTATCTATCTATCTATCATATATCTATCTATCTATCATGTATCTATCTATCTATCTATCTATCTATCATATATCTATCTATCTATCTATCATGTATCTATTTAATATCTATCTATCTATCTATCTATCTATCTATCTATCTATCTATCTATCTATCTATCATGTATCTATCTATCTATCATTCCCTTTTCCACTGGACCTTATAGTTATATCTGCATCTTGAAAGAAGAGACAATATGGCTCCTTCACAAGCATAGTTTGAATGATACTGTAACGCCTATTTGCCACGTGGGTCAGATGTGTTTTAATTTGATAATATTGCATTCTTGTTATATTTTGATAGCACGGAGTCTTTCTTCACATAACAAGAAAGCGTATACTCTTTGGAATAAGGCTTTCTGTAATAGTTTCCAATACCGACAGTATCATTTAGATCTTGAAAGGAAGAGCGGAAAACTTTCCTATTCAGTGTTTTACCTCTCCGCAGTGCTTATCTACAAAGCAGCATATTACAGAAGCTTTTAAATGCTATTTGTTGCTATTTTTTCTAAGAGACACCCAAGGAGGGAAGCTAATTTGTTCTTCATTTATGCCAAGGACAAATAAAAAAGAATTGGTGAATTATATATTTATTTCCATTGTGTCTCCAAAGAGTACTTCCTTTTCCCAGAATTCCCACTTGATGTACCTAAGGATAAAATACAGGGTCATTACAATCGCTTGCGTTGTCACAATGTGCTTTGTTGGCATTACGGTTTTGTCGCCGGATATATTACATTCTCCCATGACTCTGTGCTTATTAATCAGCGTGGTAACTTATGCAGCAGTCAATACATTGGCAGGCTCATAATAAAATGATATACCATATTCCAATGTATTCTTAACGAAGGTGCAAATCCATGTAAAGCTTCCTATGCTATCACTGGCTATGATTAGCAAATGGTAGATAGTTTCTCAACAGCATTGTATTGTGTAGCTTCTATATACACTGGGAAGAAGGAGATACTTTGTGACTTAGATATTAGTGACCCAACAACAAGAACGTACAGTAAATATAAAAGATAATATATTGATAGCCATGGCTTTACTCCATCCATTACTGTAATATCCTCAACACTAGTATTTGTTAAGGCAGCATTGTAAGTGGTTGATATATGCCAGTGTATGTTTTAACTCATTGATACCAGTTTCTTGTTCATATTTATTATTTTTTCAGACCTGTTTATCTTTTTTATAAATGTGAAAGGCTAGGTTATTATCAG
Organism: Bufo gargarizans; assembly: GCF_014858855.1. NCBI lineage: Eukaryota > Metazoa > Chordata > Amphibia > Anura > Bufonidae > Bufo > Bufo gargarizans. The sequence continues at coordinate 182,241,794 of NC_058083.1, forward strand.
AACCATGGCTATAGGGGGTGCAGAGGTAGCAGTCGCTACCGGGCCCAGGAACCTGAGGGGCCCAAAGACCCTTGTACCGCATAAGGAGGCACTGCTATAATAGAAAGTGCCTGCTGGTTAAGTTACACCTCTGGCTGGAGAGAAGGGGTTAGGTCAAGAATTTGGCATTGGGGGGTTTCTATTTCAACTTTTGCCTCAGGCACTACGAAGGCTATGTGCTCCCCTGCCCCTGGACACAAAGCACTGAGGGAAGGGGGACCAAGTTAAACTCTACCAGGGCACATGAACCTTTAGCTACGCCCCTGGTTATTATCAATACTTGCCAGCTTTTCAGAGGTGCCTAAGGAAGGAACAGTTTGATGTGTAGCACGGCAATATCATATTTAATTTCTAAATGTTTTAAAATAAAATAATTTGTACTCTTTTGCAGCCGCACACCTAGAATCCAATATATAATTATTTTTTTTTATCTGTTACATAAGTTTTAAGAGGTGAGATTTTAGAAGTGAAAGATTGTTCAGCCCAGTTTTGTGAGGAATAGACACAAAATCTCAATTTTGACACCTTCCTACATGTAAAATATAACTTTTAATAAATACCTCTAGAAATCGAAAATATATATCAAACCCAGATCCTGCAAATTCTCAGGCACAATATAATAAAGAGTAATACAATTGATAAATCTAATCAGAAACTGTCAATGTCTCTTGTGTTACTCACAATTTGTAGAACCACTAGAGACTCTACGGATATGTTGATCACCGAGGGTAGTGTATAGTTCTCTGAAAAAAGCGGATTTAAGGAATGAGCACGGAAAATCCTATTCTCTCCCTATTTACCTCTTAGTAATCCAAAGTCCAGGGACACCCCTTGATGGTAGGGGTTCCCTGTCCTCGTTCCTAATCTATTAGTCACCTACCCAGGCCCTTCAGTAAGGTAATATTTAAGTAGGTCAAAGATAGACAAAAAAAAAAAAGAAACAGGTCTACACAGATACTATTAAATGTGCCAAAAAAAGGGGAAAAACAAAGACGTCCCAACGCAGAGTTTCGACAGCATTTAAATACTGGTTCTTCAGGGGACTAGACAAAATGAAACTTAAACAGGGTCTAAAGATAAAGATCCTGACCAAAGTGAAGCGACATCGAGAGATAAGGACATCAGTAGTCCCTGAGATAGGGACCCACAGGGAGACCTGGGCTGTGATGTAGGCTCAAGCATAGAAGGCGTCTCAGTGTTTGATTCAACACTGGCGGCTTAAATGCAGCACATCCCCTAAACATGTCCCCCTTCTGTCCCAGTGTCAGATCGCCCACCCTCCCAATCCGGAATACAAAACTGCCCAGCCGTAACTCTCTCACCGTCCCCCAAACACGAACACTGCGATTAAACACGCCACTTTGGAACACAAATGCGTACCACAGACCGGAAATGCGCTCATCAGCATTGCGATGCATTCTCAGGGCACTCAGCCGGAAGTGGACTGTGCGTTCCACCAGTCAATCGAAATTCAATGTGACACACCTCATTTCTCAGACCATGTGCTCTTTTGTCATTGACCACACCCGTTTTGTGACATGTTTTGGTAAGAAAGTCTCTGTTGACCAAAAGGGTTACTTCCATGTCACAAGCAGGCCTAGATGAAGCAGTTCTTCAGGGTAAGGACTTCATCAGACCAGTTCTGATAACTCACCTTCCTGGACCACTATGAGCAAAATATGGTGCAGAATATTGGAATTAACTATAGTCACACCTGTTTTTCTTAATTTTGAGATTAAAAAGCATTCCTAGAATTTAGTTTAGCCTTTATTCAGCTCTATTATACCACCTGACTCTATCTGAATCAATCAGCATCTTACACAGTCGAGTTACATTAACCACTTCCTACTTTTGACATTAGCAGCGCATATCTCACGAGGGAAGCCATGTGTGGTGAGCTGCCTTGGTGGGTATATAAAGTATGTAATATGCTCACTGCCCACAGGTCCGTTGTTGCTGTCATGGGTAAAAGGGGGAATTTAGCAGAGTTGCAAAATGGGATGATTATTGGCTTTTGGCCCAAGGGCGACAGCATTTCTGAAACTGCGCAGTTTGTGACCTGTTCACATGCCGCTGTGGTGAAAGTGTATCGTGAGTGGACAAGTGGCACCACTGTGAATAAGCAATGTGGAAACTGAGGAGCACCACGTGCCATTGATATGAGAGGTGAACGTCGGCTACGAAAGTGTGAGAAGAAGGACCGACACGCTACAGTGGAGCAGCTCAATGCCAGAATGGTACCAAGATGCACTTTGAGAAGAAGGCAAACTGGCATTGACAGTGTGATGCTCTGGGAACAGTTCTGCTGGATGTTACATTGAGCTGTTTAAACATGGTTGCAGACCAAATACACTACTTTATGGCAAACGTCCCCTATTGGCAGGGGCCACTTTCAATGATCTGCACAAAGTTCCTAGCAATATGCAACCAATGTGTGAGATGGGCCAACACCTTTAATTTTATGACTGATTTCTTAATATATCAAAAATATTAAGAAAATTCAATGGGAACTAGCAGGTAACAAATGCTCAGTCTGATGTAAATAAAGTGCAATAATTTAGAGATAACACTGGTCTGACAGAGGAGACAATTAGCTGTATATAACTTAAAGGGGTGATCCCATGTTTTCAAGTATGCTTAAACGGAACCTGTCACCAGTTTTATGGTGTCCTAACTAAGGGCAACATAAATAAGTGACTGGGTCACTTTCTTTAATTGACACAGTCAATCTGCCAACATCTTGTATTGAAAAGCTCCAGCTTATAATGATGAGTCATGAATATTTATGAGCTCCTGACTCTCCCCGCCTACCTGCTGCTGATTGACAGTTATTTTCCATATAAATCAGCAGCAGCTGGGCAGGGGAGTGGCTATAGCTCTGAATTAAAAAAAACGCTGGACTCACTGACATAACGCTGGACTCGAATCAGCTCATTAGCATGCAGCATGCGGCATCTTTGTGTGTATATTATGAGGTAACCATCTGTCACACCAGTAAGTGAATACATCTAAGATACTTTTTAGTAGTTAATGATTGTATATAATTAGTTAGATTATAATTAAATATCCACATGACAGGTTCCCTTTAACTCTGTTGTTTATGCCACCACCAGCAACTTACCCAATACATGTTATTAGCGATTCCTCCTCCTTTCCTCTATAAATTACCTTCTTTTGCAGCCTTATTTACATCTGGTAGTTATTAGTTACGGCCACCCCAGCGATACCTGTGCGGTGGCCGCGCTTGCACGCTATCCTCCTGTCTTTTGATTCTACACAGCCCGACCTGACTCACGGGATTGCGTATTTTCGCACATGCGCGATAAATAACTTTCCGCTATCCTGTTTTTTTCCCCAGAGAAATCTCTGCGCCTGCGCGCTGGTTATTTCTCCTGCGCTTGTCAGTCCACTTTCCATGGGTATCTAGTTGCAGGAAGGGATAGGAGAGTAGGAGCGCAGAGGCGGCTGCTGGAATGAATTCCGGCTCACGTGGGAGTGCGCACGTAAAGAAAGGAGTCAGTAGATCAGCAGAGCACTGATCCCGCTGTCAATCAAAAGAAAGGACAATGCCCCCTGACTGAGCAGTTTCTTGAAGAGGACAGGGCAGCAACGGCATGGAAAGCAGAAGGTGGGATAACACCTTTAATTCTCTGCAGTTGTCACTATTAAATGCACTATTTATTTTCCTTTATGGCAGCATTGAAAATTGAATTTACAATATGGGACATGTTCGTACAGCAGATGGGCCACTGAGTGTACTGCTCTTCATTGCATTTATCGATTTTATGAGGACAGAGCACATGGATAAAAGCCTATGTCCTATTTGCATAGCTACAATTTCTTTTGCAGTATTATTTATTAGTAGGCAATTACTTACAGTAGTTTACATATTCTTCAGGACAGTGCAGAGAAGGCACTTAGATCAGTATTAAAATCATCAAATACGTAACCATGTAGTAAACAGATATCTTATAGTCTTCTGAAAAATATTCTGATCAGCTGGTCGTACTTATTACTTCAGGGGACAGTTTCAGTGGTGCATCTAACCTGTAGTAGGATATGATATTAATCTTTACTGATGTAGACCACTGCTCCCCACACCTTCAGATGGCAAATTAACAAAATTGGTTACTATGGAGGAAGGGAAACATTAAAAAGAATTGGTATGCTCTGCGTGTGACCAGTTTTCATGGGATTTTTGTGCACTTTTTGTCACTTGTCACTTTTTGTGCACTTGTCTATGAATTCTAGGCTTGTTTATTGAGACTTTTAGATCTGGATAAACTAAACCTAAAACTGTAACCAAAAAAAGCGACACTTAGATTTTCTATACTATAGAAAAACATATCATTTAGTCAAAGGTCATACAATTTAGACCCATAGAAAAGTTAGACTCGTAGCCTACATACACAGTTACTTTTGTGGAACATTTAATGTTAAAGGGGTTGTCTTATCTGAGACAATGGGAGAATATTTCTAGGATATGCCCCCATTGTCTGATAGGTGCGGGCTCCACCACTGGGACCCACACCTATGTCCTAAATGAAGCCCTGGAAGTGGTGGAGAGCACACTGCTCACGAGCAGCCTTCCTCCATTCATTTCTATGGGACCGCCAAAAATAGCTGAGCGTTGGCTCGGCTATTCCCATCTGGCCCATAGATATGAATGGAAGCGGTAGCCGGGCATGCGTGGTGCACTCCCATTCACTTGTATGGGGAGAGAGCTTGGTGGTGGCCGGTCCGGAGAACTCCACTCACCACTTTGCCCGCTCTGTTCTTGATATACAGAGGTGTCCCTGAAGGGATTGTGAGTTGTGTGCTTTGGGTCTTGGAAGCCACTCTACTTGGCCAAGGTACAGCTATTTCTTGTGACAAGCTAAACACGGGGATGTCCATCAAATTAACAGGACATCATTTTTTGACCCCAATCAGAAGACATCAAAGGTTCCTACTGAATGACTGCAAGCTGAGATCTTGAAAGCTACAAGGAACAGAGAGTATATTGAAAATTTGTATAACTTGTCATTATGCAAGGGAAACAGGAATACCCCTTGCATTATATCAAGAATACAAAGTTGTCATGGTAAAAGCCATGTAACAACAGCTGCATGTATTGCACCATTGTCTGAATATAAATTTTGCATATTCATATAGACAATTATTGATGTAACCTAAGTGATATGACATAGGAGGTAGGAGCCAAAAGAAATATGTATTAAAAGGAAATATATTTTTACAAATTTGAACGTTGAGGTCTTCATATGTTAAAGCTGAAGACAGCTATGCAATTTCTCACATAAAATGTCCTATTTTTGGATGACATGAAAACCTAACACATTTAAACAAAGTGATTAAAATCATTAGCCGATTAACTGAATGTGACAGCTTGATCAAATAAAAGTATGCTGAATATTTCCAAAGGGCAGTTTTAGCTGTAGCCAAACCAAATTTCTGCACTAGACATATGCTTTGTGCCTAGAAACATCTTATGTGCAGGGCGCCAAGTAATGACGTTACTCTAGACAAACATCTTTTTAACTGATGTACCAACCTCAGACATATCTGGCATATCTCCTAAATCTTCCAGCATGTTCTAGTAAATATGGATTTACTTCTGAGAATCATTCTGTGGGATTGCTCTGCATCTCCATAAAATCATGCACCATTTACCGCTGAAAGATGCCTTTACGTGACTATGCCTTTACTTGACTTTCAGAATAAGCTGTCATATGTGTATAGATGAGATGAATGATAACACTGTATTTGGCCATTATATGAATTGTATCTTTTTTGGGGGGAAGTTTCCCCCTCTGTAGGATCCATCTGTAATTTCCAGTTGTCTCTGTGTTAGTGGATGGAGACTAGCTGTGATGATGTCTGCCCATAGAATGTACAGTCAGGTCCATAAATATTGGGACATCGACACAATTCCAAAATGTTTGGCTCTATACACCACCACAATGGATTTGAAATGAAACAAACTAGATGTGCTTTAACTGCAGACTGCCAGCTTTAATTTGAGGGTATTTACCTCCAAATCAGGTGAACGGTGTAGGAATTACAACAGTTTGCATATGTGCCTCCCACTTGTTAAGGGACTAAAAGTAATGGGACAGAATAATAATTATAAATCAAACTTTAAATTTTTAATACTTGGTTGCAAATCCTTTGCAGTCAATTACATCCTGAAGTCTGGAACGCATAGACATCACCAGACGCTGGGTTTCATCCCTGGTGATGCTCTGCCAGGCCTCTACTGCAATTGTCTTCAGTTCCTGCTTGTTCTTGGAGGCATTTTCCCTTCAGTTTTGTCTTCAGCAAGTGAAATGCATGCTCAATCGGATTCAGGTCAGGTGATTGACTTGGCCATTGCATAACATTCCACTTCTTTCCCTTAAAAAACTCTTTGGTTGCTTTTGCAGTAAGCTTTGGGTCATTGTCCATCTGCACTGTGAAGAGCCGTCCAATGAGTTCTGAAGCATTTGGCTGAATATGAGCAGATAATATTGCCCGAAACACTTGAGAATTCATCCTGCTGCTTTTGTCAGCAGTCACATCATCAATAAATACAAGAGAACCAGTTCCATTGGCAGCCATACATGCCCACGCCATGATACTACCACCACCATGCTTCACTGATGAGGTGGTATGCTTAGGATCATGAGCAGTTCCTTTCCTTCTCCATACTCTTCTCTTCCCATGACTCTGGTACAAGTTGATCTTGGTCTCATCTGTCCATAGGATGTTGTTTCAGACCTGTGAAGGCTTTTTTAGATGTCGTTTGGAAAAACTCTAATCTGGCCTTCCTGTTTTTGAGGCTCACCAATGGTGTACATTTTGTGGTGAACCCTCTGTATTCACTCCGGTAAAATCTTCTCTTGATTGTTGACGTTGACACACATACACCTACCTCTTGGAGAGTGTTCTTGATCTGGCCAACTGTTGTGAAGGGTGTTTTCTTCACCAGGGAAATAATTCTTCAGTCATCCACCACAGTTGTTTTCCGTGGTCTTCCGGGTCTTTTGGTGTTGCTGAGCTCACCGATGCATTCCTTCTTTTTAAGAATGTACTAAACAGTAGTTTTGGCCACACCTAATGTTTTTGCTATCTCTCTGATGGGGTTGTTTTGCTTTTTTTTTCAGCCTAATGATGGCTAGCTTCACTGATAGTGACAGCTCTTTGGATCTCATCTTGAGAGTTGACAGCAACAGATTTGAAATGCAAATAGCACACTTGAAATGAACTTTGGACCTTTTATCTGATCATTGTAATTGGGATAATGAGGGAATAACACACACCTGACCATGGAACAGCTGAGAAGCCAATTGTCCCATTATTTTTGGTCCCTTAACAAGTGGGAGGAACATATGCAAACTGTTGTAATTCCGACATGGTTCACCTGGTTTGGATGTAAATACCCTCAAATTAAAGCTGACAGTCTGCAGTTAAAGCACATCTAGTTCATTTTATTTCAAATCTATTGTGGTGGTGTATAGAGCCAAACCCCTTAGAATTCTGTTGATGTTCCAATACTTATGGACCTGACTGTATATAAAGACAGCAGATTCTGTTCCTGTCTCTTTTTCACACTCGCGTTTTGTGCATATCTGTCATGGACGGATCCGTTCAGATAATACAACTGTCTGCATCCGTTCAGAACAGATGCGTTTGTATTATCTTTAACATAGCCAAGATGGATCCGTCTTGAACACCATTGAAAGTAAACGGGGGACGGATGCATTTTCTATTGTGCCAGATTGTGTCATAGAAAACGGATCCGTCCCCATTGACTTACATTGTGTGCCAGGACGGATCCGTTTGGCTCAGTTTCATCAGACTGACACCAAAACAATGCAAGCAGTGTTTTGGTGTCCGTGTCCAAAGCGGAATGGAGACTGAACTGATGCAAACTGATGCATTCTGAGCGGATCCTTTTCCATTCAGAATGCATTAGACTGCAAACTGATCCGTTTTGGACTGCTTATGAGAGCCCTGAACAGATCTTACAAACGGAAAGCCAAAATGCCAGTGCGAAAGTAGACATTACTCAGACTTACTCAGAAGCACCATATAAGACATTATAGAGAAAAACTGAGTAGTAGTGATGTGAATAAAGCACTTAGGTGAGATATAGCACGTACTACTATCTACTCCAGCTTCTATGTCTACACTTTCTCACTGAGCTGCTCTTGCAAAGTGGGCATGCAAAAAGTGGGCGTGGGTATGCAAAGGGGATGGGCCATCAGGCCCATCTCATTCCTCACTTTCTACGCCTGGTTTAAGGGTAGAAAATTGTCTAAATCTATGCCAGCAAAGGAGCTTGCGTAGATTTAGAAGCAGTGGTGGATATGCTTAAGCTATGTAGAGGCGCCTCTAAAAAATATATCAAGCCAGCATAGGAAGCAATATGGACAATCACAATACATTGCATTAACTTTCTCTACATGATAAATTCCATTTTCTGAAGTGAGACAACCACTTTAAATTTAAACTTAATCTCATTTCAAGTAAAAAAAAATGATGCCATCAAAAACATCCCATGTGAATATGCCCTAAGCATTTTTTTGAAGCCATCAACTGTTACTGCTGTGAGCAGCTCCTGAGGCAGACTATTCTATAGTTCTTACAGTAAAGAACCTTTGCTTCTAGAGGCATAATCTCCAAATATCAACTCATAAGATATACGGTAAAACAATATTATTCTGAATGAATTAAATAGAGAATAAATACAATAATAAAAAATAAATAACAATCATAATGGTAAAACAAAAAAATGTGTATATTGTACATGAAATTTATGTAAAATTATGAACAGATTCACATTTGATGATCAATGTGTATATGTAGATTATCTTTGGCACTGATGTGTACTCTTTGTTTAACCCCTTGAGGATCCAAACAATTTTAACGCTTTCACTTTCATTTTTAACCATCCCGCTTTCCAAGAGCCAAAGCTTTTTTACTTTTCTGTTTACATATGAGCATTTAGAGATATATTTTACAGCAGCAACATGGGCTATGGGCACAATAGCATGGGGAGGACTCAGTGACTTCTGTGAAAGAGATTTCTGGGTATGCTCTGTGATCTGTGGAGTGTTCATTGTACAAGGAAGGTTTATATATGCTTTAATAATTACCTATTGCGAATGTTGGATCTTGTGTTATCTATATATAGAGAGGTGATATCTGTCATCCTAATTTTGACAGTGATTATAATGAGATGACTGCTTGAAAGTAATCTGTACAGACTAGAAGTATTGCCTATTATTATACTTAGTGGCCGGTGTGAAAACTGCAGGATTTTAAAGCATGCTCGATCACATCATACAAAGGATCAAGAGGATGATCCCGCGGCGCAAAGAACCAGCCTTAGTTGTCAAAAGGGAGACAGATTTATTCTTTGTAACAGATGGTACAACGCGTTTTGGGGTGTTAGAACCGCAGGATCTTTGTACCGCAGGATCATCCTCTTCATCCTTTGGATCTATTTACCTTCCTGGGGACCCTAGGCATCCCCGTGTGGAAGTGTTCGTATCCCTGGCTGCACGACCATCCGACCATTGGGTGTTTATCACCCACCAACAAGCGTACACTAGTGTGCCTATTTTTTGCACAACCTAGCAAGGTGAGCCTCCAATTTTAGAGTTTTTTTTATACATTTATGTCTGACGTTATTACCCTATTGTGCGCCGTTTATAGTTTTTCCTAGAAAAACTCTGCCAATCACATCATACGTCATACTTCTATGGGAAAATAAGGTGCAGAAAAGGGACCTCTTAAGGTGGCACACAGAGTAGCTACAGCTCTGTAATACAGAACCATAGAGTCTCCACATGCTGCTGAGCAGGCCATATGCATGGGCCCTAAAGGCCATAGCAGTAAATGCAGTGTTTGCCAGGTTTTAACTATTATTTGATAGTATTTGACCATGATAAGTGACAACAAAGTCCTCTGTAAACTACATTAGAAGGATTTATGGTACACAATAGTAGTAACTTGACTGCTCTCTGCTTCACATAAAGTTTGCCTCTGGTCAGGCCTTAGAGTTTGAAGCCAAAAACAGTCCTTCAGCAGGGGTGCATGATAATTTACTGGCGAAAAAACCCTGATATCATGCTGTCAGATGCAAAACCTTGTTAATAATGTCTTAAGACATGATAGGTTCATCAGTTAAATAAAACTCTCTTTTGTGAAATAGCTAGCCAAGTCAAATTAGTAGCTCAGCATGAGTTTTCCTAATCTCGTCTGGTACATTTGTCCACAAACTATTTTTCCTTTTTTTACTGAAAGGGCTTAAAGGGGTAGTGTTCCCTTTGTGAAGATTGAAAAGAAAACATCCCAGTTAAAATAATACCCCAGGAAAAATCCAAATCATTCTTTGGTGAATGCTGGCAGCGCACTGCATTGACAAGTACACAAAGGAAGCTGCTCTTCCTGCTTTATATATATATCCATATTAATTGACAGCCCTTAAAAAGAGAACGCCATATAACATCAATGCTGGGTGAAAATGCAGAAATGTCTGCATATATATCTGTATACAGGAAACTGAATATGTAATTGAGAAATCATCATGGTTGGATCCCACAATTCCAGAGGAGCATTTATGACCTATAAGCCTCCTCTTGCCAATTAAAGTGCTCTGTAAGAAGAGATAGTACCTCCCAAATCATGGCTGAGTACTAACACCAAATTTAGATGGATCCAGCCCCTTAAAGGGGTTGTCCCATGAAATATATTCTACAGTTTTCAAACCAGCGCCTGGATCTGAATACCTTTATAATTGCATGTAATCTAAAATTTTGTATAGCCAAAGTTATTGAGTTATTCAATAAAATTTATCTGTATGGCGTTTGTTCTTTTATCATTTCTTTGTCCGGCTCGCTATGAAGGCCGCACATGCTCAATTTCATCCTTCAACTGCCTCCTGAGCTGTGATAGGGAGAGCTGAGACACGCCTCCTGAGCTGTGATAGGGAGAGCTGAGACACACCTCCTGAGCTGTGATAGGGAGAGCTGAGACACGCCTCCTGAGCTGTGATAGGGAGAGCTGAGACACGCCCCCTTAGCGGCTGCAGAAAAGACACTCCCCTTGAGCTGTCAGCTTGATATAAATCTAGCAGAATGAATGTGGAGATCTCTGGATCCATGTGAGGTACAGGGCTGGTTCTAGCTTTGATAGAACGAGATCAACATGTACTATACGATGTATGATTTTTTATTTTTTACATTTATCATGGGATAATCCCTTTACGTTAAAGCATAACTTTTATTTAGGTGAGATAAAAAATTACATGGTGTCCTCAGAGGGGACGTGTTTCATGCATCAAACCCTAGTGAGGACATACTCTATTGCGCTTCGTAGAGTATGTCCTCACTAGGGCTTGATGAAGCTCGATATGCATGAAACGTGTCCCCTACGAGGACACCATGGAGTTTTTAATCTGACTTCAATAAAAGTTAGGTTTTAACTTAAGGTGCTGGATCCATCTTAATTTGGAATTGAAGCTGTTCATCGTCCCAGATCCAGGGAATTCATCCATGCAGCCTTTTTTTGCTACATATCTGGGGGTTTTGAACATTATGGACTTTGGGGGGGCTGTGTAAACATTTTTCTTAGTTTTTTTCTTTCAGTGATTACTAATACATCTACATTTAGTACACAGATGCCATTAGCTTAGGCAGGACTAATCGTAGTTATGGTAGTACTATATGGTCCCCTATTCCTTTGATACTACTACTATATAAGATGTAAGTGCCAGCAGCTTTCTTCGAAGATCATAGCTGATCCCTTGTGGTTACAGCAGCTTGAAATCCCACTGATCAGTACCTACTAGGATTCCTGAGCTAAACAGATAATACGTTTTAAAGCCATTAAGTATTAAATGAAAACATAAATTCTTAAAGGAGTATTCTGATTATATTAGGTTATAACTATTAGATTGGTCAAGGTCCTACAACTGGGACCTCCACCGATCGCAAGAATGGGTCTCTGTACTTCATGGAGCCTTGCCTGAAATGAACAGAACAGCCGCTCAGGCATGAGCTCAGCCACTCCGTTAATTTCTATGGGAGTTTCAGAGATAGCCGAGTACGGAGCTAGAGGTGTGCCACAATTGTTGTTGTATATAGTGTGCAAGTATTTACTATAAAAGACACATCAGCAGTGGTGACAGATCATCTTTTAAACCTTTACTGATCTTAATGATGGGGTACTTTTTAGTGTTTTTCTGCACATGGTTTACCAGCACTTTTTTCATCATTGATATGCATATGGATATTTAGTAATATACTTTTGCATAAATATGTTTTTCTTGTTTTGTTTTATTTGGGAGTAAGCTATATATATTTTTTTAATTATAGCTCTTTATCTGTCAAATTTTAAATTGACACTAAAATTTATTATTAAAATTAGTTCTATAATTTATAATTTTATATCAACTGGGACACCAATTATAGTTTCATATCCATTGGATAAGAATATGGCGGTTTGGGTTGTCTTGGCTGTTTTTGACTTTTTCCTTTATTTGTATTATTTTTTTAACTTATTTTATAGCATTATAAAAGACCTTTGTCATTTTTTTTCAAAATATTTTTCTATTGTAACTTGGGAACCCATAGGAGCCCCAATTACACAAGAAAAAAATCCTGTGATGCTAACTTTTCACTAGCAGAGATGATCTAGGTCTGCTAAGACCCAGTAGCTCTGCTGTGTCCAAAGACTCCTAGCGATCACGTGGTGGCTGGATCCAATAAAGGCAATGGTATTGCCACTTCCTCTATTTGCTACATTGCCTTCATAGAGAAGATGATTATAAACCACTTATATTTTCACTGTCATTGAGGAGATATGAACTGTGTTAACATTAAGGTATTTACATTTTCATAGATTAGAACATTTTCGTTGCAAAGTGTCCATTGTGCTCATGTACTACAAAACCAAAAGACTTTTCTGCACAGCATTATCGATTCATATGTCTTAGATATTTATAAAGAATGTATTCCCAAAGCTAGTAACGCTAAATTACAAAAGTCATTCCATTCCTGAAAATGAAGCAAAACTGGCAAATAGGCCCCTCAGGAAGTAAAATGGGTTAACATCTCCTGGTATTCACTGTGCCCTTGTCCAACAGAACTCCATGACCTTGCAGTTTCTCCTCTCTTTCAAGTGCTTACACTTTCCAACTTCATAATAGAGGAAAAGCATTTGTGTCTCTCTACTGTACACAGCTAGATGCTGACATGTTAAGCATCTCCTGCGGTTTACAATAACTATTGGGGATGTGGACCTCCCTCTGTGTTCTCATTACGCCAAATAATGCCTTGTGGAAATGATTCTACTAATCCTTTCTTCTGGTTTTGCTCAATCCCTAAAAACATTATAAAACCAATCCAATTAAAAGTCATTACCTCTTATGTCCGGTCTGCTTTTCAAATCTAAAATTGTTATCTCAGTTATATTGTAAAGGCGGACATTTTCTAGGAGAAGTTGCTGAAGCACAAATCACTTTTGCCGTGGTAAAAGAATGTATTGTTTTTGGGTTACAGACTACTAGAAGTAATGTGTAGTACACGGAAATTGGTGGGAATAAAAGTCTTTTTTTTACAAAGTTTTGTACCAGTGTTTGGGCTCATAGACCAAAACTTTCAGAGAGGTTCTTAAAGGAAGCGCTTTCTGCTCTGTGATAGGATGTGAACATTAATGCAGGTGGTTACCTGAATGCACACCATGCCTCTTTGACCAGGTCAAGGCCAGGCAAAGGTTGATATTCTCATAATCTAAGAGCACCAGAAGTGCTGCCATATCGAGCACTAATAACTTACTTTTCTCTCACATCTTGTGTGTGCATACTGAGGACTTTTTTATATGAATAATAACTTATAGTTGTTTAATTATGCAGCTTATTTCATTAAAAAAATTTAAATTGGGCTGAGAACTAAATGTGTCCAATGCATATTAACCCCTTACCATACGTACCGTGACCATACATATGCCTCTTTACGGCAGCCACTGAGGGGCCTTAAGCTAGGCTGCCGTCTTCTTATGGTGGCCTAGTCTAATCTCTGTACAGGTCTCCTGTGCAGTGAAGAGCAGGAGATTGTCTCACACATGAGAGCTGGGCGCCTGAACCAGCAGAGACAGTGATCCTGGCTGTTTAACTCCTTAGATGCCATGGTCAATAGTGACTGCAGTGTCTAAATAAATTTAGCGGGAGAGAGTTCCTTCTGTATCACATCGGCACCCCGCCAATAAGATCATGGGATGCAGATGACTTTGCATGGAATAAGCAGTACAACGTATTATAGAAGCTATTGAAAGATTGCCTGTTGAAGTTTCCTTGTGGGACTAGTAAATGGTTAAAAAAAAAATTACATTTTTAAACTTTAAATCAAAAATTTGTCTTAAATAAAAAATATCCAAGTTAAAAAAAATCCTTTTTTCCATGGAAAAATATTTGGTATTGCCACATCTAAATTGATCTGCACTACACAATTATCATGTAATTTATACAGAATTGGCACAATGATCAAAAAAGTTTTAGGTACCCCAAAATGATATCAATGAAAATTACAAAAATCAAGCCCCCATCAGCACTGTAGAAAGAAAAGTAAAAAAGTTATGGGTCTTAATTTGCACTATACCAATATAATGCTGCCACCTAGTGGCCTGTATTGGTATATTCCTAAAATAGACACCGAAGCCTGCTTGAGGCTTCGGTGTATTTCAGCTATGTAACAGGTTCCCCGATCTCAGTCAGGCAAGCGCACAACTTCCACTTCTGGACTGATCAGATGCCGTGGTCACATTTGACCACAGCATCTGAAGGGTAAAATGTATGCGATCAGCCTTATGGCTGATCGCATACATGTGCCATGGGTCTCTACTATTTAAAATAGCAGAAACCCTGCAACTATGGTGCCAGCATCACGTGTGAGCCGGCACCATATTTGGGGACCGGACTTCTGCCATACATATACGCCGGAGGTCCTTGAGGGGTTAAAAAAAATATATTGGAGCACTCTATCTGCATATAAAGCTATTTAATGTTCTGCCATGCCAACCATTTTCTCCAGTCTCAGGAAACTTCTAGCAGCTTAAATATTTTTGCTATAGTGACCCACGGCTGTATTTATCAGTCATTACGCGATTACATTGCCGATTTTTCGCAATCAAGAAAATAATATTGAATTTGTGAATTCATGACGAATATTCTACTAAATATTCTCAAAATATCGCAAATTCGTATATAGCCCCTGCTGCTCATCACTACAAAGCACACATTTGTAAAAATGAAAAATTACTAGCAGACCCCAATTTTTCACTTTCACAAGGGGTTAAAAGAGAAAATGCACCCCAGTATATGTTCCCCATTTTCTCCCCATTTTGCAAACACCCCATATGTGCTTGTAGCCTGTTGTATTGGCGCATAGCAGGCAAACTACAAAATATAAATTTTGCTGATAGGCCTAAATTGGCAGACATGTATTTTAGGTGCCATGTTGCATTAAATAAATTTCCTGAGGTCCCCAGAAATAAAAAAACCCAAGAAGTTACCCCATTTCGGAAAGAGCACCCCCGTACAAACATTTTAAGTGGTGGAAAGGGTACTTTTCAGCAAACAAGTGACTCACAGAACACAGAAGTACTAGAAAGAGGATTTCATAGTAACACATTTGTAAAAAGGAAAAATTGCTAGCAGACCCCAATTTTTCACTTTCACAAGGGGTTAAATGAGAAAATGCACCCCAGTATATGTTCTCCATTTTCTCCCCTTTTTGAAAACACCCCATATGTGCTTGTAGCCTGTTGTAATGTTGTTGCCCTGGTACAACTCGGGCACCGTAACTTGCAAGTACTGGGGCCCTCCATTGCTTGATTTGGAAGAATTAGGGCCTTTATTACCACCTCTTGAAATTGTAGGAATGTTCTTGTCTGGCCTCTAGATCTAAATAGTACGTATGCATTGTACAGCGCCTTCTGTACGAGATGCACGGCCAGCTTTCTGTACCACACTTTTGTTTTTTGTGTGGCATTGTAGGGTGTGTATGTAGTGTTTTCACAAATGAAGGGGCTTGTAATAAATTTGAAATTAAATTTAGAAAAATTCAGCAAAAATAAAGTATTTTCTGAAAAAAAATTTTTTTTTGCACAAAAAGTCTTCTGCACAAAAAGTCTTCTGCACAAAAAAGTTTTGCTGCACAAAAAAAGTATTTTCTGAAACAACAAAAAACTTGCAGTGCAAACTGAAGTTTTTTTTTTTTTTGCGGCATAAAATCATATGTCCTACCACAATCCGGGGGGTTCCAGTGCACATCGATGAATCCAGGAGGATAAGCAAAAAAACATCTATCCCTGGGCTAGATGATGATGTGGTATTGAAGGACAGGGTGGGCAAAGAACTGTCCCTGATATTGCCCTACAGGGGAGGGTGCTATTCTGGCCCTGATAGCCTAACCACAGACCATCCGCCCTGATAAGAGCGACCCCGTCCGGAACCTTACCCTATATAAAAATGGCCCTAGTAAGCCCCCAGCCCCCTGACTTCCAGGTGATCACTATATAGATCTATGTGTTTTTGACTCATTTATAAAAGTATATTATAAGTATATCGCACCCCTCTGTGTATCACACTTATAGATAGCACACCTACACCAGTTCTTAAAAAGACTTTTGTGGCCCTATTAGCTAGCGTTTGGTGTCCCTAACAGTCTGTCCCTGCTCCACACAGCAACCTCTACCTACACTGGCAAAACACTGAATGTAAAATGGCTGCCAGATCAGGTTTCTTTATTTATAAGGTAGGGGGTATGTCCATGTGCTGAAATGTCTCAATTCGCTGTCCTGTACCACCTGATGGATGTGTCATGGGTCAAAGTTCTTCACAATGTAAAAGAATATGGCGGGCGCGAACACACAAAGTTCGCCACAAAATGACCGCCGGGCGAACCGCAAGGCCATCTCTACACAGGTGCATTCATGCAAAAATCTAAACTGACACTAACTGAAATTTAGATATATAACTAACTGCCACTACCTGCACTTTTTTCACACACCAAAAAATCGATGCGTGCGTGCAAAAACTGTAGTATAATAATTTACTACAGTGAACAGGGAAAGGACAGGGAAAGGGAAGGAGGGTGGTTTAGGGATCTGGAACAGCTGCAAATGAAAAAAAAAGTCAGTGCAGCTATTCCAGGTGTTCTTCTTCTTTTGTTCTTTTCTTCTTCTTTCAGCAGGAAAGGGTTAAATCATAGTGGTGGTGCACCACAAGTCCCAGCAAGTCAACAGCAGCACAGAAAGACACAGAACCTCTCTGCATGCAGTCGCCAGCTAGAATGGCTGCATGCAGGGAAGTTGTGTAGCTATAGCGCTGCCATTGGCTGGAGCGTTGTTCCAGCCAATAGCAGCGCTGGCAGGGAGATGCCAAACACTGGTGTCCCCCTGCCTGACCTAGGAGGAGACAGGTGCTGACTTGTTCACCACTGGTCACCTCCACATGACACCCCCCACCTCCCCCCTGCAGCTCCGTATCGCAGCTGGAGCTGTGATGCGCATGTCTGAGGAATCCAGCCAATAGCAGCGATCGGTGCTGCAGGGGGGCGGAAATACCTCCCTGTGCCCCTAGGAAACATGGCTACAGAGCAGCCATCGTATGCCAGTTACCAAGTGATTTCACTCAGGGACCGGGTGATTTAAAATTGGAATGTCAGTTAATTTACAATGAACTTTGATCAATCAAACATTTCTAAAAAAGTCATTTTAGTATTGGAAACGGATAGTCAACATGCCACTGAATATACCCCACCCAAGGGGTCATTATAGTCTGTCCATTCTTAGTCCTAAAATGCATTTTATTTGCAAAGCACAAGTTCAGTGAACATACACAGTCCGCCGCTTTTCTGCAATCTTATACTGTTATGGAGCGATTTAAAACTCAAGGCTTTATGTTTTTCTGAATAAGTTTGGGTAATCTTGAGAATAAACAATGCTGCCCAAGGAAAAATATGAAATTCTGCATGAATATATATTTTTTTTATTGAAAACAAACTTTTCACATCAGGTGATGTAATGGGCCATTTAAATCTTGCTAAGAGCAATATGTTTTCGGGGAACCTATGATTACAGTTAAGTCTAGCACATCACGGCAGAAGCTGTGTTATCATAAATTTTATTACAAAGGATGATTCAGTTGAACTGCAAATGTAGTCAGATTGGCATTGTAAATACAGAGCTTGGGTTTAAACCATTTTTAATTTGCATAAAATAGCAATTTATATGGCAAAATATGCGGAAACAGCTTTTCAGCAGCGCACTTATTAAGACAAGAAATCTGGTGCATATCAAATTTTTTAGACAGTGTAAGTCAATAAATGCTACTGTGCAGAAGTCTAATTTCTTGCTGCTTTTATTGTACATTGTTGTTGACATTTTCCAGAGACAATGCGCGGCACGTTTTCTATTAACACGGTAAATACCATACTATAAACTCCTGTTCTTCTATGATTTACTCATGCTCAATGTACGGTATATGGCTATACAGTATCAAGTAGCTGTAACAAGTGCTGCCATATGCAATAAATGTCTCGATTCAATGTGGACTGTCTTCTACAAATCACAACAGTTCATGTAAAATGTCTTCTGATCCTCCAAGGATGGTCCCCATGTTGTACAGCCCAGCAGAATATGTTGGGGTCAAATAATATGTACTTTTTATTACTATAATTATACACCAAACCAGTAACAATCATTTGGTCCAATGAAATTGCATTTCCCTACACAGACATTTATTCATATGAGACTGTAAAGTATATATGTCCACTTTAAGAGCTTAGGTTTCTAGAAGCCCGGATCTAGATCATTGGTGTTGTGCAGAATGTGCTCACCTTCAGAAAGAGGAAGGGATTCGGCCAATTATCCAAGGACATTTTCCAGGAGGCAACTCTTTCTCTAGGGATCCACTGATATTCAGTCAGTATTACTATAGGTCCAGTAATTTAAACCCTGAGAGACCAGTCCTGCTGCAATGTGGATAGCCACAAGATTTTCCTGCTGCTATCTCTTCGGAGAAATGTAGCGTTTCATAGCACCCATTAGTACATGGTTGTGCACAGTCTTCCAGACTAGCAGCTCTTTGCATCAAGTCTCTGCTTTGGCCCAAACAGAAATCCTAATATCTTACTTTGATTTGATTGGCTTTCATAAGGGGTTATTTACCACATTCATGAGGTTCTAGTACTTATGCCTTGTTTAGACTACCCAATTGTCGGGCAGATTACGTGGAACAAAACATTCCTGCAAACGCTTGTTCCCAATAATCTGCCCATCTAAAGGTGCCACAGATCAGAAATGATTGTTGGGGAGGACACCTCAATGATTGTTTCTGGGCAGCAGATCATGCTATCCAAACAGCACTCTGCTGCCCAGAAACAATGCAGCAGTATGAGGCCAGTAGCCATCACTTGTCCTCATACTTTGGAGGTGACTGCTGCATGTAAATGCATCTCTTCACCTTCACTAACGAGCAGGCAATTGTCAGGAAGGAATCGTCTGCTCATTGGCGCAGTGTAAATGCGCCTTTAGGGCATCCTTTGATGATTATAATAAGTTACAGCTTTTCTTAAGCAAACAACTATAGACTGCACAGGTTATGTTCTGTGTTGCTGGTTGAAAGATTACTTACACTATGCAAAAGTTCCAGTCTAGGAGAATGGAAAAAGTTGACAAAATTGTATCCCTGCTGTGTTGTGACTAAAAGTTACAGGCATAGTTGTGGGGACATTTTGGGGGGGCTTTGTGGTAGACACCTATAAGGATAGTGGTTGTCCTTATGGATGCCCTTGCTGGCACTCAAAGGAACTCTGGAACTCCAGAACTGTGGCTGGAAATTTAACAGCTCTCTGACTTTTATGGCCACACATTTTAAGTGTAAGTATTTTAGGCACAGTACGACAGTACATTATTGACCATTAGAAAACAGAATGATCATTATCTGAACTCTCGAACAAAATGCCTCCCCTGTCTTCCTCTACCATAGTGGCACAATAGACTGCCATGTGAAGTGCAATCATATCTGCAAAGCTTATGCAAAACTGATTCACAATATCATGTTTTAGTGATACATTTGCCTCAGTAAAAAAAAAGTCATGATTTGATGAAAGCCACAGATGGGTTGGGTATGGAAAGAGCTGTATAGTGTCTGTGGAGTTGCGTTAGTTTTGGCAAGGGACTGATTCCTGCTCCACGTGGACTTTTTCCTCTTGGAGTACAAACTGATCAGAATCCTCAGTGATCTCCACCCAGTGCCAATTAACCTTTAACTACATATTTTCCTTTGAAGCTCGTCTTGTTTATTTTTTAAGTAACACCAGTGAATATAATGGAAGGAAACCCATATAGTTACTACTAGTAAATCTCTTCCCAGACAGACTTTGTGCATGGCAGGAGTTTGGCAAGTCGCATATGATCCCTTCCAAGTGGTCTGGTAAATAATTTATGGCAATCTTCCTCCCACAATGCCTTATTGCCTTTATGTATAAAAAATTTAGGAGCTCATAAATACTATTGGGGGTAATCAGATAATAAATCCTGAGCCTCATCAGCACACAGAATAGAAGTGCGAGCCAAAAACAGCAACACAGGTTTTTTACTATTTCCCTACTTAGGAAACGTGAAGTCCAACCTGAAATTCCAGCATTTTTTTCATTTTATTGTTGTGTTTTGCTGTGATTACTATTTTTTGTCACTTTAAATTTCAGCTTACTGCTTTTCTATGTTCTGACAGACATAAGTGTTTAGCTTTTTGTGGCCAAAATTTATTTTTCTAACCACACGTGTAAACACTGAATGCTGACGGCAGATATGTGGGCTGCTTCTGGTTCACCAGGAGATAGTCGACATTCAGAACAGCCACTACTATTATAACTACTGTTCTTACCAACAAACATGACTAATATGAAAGGGAAATTGGAACATGTTGAAACAATTGGTTCAAACTAGATGAGTGATTGTATTGAATTTTGCTTTGGTTCCGATTCTAGGAATTTAGCTGTCAGATTAATTTTGGTTTAAATAAATTCAACCCGATATAAAAGTGCCTGATTACCCTGAAAACTCATGTATGACACCCTGAGATGTCCTGTATCCAATCCCATTGAAGCTCTTTAACGCCATTAATATCAAAGTGACAGGGACCTCATGGCTATGGGTAAATGTATGGTAGCTGGTGGTAACAAACAGCCTGTTTAAAAACACACTGCACTGACAATTTTTTGAAAATAAAAAAATGGTAAAAAAAAATATAACCTTTTGATGGCAGTTGCCTTAGGCCTCTTTCACACTACCGTATGGCTATTTCAGTGTTTTGCAGTCCGTTTTTCACTGATCCGTTGTTCCTTTTTTTTCTTTCCGTTTTGTTTCTGTTTCGGTTCCGTTTTTCCATTCTGTTTTCCGTATGCCATATACAGTATACAGTAATTACATAGAACAAATCGGGCTGGGCATAACATTTTCAATAGATGGTTCCGCAAAAACTGAACGGATACAGAAGATATTCGTATGCATTTCCGTATGCATTACGCTTTTTTTGCGGACTCATTGACTTTAATGGAGCCACGGAACGTGTTTTGTGGGCAAATATAGGACATGTTCTATCTTTCCACGGAACGGAGATACGAAAACACGGAAACGGAATACATACGGAGTACATTCCGTTTTTTTTGCTGAACCATTGAAATGAATGGTTCCGTATACGGACCGTATATGGAACGCAAAAAACGGCACACAAAACGGAAAAAATAAACGGTAGTGTAAAAGAGGCCTTATTCTGATCTGTAAAATGGTGGATGCTATTTTGAGTGGTTCATCCGAAACAAATTGCAGAGGCTTCCGATTTGCTGGAATCTACTCCGGTTTGCTAGAATCGATTCATTCATCTCTAGTGGAAATCTTTTTGAAAAAAGTAAAACACACAGATTAGCAGATTGGATATCATAGCATATTTTTCTTCAAAGGCATGCAGCAAACATTGAACAACATACCAAAGTCACCTAAAGAGCAAAGTAACTTTGGAAAAAAAAGATTTACTGCTTTTTTTGCCATTTGTGCGTATGTCTTAACGCACTCATACACATCGTAATGTGGGTTCGTCTGACAGTCTAATGTGTATGGGGAGCTCCCACCTTTTCCCTGACGGATGATGTCAGGGAAGTGAAGGATTAGTGAAGCAAAGTGAAAACTTTCACCCAATCCTTTTATTCTACTTGGAGATAAGCCGCTCTTATAAGTATCTGGCAGTGGTTTTATTCCCTCTCCCCATTGAATACACATACACATTTGGCCAAACTGAATAAGGGGGGGGGGGGGGGGGGAGGGGGTGCAGCGGTTGAGAGAGATAACTGTTTACAATTAGAGATGAGCGAAGTTTTGAAAAATTTGTGTCGGAGTTAGCCCAAAAATTCCATTCGTTACAAATTAATTTGCCACAAATCTGTATAAATTAGGTTAGCCCACATCTGCCTTTCATGTAATAATGAAGACCGCACTGTATAGAGAGTCCATCTTCATTGTTAATGGCCACGTGGCACCTTTAAACAGGGGCTGTTGCTGGTATGGGGTTTGGCTGGTTAGGTGGGGGGGGGGGGGGGCAATATGCATATTATTGCTGTTCTTGTCTGCAATCTCCTGCAGATTATTAGACAGTTAACACAGAATATTAATCAGCTCTGACATACCCACTTCCCAAACCCCAGCGCTCTCCTGTCCTACAGGTGGGAGCCCTTCTTTTGCCATCTGCTTTTCCTCCTTTTCCACATCATCTAATATTGATGAGAATATGTCATCAGGAACATCCAGCTCCTCCTCTCTCTGCATCTTGCTGCCTTTTCTAGGACATGAAGACTTTGACAGATGGCTTGGAGGAACTAAAGCCAGTAAAAGATGAGGATGGCCATCATTAAGACCTGGCCCCCCTAAGAGGTGCAGACTGGATTTTATTGGTTGACATGTTGGCACCAAAATAATAAAGACTTCCATCTTATTGGTATTGAATTACATATCTTTGTTTACAGCTGATGTAGGAATAAGTAAATGTAGGAATAAATAAATAAAACTGGCACAGAATAAGTCTTCCTCTACTCTCCCTGCACTCACCAGCTCCAATATTCTTCTATTAATCATTTTTAGCAACACTGTCCGTAGCGCATGAGCACTTGTTCATGTCTCTCCCTACGCTCAGCTCACAGGACAAGGGTGGAGACCGTGCAGAAAAGGCTTTTATAAGGCTGTGACATCACAGGGGCTGACTATCTGCGGATAACCTTCGGGCCGAATTCCACTTCGAATGCTTTTCTCAACACTACTTACAATCATTGAATGTGTATGGCCACCCTTAGTATTTTTCCTATTCTGCTGATTTTATTTGGAAACGGCAACCATTTTACTGCAATCACCAGGTTAAAGGAGTTACCTAGTTTTTCTAATTGAAATTTAAGTTAATTTCAGCAAATGCCGTAACATAAAAAAAATATATACTCATCAGTCTCCTGTTGACTGTGCAGAAACTGTAATGGTCCTCCTGGTCTTTGTTTCAATTCAAGAGTGCCCTGTTTAACCTCTTCCCTTCCACTGTATGAGTGTATAAGTCTGCAGGAGGGTCTTTCAAAATGCAGGCCACTCCAGAGTGGAGTGGACGCCATAGCTGTTGGATACCTGCAGTAGACAACTGGGGCTAATGTCTACGATCTTCAATAACGCCGATAGCAGACATTTAACCCTTCAGATGCTGTGATCAAATGTGATCACAGCATCTGAAAGGTAAAAAACCTAGGAGGGCATACTTCCCAGGCAGGAACACCTTCCCCTGGCTGAGATGGGGGAAGGCCTTCCTTAAAAGTAATAGGACAGAGCCTCTGTGAGGCTTCTTTAGTCCTATTAATTGTATATTCCAATGCAAGCCTGCAGGTGGCAGCACTGCATTGGAATATACTGAGTTTTGTATTCAGTAATTGTTAAAAATACATTAGTCAATATAAATGGCATGTTGGGTCCCCTTGGGAGTTAAAAAAAAATATTAGAAATATTTTAAAAATATAAAAATTTAACAAAAAATATGAAAACTGAAATAACTCACCTTTCCTCAAAATTAAAACAATACATAAAAAATAAACATCATAGGCACCGCCGCATCCAAAAATGGGCATACTATGAAAGTATAAAAATATTTATTCCATATGGTGAATGGCATAATGGTAAAAAATATTTAAATGGTTGCCGTTTTTTCATCACTTCACCTCCACCCAAAAATTGATCAAAAAGTTTTACACACCCCTTCATTGTTTACCTGCTGGACATTGACAGCACAAAGGCTAGCAGATATAATTACATGCCGTCCCGTTTGCAGCTATGGGAACAGCTCTGTAGTATACAGTTGAATAGAATGAAGCAGTCCCATAGAAGTGAATGGGATGCTCACCGCTGCATTGTGAATGGCGAGCAGGTAAACAATGAAAGGAAGGCTGTGCTCTGATCGAGCACGACTTTCTCTTCAACCAGCTGATTGGTGGGGATACCAGGTGTCGGACCCTAGCCGATCTTAGATTGATGACCTATCCCGAGGATAGGTCATCAATATTAAAATCCTGGAAAACCCCTTTAAATTGTGCAATTACAAAGTACAACTTGTCCCACAAAAACATGTGAATGGAAAAGTAAAACAGTCATGGCTCTGGAAAGGCAGAGAGTGAAAAGCGAAAGCGCAAAAATAGAAAATAATAGAAAATCGCCTGGTGATGAAGATGTTAAACTGGGCCATCCAAAGAGAACACCTATAGATAGCACTCAGCTGGTAGACGCTCATATGTTACTTTCTCTGAGGGAGCTGAAAGTTATTAACAGAGGTTATCATTGGGAAACTTTCTTAACATTTGGGTTCTGAGCAATCTCAACTTTTTTGGATGCACAATCCTGAAGAGTTGAGCATATACCGTAAAGTAAACCATCTCACCTACACCACTAACCGCAATAACAGAGATTATATTCAGAATGGACTGCAATTCCTACCGTATGTTCAAATAGTTTTGTAGTATTCATTACAAACCATAGCAAACCTAATCGTAAAGCAAATGCTACAAGTTAGATCAATTCTACCTATGAGATGTTGCATTTTGCTAATTGTACGTTGGTTTCTGTGACACAATGTATTACAGCAGCAGGAATATTATCCAAGGCCATAAAACAGATATATGTTGTCACTCTTGGAATTGGATTTGCAATGCCCCTGTTTAAATTATGCATTAAGAGAGGCTGATGCTGTTCAGGGGTCATGGGTTGTTGGTGGCAGCGGGGAAGCACAGATGGATCTTTACTGAGCTGTTTAAGGTTCTACAGCAGTCTGGAGACTCAGAAATATGATTTATTAGTTCTGGTGTACAAAGCACGAAGCTAGACTTGTCCAAGCGGTTCTC
The DNA here is from genome assembly GCF_014858855.1 of Bufo gargarizans. Taxonomy (NCBI): domain Eukaryota; kingdom Metazoa; phylum Chordata; class Amphibia; order Anura; family Bufonidae; genus Bufo; species Bufo gargarizans. Next base: position 182,267,293 of record NC_058083.1, read on the forward strand.
ACCGGGATGCAGCTGAATGTGATATGCACTAAAAGAGATGCATTCCTCATTAGTACCATAATGTACAGTGTCAGTAAGCTACTCATAAAAATGTCACTGAATGCGTTTTTCTCCCCTAACATTGTATAACAAGTATAAGAAATGCATCACCTATGGTAGATCAGAACTAACCTACCTAATTTTGCCTTCATTGCGGCTTTAATATTTCTATATGTAGTTTAGGGAGCCAGACATTTTTTGCAGTGTAGCAATATATTATCATTTGTTGTTTTTTTAATACACTGTGGCACCTGACAACCCTTCATATACATTATTCATATTGGAAAATATATGTTTTGCTAGAATACATACAATATTTGTGTTTAATAAGTTTAATAACTACTCCAAATAGAACAAATGATTCCCTCTCCAGTGGATAGAGGATACAGATCGGTGGGGCTCCAATGACCAGGAGCTCCACCCAGGAACACAGCTAAAGGCTCGTGGAGCCTGGTGCAAGGGTTCAGCTTGGACCCCCCTTCTCTCAGTGCTTTCTGGCTAGGGAAGCACATAGCCTTCATGTTGCCTGAGGAAAACATTGAAATGCAACCCCACCCATGCCAAATTCTTGATCTAACCAGTTCCCTCCAGCCAGAGGTGTAACTTGATAGGAAAGATGCACTTTCTATAATACCGGTGTCTTCTTATGTGGCACAAGTGTCTTCGGGCCTCCTCAGGCTCCTGGGCCCAGTAGCGACTGCTACCTCTGCACCCCCTATAGATATGCCCCTGGCTCCACCGATCACATGGGGACTCATCTGACTCATTTGGGGACTCATCTGACTCATTTGAATGGAGTGCATCTCAAGCAGTGCATCTCTGGCAGTCTGTGGGACTTCCAGAGATAGATAAGAGCTGTACGTGGCTATGTCTGGCAGTCCCTTAGAGATAAATGAAGCAGTGGTATGCATAGTCCTTCATTCTCGTGATTGGTGGAAATCCCAGCAGTTGGACCCCATCAGTCTGACAGGTATCCCATTCTAGTGGTTAGGGGATAACTGGCTCTTACTGGCATACCCCTTTAATGAAGTTGTCACAGTGGAAATAGGGAATATGGACCTCATGGAAGGTTATCTCCTGGTCGGGAAACTCTTTGGGAGCGAGGTAATGATTTGGCTGGCATGAAATCCTACATGACCCCTAGAAATTTCCCCATTCACCATTATTAGCTACTATTAGTATAAAGTTAATATCTGCAAAATGATTAGCTACCATTAGCATAAAGTTAATATCTACAAAATGATTATATTATGATATTTTTATATATAGTCTGTAATTTAGAAAAAGAATATTCCAATGCTAATTTTGTTTTCTGTCACTTTACAGGTGATGATATTTCGCCTGAAAATGTTGCTGAGGTTATAGATGGAGAGTTATCACATTTTGAAGATGGGACTGGCACTACGTCTGTTTCAAATTTTCCAGATCTGTCTTCCCCAGCCTCTTCTAGTGAAGAATTCACACCTAAGGAAGGATCTCCATACAGGGCCCCCATTTATATACCAGATGACATTCCTATACCTCCTGAGTTTGAACTTCGAGAATCCAGTATTCCAGGGTCAGGACTGGGTATATGGACAAAAGTGAAAATATCAGATGGAGAAAAATTTGGACCATTCGAAGGAGAACATTGTATGAATCTTGAAAATATACACTCTGGCTGGGAGGTAAGAAACACCATGTGCATTATTACTTTTAATGGCAATTAATATTTAAAGGGGTTGTCTCACTTCAGCAAATGGCATTTATCATGTAGCGAAAGTTAACACAAGACCCTTACTAATGTATTGTGATTGTCCATATTGCTTCCTTTGCTGGCTGGATTCATTTTTTCATCACATTATACACCACTTGTTTCTATGGTTGCAACTAGTGTAGAGTGAAGTTCTGTAAAATTCAATTAGGCTGCTTTGACGAATGTTACAAAGAAATTTGCTTTGTGACGAATTACTTCACGGGTGCAATGACAGAGAATGGCGATTGCACCGCTCCCTGTTATTGTACCCCTCAGATGACGTGTTCCTCGCTGATGGACATCATTTAATAAAATAAAATAAATCATACTTACCCATCCATTTGTTTGCGAAGAGCCTGCCGCCGCCATCTTGATTGAATATCTAGCATGAAATGACCATGCACAGGATTTCCCGCAATCTTCAATCCAGATGGTGACTGCGGGCTCTTTCCGCTAAACAGATGAGGCAAGTATGATTTTTTTTTTTTTGTTTTGACCCTATTTCAAGAAAATTTGATTCGTTACCACGAAGCAAGAGGAAATTCGGCTTTGCGGCGAATAAAATTTGGATCGAAGTTCACTTCATGGACTATTTGCTCAACACTAGTTACGACCATGATTACTACCACCCTGCAAACCAAACCAAACTATAGGAAAAAGTACTGGCATTTCTGGTGCTGAGATCATGAGAGTACGCATAGGCTGGTGCTTTTTCCTAAAGTGTGTAAGCATGGCCACTACTAATGGATTGCAGGGTGGTCGTAACCATGAAAACAAGCAGTGTATAATGTGAGGGAAAAATGAATCCAGCCAGCAAAGGAGGCAATATGGACAATCACAGTACATTAGTAAGTGTCTTGTATTAACTTTCTCTACATGATAAAGGCTGTTTGCTGACACAACCCCTTTAAGTTAGACATTTTATAAAATTACTATTTTAGTTTAAAAAATGTTGCTATAGACATGGTAAACTTGAGATGTCTTCTGTTGGATGGAGTTGAACAGCAGCCTTGATTGACTTTACATACTGCTAGAGATGAGCGAATTTCTCATAAATTCTATTCTGCTGGATCGCCGATTGTTCCGAAAAGGCCTGATTCAATTCGAATTTATTCGTAGCAAATTGTGTTAAAAAACAGCTATTTCCTGGTTTCAGAGAGCCTGTATAGTGGTGTAGAGCACTGTGCCTGCAGTAACGCATAGGGAGTCTGCTGTGGTAGTGAAACAATACTGTGAGTCAGTATGACACGCACATAACAGGCGTCGCTCTTAGAATCACTGCACACTTCACTTATTTGGGCCAAAACTGTCCAAATAACTCAATTGTGAACTCAGCCTTACAGGCTGATGTTTACGCCAGGTATAAAGAACTGTGCAGAGGACCAAGATCCTACAGTAGCGTGAAAGAGCGCACTCCTTTTACACCGTCGTCAGCTGATTCCACATAGATGTCTGCAGAACACTTATACAAATAGAGCCCCCCGGACAGAGTGGAGAGGGTGTCAGCAGTAAGTTTATGTTGATGTCACTGATTATTTTGCCATTGCTCTGACCGTCAGAACAATAACTCCCCAAAAAACAGATCCTGTCTGTTGAGCAACCACCTTAACTCGGTCAGCATTTGGTCAGTAATCCATCAGTATCGCTAAAGCCCAAAAAAAAACAGGAGTGGATCCAAAACAGAGATGACACATGAATGGAATATTTGCATGTCTTCTGTGTTTTGTACCCACTCCTGCTTTCGGCTACCAAATCATAAGCCAATTATGATGTAATCATACAGGCCTTACAGATGTTACACAGACAGGATCCGTTGTGCGTCTCATTTTTCCTTCCTTCTGACAGATCAGAAGAAGGGTCAAATAAATGATGATGTCAACGAGGCCCAAGACTACTAGGTGGCCTAGTGACATAGTGGGGAGGTAGCAGCAGCAGCATTAGTAGACCACAGAGTGGCCCATTTACATAGTGTTGATTTAGCAGCAGCCTGAGGAGGCCAGAGAGTGGCAAGGTGACATAGTGTGGAGGTGGTGGCAGCAGCAGCATGAGGAGGCCACAGACTGGCAAGGTGACATAGTGTGGAGGTGGCAGCAGCAGCAGCATGAGGAAGCCACAGAGTGCTCCAGTGACATAGGGTTGATTTAGCAGCAGCTTGAGGAGGCCACAACGTGGCAAGGTGACATAGTGTGGAGATGGCAGCAGCAGCAGCAGAATGAGGAGGCCTCAGACTGGAAAGGTGACATAGTGTGGAGGTGGCAGCAGCAGCATGAGGAGGCCACAGAGGGCCCCAGTGACATAGTGTTGATTTAGCAGCAGCTTGAGGAGGCCACAAAGTGGCAAGGTGACATAGTGTGGAGGTGGCAGCAGCAGCAGAATGAGGAGGCCACAGACTGGCAAAGTGACACAGTGTGGAGGTGGCAGCAGCAGCATGTGGAGACCTGAGTGGTGAGGTGGCAGCAGCATCAGGAGACCACAGAGTGACCCAGTGACAGAGTGGGGAGGTGGGTGGCAATAACAGTACCCGCTGACAATGGTGGGTGTGAGAAAGAGCACTTGGCATCAGATGTGCGGCATCAGGTGGGTGGCAGCATCAGAATAGTAGCTGACCAGAAACTGTTTTTTTTTGTCAAGGTTTGGGTGAGGCAGCATGGATGATCTAATCTGATGCATCAGGCATTGGTGGGTGGAAATACTGGCTGATTCACGCCTGATTCATCTTGACAAAGGTCAGTCTCTCCACATTTTGGGTGGACAGGCGAATTCTCCTTGGAGTAGCTATGGCCCCTGCCGCACTAAACACCTCCTCTGATTCCACACTACTGGCTGGGCAGGACAGCTTTTGCAGGGCAAACTCAGACAGTTGTGGCCACAAATCCAGTTTGGCTGCCCTTTAGTCCAGCAGATCTTTAATGTGGGGTGACAGAGTACTGTCCAAATATGCAACCACCTTCTGGTTCAGGTTCTGCGCCAGGTCTAGCTGCTGCTGCTGGTGAGTAGTTTCTTCACTAGGCGGGTTAAGAAAGCTGCTCATCATCGACTCTAGACTCAAGCTGCTGCTGATGTAGCTGGTACTGCACCTAGGCCTAACCCTACCACAGCAGCCGTTCAGACCTGCGAGAGGATGGACGATGGCACAAATAGGCAGCGGCCAACTCTCTACATAGCATGTCTCTATAGTAGTTCAGATTTTCCTCCCTCTCAGCGGGTGCAAAAAAGGGCCTAATTTTGGACCGGTAGCAAGGGTCCAACAAGGTGGAGAGCCAGAAGTCATCCCTCTGCCGAATGGTGACAAGTCGGCTGTCACTACCCAAGCAAGTGAGCATGCAGCGGGCCATTTGCACAAGTGACTCGGAGGGACTCCCTGCCTCCATCTCCACTTCATACTGCCACAGTGTGCCTGGGTAATCAGCCTCGTCTCCCTTATTTCCCTCTTGCTCCTATGGCTGCTCCTGCTCCTCCTCTCCTGTCACCTGTGTAGAAAAACAACCAATTTGGCTACACATTGCTTGTGCCCCAATGTCCTCCTCCTCCTCCACTTCAGCCCCCACAGTGATCATGTAGCCGTGAGATGTAGGTGCCACGTCTCCAGTCCCCTGACCAGCCAGATTTACCAGCATCTGTTCCAGTATATGAAGCAGTGGAATGACGTTGCTCATCCCGTAGTCCTGGAGACTGACAAATAACATCGAAGTTACACAGGGGAGTACTCCTGTCCGCTTGGATTATCAAGAAATCGTTTATGGCCTTTCTCTGTTCATATAGTCGGTCCAACATATGGAGGGTGGAATTCCAATGGATGAAAATGTCGCATATCAGCCTATGTTGGGAGACCCCGTTCTGCCGCTGCAGCTCAAGGAGGGTGTGCTTGGTGGTGTACCAGTGGCTGAAGCGCATGCAAAGTTTCCTGGCCATTTTTAGGATGTCTTGCAGATGGGTGGAAGACTTCAGGAACCGCTTGACAACCAGATTGAACACGCGCACCATGCAGGATGCATGGTTCAGCCCTCCTTGATGCAGTGCCGACAACATGTTCTTCCTGTTGAGTTGTCGGTCACCATGGTTCCGATTTTGAGTTGTCATGGAGAAATCCAGGATTCAATTTCTTGATGAAGGACACTGAACGGTTCCTCCTCTGTGAGACTCCATTCGCCCAGTCAAACGAGGTGTAGAACAGCCTGATACCGCAATGCCCTGTACATTTGGTATGCTGGAGGAGCACTGTGAATTGTCCCTGCAGTGGAGGCTGAGGACACAGTGGAGGATGAGGAGGCAGAGGCGGGCATTGTCGCAGGACCAACGGCGTGAGAACGTGGAAGCGGCATCACCTGGCCAAGTTGCTGGTTTGACTGCATATGTTGACGCAGGGCCGTGGAGCCAACATTGGCACCCTGGCCACGCTTCACCTTCTGCCCACAGATTCGGCAAATGGCCATGTTCACCTCCTCTGGCGGCCTAACAAAAAACTGCTATACCACCGAGTAGGTTATTTTACCCCCAACACTCTGCACTGACTGACTGCTACCGCCACTGCCTCCGTGAACCCCTGCACCACTACTTTGCAGGCAGGTACGCTCCTACGAAGCAGGTGGCTGCTGACCTCCCACTGCTGCCACCCTGCTGACTCCCGGCCATGCTACCAACTTGCTAGCCTCATGTGAAAGCTGCCACCCTCTTCTCCCGATGATGATGAAGCCCCTTCATCACCCGGCTCCCAATTTCGATCGGCTACATCATCATCGGTCTGAACATCACTGATGTCCTCCTCAATGGTCTCTGAGCCCAGAGCCTAACCGCTTGCAACACCAGATTCCACCTCACTCTCCTCATGAATACTTGCCCGCCTACTGGAGGAAGCGGCGGATGTCCCCTCCAGATTTTGGCTGGGCAGTAGCTGCTTACTGTCCTCTAGTAGCTCGTCCTCGTTGTATAGTGGAGCTGAGCCCACAGCATATAATACTTTTCTGGCTGAGGGAACAGAAAAGGACAGAGGCAGGTTGAGGACAGGTGAGGGCACAGGGCCTGCTCACGGGCCATGCCAACTAAGGGTTGTGTCTGACGAACCCACTGACTCTTGGTTGGGGGTGTCTGATGTCACTTGAGATGAAGTGGATGACCGAGTCAACCATTCAAGAACCGCTGGGTTGCTGGTCAAGACACGAGCGCTAGCTGACACTGGGAGCTTAGGCCTCTGGAAGTGACCCCTGCTGCCACGCCCTCAAATAATTAAATAAAAAGGAAATTAATACACCCCCAAAAAATACTGTAATTTTGTCACTTCACCACACAACGGCAAATAATAAAAAAAAATTGCTACTAATACACAACAAAAAAGGCTTTAGAACATATTACTGCACCGCTGAACAACAGATAATACTTTTTTTGGTCACTAATACACACCAAAAAGGGATGTAATTTTCTCACTTCACCACACAACGGCAAATAATCTTTTTTTTGCCATTAATACACGCCCCAAAAGTTTTAGAACATATAACTGCACCGCTGAACAGCCAAAAAAGCTTTAGAACATATAACTGCACCACTGAACGGCAAATAATACTTTTTTTGCCACTAATACACCCCAAAATGGGCTGTAATTTTATCGTTTCACCACACAACAGCTAATAAGCCATTTTTTACCACTTATACACGCCAGAAAAGGTGGCTCATCTCTACATACTACTATAGACAAGGGGACCACACAACAGTACCAGGCCAGATAACCTGAGTTATCTCATTACTTTCACATCTCATTTTATCCTGATGTGTATTGTTCACAGAGCTATGACTTCTAACACAGCAGTCATAATGTAGATTTTGGTATCTAATTGGTTTCATTTTTCTTGATTTTAAATAATATAGTGTATAATTACATGTAGGTGGAGTCAAGGGCCAAGCAAAGTAAAGAAGCCGCAAATCTAAAGGCTCCGATACACATTACAGTATTTTTGATTGAACATACAATTTTCGGCTTATCAGCTGACATTATAATGTGAACCAAGCATGTATGTGTATCAGTAATTCCAGAGAGATAGTTGCCAGCTGAAATAGCTTTTGGCCAACAGCTATGAAGGTGTATGGACACCTTTAACCCTTTCCTAACAGCAATTTTATGTTTATAAATTTTTTACTCCATGCATTCCAAGAGCCATAACTTTTTTATTTTTCCATTCACATAGCCATAGAGGGCAGGGCTTTGTGGGATAATTTTACTTTCTAATGCCACCATTTAATATTGCATATGATGTAGCGGAAAACTGGAAAAAAAATTAAATAGGGTGGAGTTGGAAAAAAATGTCACCATAGTTTTATGGGTTTTATTTTTACGGTGTTCCCTTTCCAGTAAAACTGACATGTTAACTACATTCTTTAGTCAGTGTGATTACAATACCACATTATTATAGTTTTAATTGTTATTTAATACTGTTAAAAAAATTTGTTAAAAAAATTATTTTTTCTTTGTATCGCCGAATTCTGACCAATTTTTAGCAAGATGATCTGTATTTTTCATTGATACAATTTTTCGGTGTGTAAGACTTTTTGATCCCATTTTATTCAATTTTTTGGGAAGGTAAAGCCACCAAAAAAGTGTGAATCAGCCATTTTGATATTTTTGTCTATTATGCCCTTCACAGTATGGGATAAATACTTTTACATTTTAGTAGTACAGGCATTTCGGGATGCTGTGATCCCAATGATCTTTTTTTATTGTTTATTTATTTTTAATTGGGAAAGGAAGTAATATGAATTTTTATATCTTTTTTTTGTCTATGGAAAAAGTGGTGCTGTTTCTGGTCTAATGCAACCAGTTTACAAGGCATCTGTCAGCAGATTTGTACCTATGAAACTGACTGACTTGATGAGAAAAGTTTTAATATATGTAAATGAGCCTCTAGGAACAATGGGGGCATTGTTGTTACACCTTGAGGCTCTGCTCTCTCTGCAACTGCCACATCCTCTCCATTTTGATTGATAGGGCAGAGCAGTGAAAACTTCATCACACCTGCTCTGTCAATCAAAGTGGAGAGGGCGCAGCATTTGCAGAGAAAGTTCAACCTCTAAGAGTAACGTCAATGCCCCCCATTGCTTCTAGGGGCTAATTTAAACATAATTTTTCTCAGCAATGCGGGCACATATGAACATGGGACCAACACAGATGACTTCAGCTGCCAAGTGCACATGCAACAGGTCAACCAGTTTCATGGGTACAAATCTGCTGACAGATGCCCTTTAAAGAGATGAATGTCAATTACTTTTCATTAATTTTATTGAACAAAAATATAATATTGGGAAATCAAAGGTATGTTCTATAGCTGTTCTCTTTCTCAGGTGACTGTTTGAAATGAATGCTTCCAAGCTGGTGCCGTAGAGTCTAGTGACCTATTTCATTACCTTGGGCAACCTTGACTCTTTGGTGTGCTCTTTTCGTAAACCCTTCAGTAATTTTGCTAACTGATGCATAAAAACACTGTTGATGCATTCAGCCCTGTGTCTAGCTTTAGTTTCAGGCGTTCAGTCAGCTATTGGTAAGAGAAACACACAAGAATGAACACAAGTCATGTTTCACAAACATTTGGATGTCTGCAAGTAAATGGTCGACTCTGCATTAAAACAGTTTGTTTAGGAAGCAGTTGAATAAGTAGTTTGTGCAATTTTCATATTGATGTGTTTGTTGTCTCATACTTAACATTTAGTTCTAAATTGTTATTTTTTTATTTCATTTTTACCATATTGGAAGCAGTTTTCACAGCAGATGTTTGTGTGTATACAATATTTGATTGCTAGCTTTCCCCAGAACATATACCAATATACTACCCCAATATTCACACTGCACAGCATTTTTTATGGTACATATCATTAATTTTCATTTGATAGGAGAGTTTGTATTATAGGTTGTCACATTACGATAAGGGCTCATTCAAACGGCCGTATGCTGTCTGCAAAAATGCAGATCCGTTTGTTTTTTTCGCGGACAGTTCAACAAGTCAGGAAAAAAAATGCATTTTTGCGGACCCATAGACTTCAATGGGGCCATGACCTGATTTTCACTGACAAGTATAGGACATGTTCTATTTGTTTTGAATAGCCATAGAACGAAAGAAAAGGGCCCCATAGAAGTAAATGGGTCTGCATCTAATCCACAAAAAAACGGATCCGCATTTTTGCGGACAGTATACGGCTGTCTGAATCAGCCCTAACTTGCAATTATCTCAGAAATTTACCTGCTTTCAAATTTGTAACTTGACATCATAATTTTAAAGATAATAAAAGGTCAGATGTATATACAGTAGATCACTACCAGGTGAACTAGTGAAGGAAATAGCATATTTCTTTTTATTAAAGGGACATTTCTCCTCTATCAAAAGACTGTAATCTGTTCCAGTAGAAACCTGTACAAATATTAAAGAGGTTACATAATGAATACAACCTACTAGGACCCGTTAAAAGCTGAATTGATACCGTTTAATTCCTACAAGCTCCTTATCTATCTATCTAGCTATCTATTTATCTACCCATAAATTACCCCATTTTAGAAACTACACCCCTCAAGTTATTCAAAACTGATTTATCAAAAGTTATTAACCCTTGACATGTTTCACAAAAATTAACGGAAAATGGATGTGAAATTTCAAAATTTCACTTTTTTGCAGATCTTACATTTTAATCAATTTTTTCCTGTTAGGCAGAAAATGTTAATAGTCAAACAAAACTCAATTTTTATTACTCTGATTCTTCAGTTTACGGAAACACCCCATATGTGGTCATAAACTGCTGTATGGGCACATGGCAATGGTCAGAAGAAAAGGAGGGCCATATGATTTTTGGAGGGCAGATTTTGCTGGAATTGTTTTTGGGCATCATGTTACATTTGAAGGCACACTAAGGTACCCCTACAGTAGAATCCCCAAAATATTTACCCAATTTTGGAAACTACAAGGAATTTATTCAGGGGTGTACTGAGCATTTTGACTCCACAGCCTTTTATTAGAATTTAGAAACACTAGGCTATGAAAATGAAGATTTTAATATCTTCCAATAAAATGTTGCATACACTCCCCATTTTTTTATTTTCAGAAGGGCTAACAGGAGAAAAAGCCCCACACATTTTGTTAAGCATTTTCTCCTGAACATGGCAACACCCCATATGTAGTTGTAAATTGCTGTTTGGACACATGGTAATGTTCAGAAGAGAAGCAGTGCCACATGGTTTTTAAAGGACAGATTTTGGTGGAATGGTTTAGGCCCCTTTCACACGGGCGAAATTTCCGCGCGGGTGCAATGCATGAGGTGAACGCATTGCACCCGCACTGAATCCGGACCCATTCATTTCTATGGGGCTGTGCACATGAGCAGTGATTTTCACGTATCCCTTGTGCATTACGTGAAAATCGCAGTATGCTCCTCTTTGTGCGTTTTTCACGTAATGCAGGCCCTATAGAAATGAATGGGGTTGCGTGAAAATCGCAAGCATCCGCAAGCAAGTGCAGATGCGGTGCGATTTACACTCACGGTTGCTAGGTGATGATCGGGATGGGGCCCGTTCGTTATTATTTTCCCTTAAAACATGGTTATAAGGGAAAATAATAGCATTCTGAATACAGAATGCATAGTAAAATAGGGCTGATGGGGTTAAAAAATGTTTTTTTAAAAATTAACTCACCTTAATCCACTTGTTCGCGCAGCCGGCATCTCTTCTGTCTTGTTCTGTTAGGAATAGGAACTTTGATGACGTCATTACGTTCATCACATGGGCTGTCACATGATCCATCACCATGGTAAAAGATCATGTGACTGACCATGTGATGAGCGTAGTGATGTCATCAAAGGTCCTTTTCTTCACAGATGAAGACATAAGAGATGCCCACTTCGCGAACAAGTGGATTAAGGTGAGTTAAATGTTATTTTTTTTAACCCCTCCAGCGCTATTGTACTATGCATTCTGTATTCAGAATGCTATTATTTTCCCTTATAACCATGTTATAAGGGAAAATAATACAATCTACACAACCTTGACCCCAAACCTGAACTTTTGTGAAGAAGTTCGGGTCTGGGTTTGCCGCAATGCACCGGGACGCATCCGGACCTAATCCGGACACACTCGTCTGCAAGGGGTCTTACTGGCACCATGTTGCTATTGAACAGTCTCTGTAAACTGGAACTGCCATTTTCTGACAGCCATTTCTCAACTGAGCTTTATCATTGGTTATATTTTGGGGTACATACAACTTTTTGATTGCTTTTTATTTACCTTTTTGGGAAGCAGCTTAAAGAAAAGGCGGTAACTCTGCCATTGTTTTTTGGGATTTGTTATTGCAGCGAACACCGTGTGGGAAAAATGACACGCTATCTTTATTTTGTTTTATGTTTTACCGCTTTTACACAAAGCAGTTTTGAAAAATAAAATCCTGTTTTTATGTAACCATTTCTGAGAACCATATATTTTTTTTCTGCTGATCGTCTTGTGTGGGGCTCATTTTTTGCAGGATGAGTTGATGTTTTCATTGGCACCATTTTGGGGTACATAGTACTTTTTTACCACTGCTATTATGTTTTTTGCAAGACAAGGTGACACAAAATGCCTTTTCTGACACAGTTTTTTTATTTTATTTATTTTACAACATTCACCTGAAGGGATAGGTTGGATGCAGCAATACCTAATATGTCTATTTTGTAATTATTACACAATAAAAGCATTTTTGAAAAGCCATATCTAACAGCCATATTTTTTTAATTTTGTGCCAATGTCGTGTAGGGGCCAATTTTTTGCAGGATGAGTTGACGTTTTCAGTGCTTACTTTTTGTAAGACAAAGTGACCAAACACTTGCTATTTGGTGGGGTTTTTATATATATATATTTTTTTACAACATTCATCTGACTATTGATATTTTTATAGAGCCGGTAATTACTTATGTGGCAATACCTAATATGTCTATTTTTATTGTAAAGGGCTTGATGGGAGAAAGGGTGTGTTTTTTTTGGAACTCTTTTTTACTTTTTAATTTTTGTCTGTGGGACATTAATACATTGCAATGCATCTGTGCATGGGCTGGGTCTCACAAGCTTCTGTAGAAGGCAAGCCCTGATGCCTTTGGTGTTGCAGTGACGGGAACCCGATGGAGACGTGGAGGAAGCCTCCTCCCTCCACACAGCCCGTATATATACTGCGGTCAGCACTGACCATGGCATACAAAGGGTTAAAGCGCTGGAATCTGTGTATTCACCAATGCTGGTTTATATGACGGGTGCTTGGCTGTCAGGAACAGCCAGGCCCCTCCTGCTGCCCAGGTGGGTGCAGTTCCTGCACCTGTCCGATCAGCGTGCTGTACCTGTATGGCGGCTGTCGGGAAGTCACTTCTGGCTGGCCCATAAATGTACAGGGGATGTTGGGAAGGGGTTAAATATGGCACTTATTACAACAGTTTACAGTAATATTCTTAGTGTTTTACTATTATCGTATGGAGGGAGAAAAGCCATGTTTGAATGTACAGGTGTAACTCAAAAAATTAGAATATTGTGCAAAGTTCATTTATTTCAGTAATGCAACTTAAAAGGTGAAACTAATATATGAGATACTCATTACATGCAGAGCGAGATATTTCAAGCCTTTATTTGTTATAATTTGGATGATTATGGCTTACAGCTAATGAAACCCCAAAGTCACAATCTCGGGTACCCTTTGCTCAGGGGGTATGGACTAATTAGCTGACCAGAGTGTGACACTTTGATCCTAGAGTATTGAACCTTTTCACAAAATTCTAATTTTAAGCTGCATTAATGCAATTCCTTTTAATTTGCATTACTGAAATAAATGGACTTTTGCACGATATTCAGATTTTTCGAGTTTCACCTGTATATACAATATTCCATATACTGTATAACATGCATTTATATTTAACCGTTTGTTTGCTGCTGTAGGAGGAGTGCAGAAGACACACTGAGCAAATACATAAGGAGAAGATTATTTATGATGCTCCTCCAGCTTTTCTTTTCATTAACTTCATGATAACTTTGTTATTTTGCCTGCATCATTAATTGTCTGTTCAGTAGATAGTCCCTGGGTTTCATCTTCATCTAGTGGAGAAAGCGACAGGGAATCATAACTATTTTCACTTGGTAGATAAAAAAATGGCTGCACATTTTACATACAAACAAAAGAGCTGAGAAATGGGGATCATTCTAAATTAAAGTGGTATTATACCTACTATAAATGGAAAAATAGAAGCTCTTTGCGCACATTTTTGATCAAACGTGTGTCGGGCCCATCTACCAGGCGTCAAGGTGGCTTCCGCAGATGGGTACCTAACACTAATATACCGCCTCTCTTGGACTTACCTAAGCCTACATTTTCAGGGCAGTGTAGGAACCAGCTACATTTATACTCTGCTCAGAAGCCCTAGGCAGATGGGTGTTGCTCAGTCTAAAAGAGGCACTGCCTTCAACATATACTACAAGAAAATTTAGACTAGCACATTCATATAATAGTCACAGGTGCATATCCATCAAACAAACATGGTTGATAAAAAATGGCTGCACAACATTTCACAGACAAACAATAGAGCTGAGAAATGGGGATCATTCTAAATTAAAGTGGTATTATACCTACTATAAATGGAAAAATGGAAGCTCTTTGGTAAACATGTTAGAGACATTTATTGCAAGGTTTCAAAGATGACATGGCTTCCTTTAATACAGTTGATGGCATTAGGTTAAACCGACAATATGTCACCATGCAATTGACTGTAAAATGAAATTGATTTGGTAAATGTGAGATGGATCTCTTTGCGTTCATCTTCTGTTTGTGAATGAGTGAAGAGGTGATGTAACCAATCATATAGCAATAAATAGGCAACTGATGGATGGCGAAAAATCTAAGCTTGTGTCCATACCGTAGTATTGTGAATTGTCTAACTGTATTAATCGACAAGAGCTGCTGAATATATATTTATATTTTATCCACATTGAAGCTCGGGACTATAATTGTTTAATTTGTTTCTACATTAGTATACTTTAGATGACTGCTATACCCAACAACCACTCAATGGCACTGTAGTCAGGCAGCACATCCCTATGAATGAATCTCAGGTTACAAAGGCCTTTATCATGTTCCTTACTACTTGTGAATGTGTCATGCAAAAATTGCCTACTGTTTAAGTAATTTTTTTTATGTTAAACAAATGTTTTAAAGTTTTAATGATGTTATTTTTAATTTTCCATGTCACTATGTATATTTTAAAGACTTTTTTTAAACTGCAGCTTTCTCACTGGACACTCTTAATAATAGTCGACACTTCTTGGTCTGTACAGATGACTTTTCTGTAGTTATCTTCTTATCATTTCAGGAAGGATTACAATGACAATTAACAACTCTACATACATAATACAGGATCTACCAATTCACAATAGGTGATATTACAACTTTCTACCTCTTCTTGACCTTTGCAAAGGTCACAGAGCATGCCTAGAAAACTCTTAAATAAGTTCCCTCCGATCCATCGTGTCTGTGGCCCATGGTGTCAAGATGGCTGCCTCCATAAACATATACTTTGAGATATATTTTGCCTTTATGCTTGATATAGGCTCATGTCTAGACTTAACTGTCAATACTGCATATAACCATATGGCCAGAAGTAGAAGCTCTCTACAAGTCACTGTTATAAGTCTGAGGAGACAATTGTGTGAAGACCCCTGAGTGCAAGATGAATCAGCAGATCAATCATTTAACATCATTTGAAAATAAAGCCATTGTGTTTCAGGGATAGAATGAAATCAGTGATGGCTTTTTTATTGAACAAAGGGATGTAAGCCTGGAGAGACTATCAAAAGCTCTTCAGACGTTCGATTTCATTCTGGTTTTCTTTTTGGCTCAGTCTTTGGGCTTCAGTTTTAAATTCGCTTTGCATACCATAGCAGTGTGAGTCTTTTCAATGATGTGACTCTCTATCATTTCCATTATTGCAGACAAGAGGGCCGGTGCCCTGTTAACAAGTGCTAAAGTTCAGGAACTCTTAAACTAGCTTGATCAGGTCAGAGGTGAAAGCTACTCTCAATGAAACAAAGGTGTTCCCCGATAGCATGAGTGCGGTATGCATTATAAACGGGAGCGAGCACGCCCGCAGATCAACATCCGATAAATCTTTGTGTTCTACGATGGTGTGTAAACTGGAGTTACTGTATCTCTCATGCTACTTTGTAGGGAAGTCTATGCCATCATGCATTCATGGTCCTTCTTTTGGAGGTAAAATAAATAAAACATATTTTCAAAATAATAGCCATTTTTTAATCTATATAATCTAATAATTATATATACTATATTAACTATATACAATAATTACTATAATCTATATATGAATGTAATACATATTTATGTAAATTTGCATTTCTGATCCTAATGGTTTTAAGATTGTTAAAAGGGGCTGATTCATTCAGACCACGCAAATCATATACCCTAACAGAACCTATGGATGCCATAGTGAGGGATCTTGCAGTTGGGACAACCATATAGGAGCCAGAGTAGAAAGCCTCTTGTCTGTGTATTATGTGGACAGCCATTTCTGTTGAAGGGGAAATACATGTCTGGCCCCAGTTACCCCCAGTGATAACAGCTGACCACCTGGGGTTTCTAAAGCTGGATCTGGACAATAAGCTGATCACTAAAGGTGCAACGTACTGTACCTTCCCAATAAGTGCCTGCTCATCAGTAGAGCTATCACCTCCACTCAATGGGGATGAGTGATGGGCAATGCAATGGCTCATCTTCATACAGATTCATTGTTTCTGGGTAGCAGATCCCTGTCTGTACAGTACAATCTGCTAAAAATAGTGACTTAGGTGTCCGTAGAAACAATGAATTCACCCAATGACCAAGTGTTCATCTGGGGATCTGTGGCACCTTTACACGGCTATCGGGAACAAACGTTATTCCTGTTAATCTTCCCAACAACTGGCCTGTGTAAATACAGCTTAAGCCACCTTCCGTCTGACAGTTTAACAATAATAATTATGGAAGGAATTTATAATTTGCAGCGCTTTTAATGTAGTTTTTAAGTTTTTTTTCTGCTGTTGCACCAAATATATGAATTGGCACACTGTTTAAAATTTGGGAAACTAACAATGTGGCTGCATCTTTGTAAATGATAGTTCACCGGGGGGTTACCAGTCATATGATGTACTTGTTGTACATCATAAATGCACCAAAAATGATCTACTTGCTAAAACAACTGTACTTTTAACGCTACTTTTCAAAGTGGCGTAACTCACAAAAAGTCTCAAGAACATGCACGTGACATCACTTATGACTTTTCCACTCCAGAAAACTGGCGTGACAGTCTTGATAAATGCCCACCTATGTTTGTTTTTTTACTAAAACAATTTTTTCCAGCCTTTCATGATCTTCCACGTTGTTTGGAATATTCATTCTAAGTTTCAGAGGATGTCTTGGTCTCTGTTGGTCTACTGTCCAGTCATAAAAAAGAAGACTGTCCGTCTGTGGTGGGTGCAATTCATGAACATGATGGACTCCAAGTTCTCAGCGCTAGCAGGAGTGAACTTTCCATTTCTGATAAAGTACATTAGAGGCACACATAACCAACACGTCACTAAAATCAACATGTTGTACTACTGCATGGTGCTCTCAGAGAGGGCAGGTGATGTTGGTGACAGGTTCTCTTCAGATCTCTCAGCAGAATGGTAGCCGCCGTCTGTGGAGCAGCAGACAAAGCTTTGGTGGACTCTGCTTGACATCCCCCCTGTATTATTACAAGGCTTCAGGGGACCGTGTTGATACAGTAAATATATGATGGAAATGCTGTAATATATTACTGCTCAGATCAGCATTCAGCTGTTCCTTCACATTTCACTGTAAGTCAATAGAGTCCGTCAGATATCATTTGGATCTGTCATATCCCAGATCCAGCGCGCATTGTGTCTTCTGTCATGAAGGACTAAGATACAGACATTAACAAAACCTGAATTCATAAAAAACGTAGAAAACCTGTCACTTCTCCTGACATGTCTGTTTAGCAACTTCCCACATCTCCCTTGTAATAACAATTGTGGATCATCTATTCTTATGACTGTATGATGTGCCATTCAGTATTATTCCTGCTACACATTATGAATTATTACTAGCGTGCAATGAAGCTCCATATGAGCGTTACCAGTTGGAGGTGTGTCCCTGCACAGTCTGATACTATTCAATCAGGCCACCCCCAACTGGTAACATCCATCTGGACCTTCATTGCAAACTGCTAGCAAATCATTTATAACTTCTAGCAGGAATAATAAAGGAATGGCACAACACAGAGACATAAGAATAGATGATCCATAGTTGTTATTACACGGTGAATGCAAGTAGTAACAAAAAGAGACATGTCAGGAGATGTTATCGGTTCTCTTCAAGCTATAAATGAAGAAGTTGGACTAGCAATATTAGTTTACAAAGGTGCCTGATCCCTTTTTAAGAAGTGTATACTGTCATTTTATTTTGGGTTTAATATATATACTGTATATCAGTGCTTTATGACACGTTGAAGGTTTCCAACACTGCATTTTATGCTAACATGTGCAACAAAAAGTCTTTTTTATTGTTCTCATTACATTTGACAGATATATTGTTATGGCCGTTTTTCTTTAATCAGCTTTGCATTTAGCTAATGTATCAGTTTATTCGATGAATTCTGATATAATTACTGTCAGCAAGTCTTCCTCATTATTACACTAACGTGTCATACTTTTGCCTGTTCTGCACTGAACTGGTGCGTCTGTATTCGTGATACTGTTGTTAACGGTCAGTAGATGGCATACTGAGCAGTGAAATTGAGATAGTGCTTATTTCTACACAATTTTATTTTCTTGAAATGAATATGCTAAAGGAAAGCTGATGTGCATATATTACGTTATACGCTCATACTTCTGCAGATGCATTTCAGTTATAGGATATTGTCTTCTATAAACAACAATATCATGAATCATTCACTGAGCACTTAATCTAATTGAAATAAAGGTGCGTGGTCAGTGCACTCCGAGAGGTCAATGTAGTATTTTATACCCACTCCTTTAACCTCTTAGTAAATGAATCTGTCCTCCCTTTTCCTATGTTCCAGTGATCACTGTATATCAAAGATGTCTAAGTCATTAAATTACAGCACAAGTTTATTTAGTAACCCTCCGACTGTAAAAGTCATCATTATATGTATATTTGCCTTATCCTATTTCAATTTCCTTGGCTTTCTTCTCAATCCACTAGTGTGAAAGGACTTTTGCAAACTAAAAATACAATTTACAACAGATTTTTTTGCATTTTGCTGTGAGAGAAGCTGAGAAATGTTCATAGTCAAAACTAAGTTTATTCTTTTGTGAGGTCATGTTAGAATGTATTAGTAAGATAGTTGGAAGACCCTGTTTTGGGTGCAGTTTATCTGTTTCACCTTTGTCAAGTTACAGTAAGTAGGTGAAACATATTTAAAGACTGGCCAAACTAAGTTCCCGTTGGGTTATGAAAGGTGACCAGGCCAAATGATTCAGGTGTTGACAAAGTGATGACATCTTTCAAGAAGAGGATGTTAACAATGTGTCTAGATGTTTTCATAGATCATTGTATCTGGACACCTTAGGCAGAATATCAGAACCTACAGTACTTCAGACAGGGACAATCAATGACTGCCTTCATAAGCATCATAGGAGAACCATCAACCGTAAACTTTCAGGAGAGATTCTCTAAAGCAGTTTGTAAAAGTGATAAGTGGATGAAAAGTAATCCTAAAATATAGCTTTTCTTTCAAGAATGTTTCTGCTGTTATGTGTGTAATTATTATTACTGTTAGTAAAATGAAGCTTTCAAAGTGGAATTCGGTCCGAAATTTAAGAGAACTTTGATTTGCAACTAATCCGAATTTCCTCGTGCTTAATGGTAAGGAATCAGATTTTCCTAAAATGGCAGCTACATGTGTTACAAAGTGAACGTAAGTGTAGAGGAGACAAGTCCGGGAGTGCAAGATCACCCATAATGCTGTGTGGCCAGCCAATCCATAGATAGCCATCCCCTGTGATGTCACAGCCCTACCTATAAAATACTCATCCTGCACGGTCTCCTCCACTGTCCTGTGAGCTGAGCATAGGGAGAGATATGGCAAGCGCTCATGCTCTAGGGACAGTGTTGCTGAAAATGATAGATAGAATAATTCAATAGCAATAAGATGCAACCGTTTATTATTCCGGGGTCAGCGTGCCAACCAATACCATCCAGTTTGAACCCTTAAGGCTACTTTCGCACTAGCATTCGATCGGATACGTTCTGAACGGATCCGCTCATATTAATGCAGACGGTGGCTCCGTTCAGAACGGATCCGTCTGCATTATAACTTTGAAAAATTTTCTAAGTGTGAAAGTAGCCTGAGCGGATCCGTTCAGACTTTACATTGAAAGTCAATGGGGGACGGATCCGCTTGAAGATTGAGCTATATGGTGTCATCTTCAAGCGGATCCGTCCCCATTGACTTACATTGTAAGTCGGAACGGATCCACTCGCCTCCGCACGGCCAGGCGGACACCCGAACGCTGCTTGCAGCGTTCAGGTGTCCGCTCATTGAGCGGAACGGAGGCTGAGCGCTGGCAGACGGATGCATTCTCAGTGGATCTGCCTCCACTGAGAATGCATTAGGGCCAGACGGCTGCGTTCAGGGCCGCTCGTGAGCCCCTTCAAACGGAGCTCACGGGCGGACACCTGAACG
The DNA here is from genome assembly GCF_014858855.1 of Bufo gargarizans. Classification (NCBI taxonomy): domain Eukaryota; kingdom Metazoa; phylum Chordata; class Amphibia; order Anura; family Bufonidae; genus Bufo; species Bufo gargarizans. Next base: position 182,287,793 of record NC_058083.1, read on the forward strand.
CAGGTGTGAAAGGAGCCTTAGGGAGGCCAGGTCTTAATGATAACTATCCTCATCTTTTGCAGGCTTTACTTCTTCAAAGACTCCATATACTAGAAAAGTCAGCAAGATGCAGAGAGAGGAGGAGCTGGATGTTTCTGATGACATATTCTCATCATGTTAGATGATGTGGAAAAGGAGGAAAAGCAGATAGCAGTAGAAGGGCTCCCACCTGTAGGACAGAAGAGCGGTGGGGTTGGAGAAGTGGGTATGCCAGAGCTGGTTAATATTCTGTGTTTACTGTCAAATAACCTGCAGGAGATTGCAGACAAGAGCAGAAATATAATGTATATTGTGCCCCCACCTAACCAGCCAAACCTCATACCAGCAACAGCCGTTGTTTAAAGGTGCCGCGCGGCCATTAACAATGTAGAAGGACTATACAGTGCGGTCTTCATTATTAAATGAAAAGCAGCTGCGGGCTAATTGGCTGCGCAGTTCTTCACCGCAGCATGGCCAGAACCCGCCCACAGCACGGCCGCTCCATGTGACAGTACCCTAAGACAGAGTGGCATGGGTATACATGATTTATAGCGATTTGTGATGAATTAATTAGTAACTAATCAAAAATCTTGGTAAACTTCAGGGAAGCTATCTAATCAAATTTGTTTAAAACTTTGCTTATGTCTAATTATTGTGTATTTGAAAGTGCCATTGAGCCTAGGGTACTGTACATTTAAAGGGGATATGCATAAATAATATAAAACACCACAAGTACAATTAAAATGGACTTATAAACATACTGGTATAGAGGGGACGAGGACCCTTCTTGCAAGGCTTACAATCTACAAAGAAAGGGGGATGGAAACAGCAGATTAGGATACAAACTGCTCATCTGTTTGTGTGGTGGTGGCAGCAGGGTTATTGACAGCTTTGCTGAAGAGGTGGGTTTTTATTTTGAAGGTTTGGATGTTGGGGGAAGAGTCTGATGTGCTGGAGTAGTGAGTTCCAGAGTATGGGGGATGCGCGTGAGAAATCTTGTAGCAGACAAGAAGAAAGCAAAGAAGAAGGTCCTATGAGGATCGGAGGTTACATGTGGGAATGTATCTGGAAAGGAGGTCAGAAACATAAGGGCGGGACAGTCTTATATTATGATTATTTATTGCATAATGAAAATTTGTCCCAGTACCCCATAATTTGTCATGTATTTGAACATGTGTATATGTGTCAGAGCTCTATGTGGTAGCAAGCCTTTGACAAAATTAACAGGTTTTCGGCCTCTGAATGTAAGCAACCGTGTTTTCATTCTCTGACAGCAAGCAGCTTTACACTGTATGGTTAGGAGTTAGGAGCAACACTGTCTTATTTTATACAGTACTAAATGCAAAAGTTTTACCTCTACTCTCATGACTAGCTATCTACTGGAATTATTCTGCACAGCATGAAATGGAGGGATGTAAGTAAGTGTTAGGCCAAATGCACACTGCCGTTTTTTCACGGCCGTGAGCGGTCCGTAGAACCGCGGCCTGGATTCCTGCTGAGAGCAGGAGCGCACGGCGTCATTGGTTGCTATGACGCCGTGCGCTCCCTGCTGCCGCCACAGTACATTAATACACTGGTATTCTCAGCAGGAATCCAGGCCGCGGTTCCACGGACCGCTCACGGCCGTGAAAAACGGCCGTGTGCATTCGGCCTTATTCATGGGAAAAAGTTATATTTATATTATTTTAATAACACTGAATTTACATTAATTCAAAAACATAAAAAATCCTGTAAATTCTAAGTGTAGGGAAATAATACACACATCATGAATAAAATATACATAATTCATTACATGTACATAATATTATTGTTTTATTTTGCACTATTCATGAAACAATGCTATTGATAAATAAATAAACAAATACATGAATAAATAAAGTCTTATATAAAGAGTCTTATGGACCAGTGGAGTCTTATGGAGCAATATTTGATTAAATTGATGTTAATAGTTTATTTTTGTTTTCCCTTTACTGATGTAGATTTCTGGCACTGATATGATACATGGACTCTCTAGTACAATGTTTGCAATGGTAATGCAGTATTTTATAGTGTATTTTACTCATGGTGAGGCTGGAAACTTTGCACAGATCTTATTTTATCTCTCTTCTTCCTTCTCCCTGAAGAAGCACACAGAGAGAGAGGTATTCACATTTCTTTGTAGACCAGTTTTATAATGCTTTAAGAGATTAACAGTGAGCATGAATGAGGGCCTGAGGATTAGGCAACCAAAAGCCCAGCCTGTCATCCACCTTGTTTGCAGATTTTCCATTTTTCAGCTTTCCAGAGCGAGTATAGAAACCAAGGAAAGATAATAAGTACCAGGGTCCCACAAGTGTTTAGTGATTCAAAAAATTCAGATGACATGTCAAAGCTGACAGGATGATGGAGCATTTGGTGGCAGCCGTTACTTTTTGTCTCATGTTAAGCTCTTATATTGAGTGAATGCAGATGTTATCGCAGTGTCCCAGACAGACAGCGTCCGTGAAATGTGACTAGCTGTCAGCAGAGTTACACAAAGTTGATTATGTTTAAATAACCCCTTTGTAAAGATATGTTTTTTATATATGGCGCTAAATCTGTCTAAATGTAACAAAATAGTGCATTGTACAAATTTTCACCTCATTTCTCCTTGGGGAGCCTCTATATTAGGAAAGTGATAGATTTCCTTGTAGTAAATCAGAATTTTGGTAAATAGACCTATTTTTCCCCCCAAACGTGAAGACATTTTTGTATGCAGCAATGTAAGAAGAGCAGTCAGCAATTCATTAGTTACTAATGAGTGACAAAATGAACTGCATTATATTGTTATATTTGTGGATTTTTTTTTATTCCCTATTCGAAATCAGAGCAATTAAATAAATCCTGTCTATCAAACAGAAGTCTATTAAACTGTGAACGGACAAACTTATCTAAGTAGAAATGATGGTGTCACCTATATTAGCACATTAGATTATAGCTTCCATGTTCTAAAATGGCAAGCAACCATCTTTTTTGCTTCCATATTTATGTAGATATCGGTGGCAATCTCTAATGCTCACAGTTTGATCAAGTCAACATTAACTAGTTAACAGTTACATTAAATAAATAGCATGACTTTAAGCTCTTCATGGTCAAGGGCCTTCAGAACAACACAACATTTTGCAGCTTGGCATTCTGAAACTAATACATTTTTAATTTTTTGATGTAGGTGTATAAGGTCTTGCTTTTTACAGGAAAAGTTGTGTTTCTACATTTACTAGTTTGGTGTATGGTTCATTTTTTTGAACCCAAAAAATGATCACCATCCTTGACGTAATAGTATGTCAAGGTGCCTCAACTACCTCAGACCCTTGATGTACTAGTACCTTAAGGTGCATAGTTGGGTTAAAGGCAGCATGACAGGTTAGTTTCTTGAAATTCGCTTTGGGTCCAATTATAACAAATCGGTCAGAACATTTGTTTCCGGTCCATACTGAGTCTACCTTAATCGAAAGTGCTAAAAATTGCCTGAAAATTGGTGTATGACATTCTGAGGTTTAGGGCTCATATTTTTTGGTAGAAAAAAAACATATAACCTGTAGAAAAACTGCTACAGGTTTTTTTTGGGGGGAAAAAACAGGTGCAATTGGTGAAAATGTCCCCTGGGTGTAACAAAAATATGTGCTATAACACTGCTGTTGATGCACTAAAATATACTTATTGCACACATATAAACTGCATAAACTTTGCAAAAGTTTTTTTTTTATTAAAGGAAAAGGCGCAATTGCGCAGCATAAGTGGCAAAGTATAAGCTGCTGGTGATGCTGGAAAATATGCCTATTGCACAGTTATGAACTGTAGAAGCTTTGAAACAGGTTTTTGGCACAAAAAAGAATCCTGTCTCTTTAAATGCTCATGGTTCTTATCATGTGCAGTGCAACACATGAAGTTATGAGCAGCTTCAGCAGCTGACTTCATTGTAAGACACACAGTACTCCACATACCCCTATGTTGTCTCTATTGATAAAACCTACCTAACTAAATATATCTTCTTTATAATCCTTGTGGCTGGCTAATTGTGTCTAATTGGTGTCCGTCAGAGACATGGCACAAATAGCATATCACATCAGTGGCTATGGTCACAAGAGCATCTGTGCTTCAGAGCAAGCATACAATCTGATAGACCAACCAATATCCTCCCTCCTGATTGGCTGTCAGGTTGACCTGGGGTCATGTGATCTTCTGACTTCATCTCCCCTGCCCTGTTTCCCCTACTAGCAGCTTAATTTTAAATGTAAAATAGGCAACATTTTGCATCAATCTTCTGAAGTAAATTGTCAAAACTTCATTTTCATTTGGAAGAAGATTTTTTGTGAAATTCGTGATGAATCTGATTGGTTTAGAATCAAATTGCTCTAATGGTATCAAATGTTCATGCTAAAGATGGGCTTAGAATGATGTTACAACAGTAGGGGTCTAAGATGGAGTAATCTGGCATGTACAATTGCTGATAATTTGGGCATGTATACAATCACATTAAGGGAAATTCAGCTGATGGGCATCTTTCATTGCAATAAAAGATGCCCGATTACCGGTAGCACATCTTTCTGTGTAATCAGGGATGTGCTGCCGATCATCTATAGAAGAGAACGGAGAAGGAATGACTGATCGTTTGTCCCTTATTCAAAGTTTGCATCGGCCTGTGTAATCAGGCTGGTGCAAACGATTGCAGATGGCTGATTATAATCCATCGACCCTTGTACTGCCTGAAGATCGAGTAGTGTAATACCACCCTAAGATATCTCCTGTCCATTGGGTTGCTAAACTATCTAAGGACACAGAGGTTTACTTGATATTTACTGGTAACACATTTCATCCAATTAAGTATCATTATAAAAGTTATCATTTAAATATAGCAAGGCCAAAATTAATTGTATATGAAGTTCTGTTCTACAAATAGTACATAGCTGACTAGTTAATAAGCAATTTGCATCTAAACCAAATCAATGAAAAGACTTAGAGGCAACTAAGTGCAAATTTTACAACTTTATTTGAAAGTATTTGACTGGGGGTTCACAGTGATGCTCGCGGTGCTGCTTACTTTACCGTCCTGAACTTTTCCTCTTTACAAGGATAAATGCTAATTAACCACTGATCACTCTCCTTTTCACTTCCTCTCAGACATGCACCTTTATGTGTATTGTCCCATCTTTGGCTCTTTCTTATCAAAATCAATGCTCAAAATACAACTCCATTGTGTGTTTTTTGCCACCCAAACCTAGTGATGTACACAGTCAAGTTATCGTGCTCCCGGGAATCACATATTCCTTAATTCTGTAATGAAATTTAAAAAAAATTGCATTCTCTTTTCCCTCCACATATTGAATGTTATGTTAAGCTAATTGTTCTGATAGAGAAGTTTTAAATTTCATCTGTCAGCTCAGATCCATTGTTATCTATTAAGTGGCTTCCTTTTTTTGACAAATTGAATGCTGCATCTGTGAGAGGCTCTTTTGTTCTTATAATTCAGTCAGCATGGAAATGATTTTCTCATTTCAGACCCTTTTCTGTCCACTCTTCATTGTGTCAATAAAATAGAGTTGTGCCCAAGCGCTCTAATCAGCTTAAAGGGCTAATTCATTGCACAGGGTTGTTATCTGTGTTTGGCTACAGGTGGGCTCTCAGAGAGCTTGGTTTCCGGGAGAGGCTTATTGTGTGTCTCTTGATGATTCCTGGGAGGATACCTCATATCTAGAATTAAAAGCAAAGGAATTCTCCAGTTCTGTGTTACTGCCATTTGTAAGAGAAAGATGAAATAACTATTCCACCAATTTTACTTATTTCTCATCCCGGCATTTCTGTTTCATAAGTGAACACAGACATTGTTATATATTTCTCTGAGTGTCACAAATGATCAGCCTACAGGTAACAAAACTTATCAGATGCTTATCATTTGGCCCAAATTTATTTTTAGCAGTCGTATACCCTGGGACTCTATACATGCATCTTATACCACAATAATATATGTATGCTTGTAAAAGTAAATTTATTAATATTGGGTAAATTAGTATGACAGCTTGCATGCACTTTTACAATTATTGGGTATTTTAGAGTTCAGACCTCTTAAAGGGAGTCTATCGAATGCCTGGAACACACATTACTGCAGTACAACATGTGTCGTATTGCTGACACTGACTCCGCTACTTTATATGTATATAGTCCCACCAGTCCCCCCACTGTACACTCACAATCCACCGCTATAATACATTTATAGGACTTATAAGCCACGTGCACAATGAAGAGAACTTCTGCACTGCAAGCTCATAAGTCTTGTCAATTTGATGAAGTGACACTGTGGTAGCACACTGAGGGAACGAGGGGGGGGAGAGTATACTAATATAAAGGAGCAATCTGGAGTCAGTGTCTGCAGTGCTACAGTTATGCTACTGATTTCTTGATACAGTTTTGGAAGCCAAAACCTGGGATAAATTCAAAAATAGGAGATGTCATATCTGTCCTGTACACTTTCACTCCTTTATGATCCTTTCCTGATTTTGGCTTCCAAAACTGCATGCAGAAACCTGACCGTGTGACCCTTCTCTAATAATGCAAATACTGCAGTTAATAGTGCTTGATATGAATGATATTCTTAAATATGAATGCTATTCTTAAATTCTGTAAAATCAATGAAATTAGTCTATGTAACTGGCAATGGATGTGGACTCATTGTGCCAACTAACCAGTTGGACTTCGGACTAAACCTAAGAGCATTGTCCGGGCAGTTCCCTGGTTTTCACCCTTTAACCTCCTTTGAGAGATCTGGTCTTCGATGCAGGGAAACTGCCAGGCAGCTACATCCTGGAGTAGTCCTGGTGTAGTTTGCTGCTGACTCACAAGGGTCACAAAGCACCGAGGACACAGCATGGTCTGAACGCAGTCCAAAGTCAAGGCAGGCTGAGTACTTGCATATCCCAAATAGCAATTCCAAGGTTAGGGCAGACAGAGTATGTTCATAGTCCAGGTCTCAGTCCCAAGGTCCTAACTGGGGACAGCTTGATGCTAATGTCTGTAAAGCGCTGCAGAATATAGTAGCGCTACTATATAAGTGAATAAAATAACTAAAAAAGGTCAAGGCAAGAGGCATGGAGCAGAATCAGTAAACATGCAAGGTTCGGCACACGGGTATACAGATAACAGATCATCTTAGATGGTTACTAGAGACTGGACAACCTCAAAGCTCATGCATGGAAGTAGAACCACAGCCCAGCTAAATAGAGAGACTGATCAGCAACTTAACCAGCACCTGGACAAGGGCAGGGGAAGGAAAACATTAACTCTCTCAGTGCTGAAGGAAAGTTCACTAAGCACTAATTACAATTCACGCATGGAGAGCAGAGTGGTGTCCGTGCCTGCCTGGGACAGCAAGACAGCAGCAGGCATGGACCACTGGTGTGACAATTTACAACTTTATTGAGAACCTGACACAAATGGGGGAACGGGGAGAGCGGTGGCTGGAGAACCCAAGGTTTCCCAGGTTCCGGCCACCACCAAGCACTCTCCCCATACAAGTGAATGGGAGCGCACCAGCACTCGGCTATTTTCAATGGCCCAGTAGAAATCAATAGAGGGCGGCTGCACATGCACAGTGCACCCTCTCCCACTTTTCCCCGCTCTGTTCTCAGTGTAGGTGTGGGTCCCAGAGATGGGACCCGCACCTATGAGACAATGGGGGCATATCCTAGGGATATGCCCCCATTGTCTATGATGGATTTTCATTTGATCTTCTGCTATAATATTCACCCTTACTTCTACATGTTTACAGCTACTATCCTTACTTTGTTGACACAATACTTAAGCCCCACATAGGGATTTCATTCTTCTTGAACCCTGTATTCAAAAAGTTAAAAAAACTAAACAGTTTGACATAACTTTTGGAACTAATTGTTCATCACCACTTTTGCCTCTATATAAATATATTACCAATTTATTATTTAATGATTCAATGATAGTCCTCTTTTCCTCCAGCTGTAAATAGTGTATACTGATACATGACTGTGCCTGGAAGGGTAAACACAGATAAAGCATTTGGTTTAAACATTACATCATAATGCAGCAAAACTCAATTTGAAGAAGGAAATTACAGTCTTAATTAAGGAAGCATAAATGAAAGGGGAGGGACAGAATTCAGATGAAAGGACACAACCTATAAGTTTTGGTATAGAGATAGTGTAAGGAAGTAAAGATAAGGTAAGGAGGAAATGGTAACGCATGGAAGGTCGCTGACCTTATTAGATCTTAAATGAAGTTTGTTCAAAATTCATTACCTGAGATCACATAGACCAGTCACTCGTATAGAGGGAAATGAGTCTTACGCTCATAGAAATAAACTGAAGTATAGCTACAAGAATGTGTAAAATATAAGAAAAAGAACTGGATCGCACATCCTCAATACTGTGCTTTTATCTAAACTGCTTCTCAGCATAATTAACATCGCTTCTCAGCGCAATTTATCGTATACCTACCCCTATGCTGCATATAGTACATGAGGCATTAGTATACAATTTGATGAAAAAGCATAGGCCCACTCACCGCGACAAGGTTGCCTCTTTGAATGGGACACTAACCTAAACATGGCGCAGCACTGTGGGCCTATGCATAGTATGCTTTTTGATCTAATTGTATACTAATGCCTCATGTACTATATGCAGCATAGGGGTAGGTATACAACATATTGCACTGAGAAGCGATGTTAATTATGCTGAGAAGCAGTTTAGATAAAAGCACAGTATTGAGGATGTGCGATCCAGTTCTTTTTCTTATATTTTACACGTCATGTACAATCTATATTCCACTGGTATCAGCACCCCTCCCCATTTGACCCAGGTGCTTTTAATTAGCAGGAGTCTGCATAAGGGTACAAATTCCTACCTCTTAGTTGAATTTCCTGAGAGTATGTGATAAGGTGAGTTCCATACCTGTTCACACGGTAAGAGAATGTGATGGGGTCGGTTCCACACCTGTTCACATGGTGCAGTTCTGCACGGCAGCCATTTTTTGCTTTGGTGCTGGCCTGATGGGTTGGTGGGGCCCAGTGCCAAGGTGGCTTTGCCTGACAGCGGGGGTGCTGTTTGGCTTCTGGGTCCTGCCGCCTGCTGGGGCGGTGCTGCTGCGTTGGTGGTCGCCGTGCAGTGCTGCGCCATGTTTAGGTTAGGGTCCCATTCAAAGAGGCAACCTTGTCGCGGTGAGTGGGCCTAGGCTTTTTGATCTAATTGTATACTAATGCATCATGTACTGTATGCAGCATAGGGGTAGGTATACGACATATTGCGCTGAGAAGCGATGTTAATTATGCTAAAAAGCAGTTTAGATAAAAGCATAGTATTGAGGATGTGCGATCCAGTTCTTTTTCTTATATTTTACACGGTAGCTACAAGAATGTTTAAATACTGTTTAAATTGATTCTCACATTTATTTTTTTAATTATTACCTTCATTTTTATACTAAATGGGAACTGATTTTTTGGAGAATAAGTTGTACAGCATCTTGCATTCCATCCAATCTTCCTCTCCATGTTTTGGTAATAAATAAAATGATTCAGTTTCCATTGATACATAAAATTTATTACTCACCCTCCAAGTCCAAACTTGACTCTCCCATTTTTATAAAACACTAAACAAAAATTTTAACTTATACTTCAAATCCATGCAAAATGCTAGAAGTGCACTATGTCAGTAAAATACCTGGCAGTAGCAGTCCATTCTATATTTTTATGTATGTAAAGCTGTAAATCTATGTAATTGACTTTCACCTTTTATGACTTCACATTTCAATGTATGCATCGATACTTTATAGCCAAGCATACTGCGACTCTAAGATGTATTGGCTGATCACTAATTGCAGTGTATCCTTCCCTCCAAAAGCCAGGCACTAAAGTAACGTGCTAAGTGTAGCTGAGTATCAACAGGAACAACCGAGCTGCCACAAGCGATTAGATGGTTTGCAATATTACTATCCCCTTCTCACTCACCACTGTAAAACATTTTACTGGGATAACAAGGCAGAGGGTAATACGAAACATGCCAAGAAAGGGAGAGGAGGAGAGGTCTAAGCCTTGTACAGGAAACAAATGCGATCAATTACCCAAGTGTGGAGCTAACAGATACCTTATCTCTGGGCTTCTTGAAATAAGAATTTGATTGTTACCAAATGTGTCCAGGAGCTAAGTGAAGAGAACACTTTCATTCTAGTTTTACTGAAATAAAATGAATCTTAACCGATTTTGCAAATGGCTGAAGAAGTCACATCAGAGGATTAGGATGAATGATACATTGAGGATAAAATCATTCTCATTTGTTGAGCCTGGCTGAGAACAAAATTAAATTGGAGAATATTTATGGAAGACATTTATTACATGCAGAGGATAGACATAGATGGATCTTAAACTTTTTTATAGATGATAATCTTTTAGAAGTAGAAAGGAACCGTGTGTTTCCCACATGGTAGATTAAAGTCCAATATATCACATCTGATTTATGCTTAAGTCTTGATTTCAGTTTATTACAAGTCACTTGCGTTATTAATCAGATTCTATCAGTTCTTAGATTGGTGGGGTCCTAACTCTAGGACCCCACAGGTAATGAGAATGGGGGCCCCGTACCCCATTGAGCCCCTTGAAATGAGCAGAGTGACTGGTCAGGCATACTTGCAGCCGCTCCATTGATTGCTATGGGGTTCCAGAAATATATGAGGACTATATTTGGCTATCTCCGGAACTAACACTACTGTGCCTCAACTACATATTTTAGCTGTAGCCTAGGGAGTGACCAGTGTTAAACGTGATGACAATATACTAGACACAGTTCATGCGGTAGAAGAGCTGCATCACATATTAAACTACTCAATCAAAATATGTCAAATCTATTCGGAAAGTTTTACCTAATAAAATGCATTGAGAATTGGTTAGCTTTTTTTAAAAAACAATTTCAGCTATGAAAGTGACTTTTATATTTTTGATTTGGTTAACAGGTTCTAACCAGGAGGTTTGCAACATTTAAAAAAAAACATTTCTATATATATACTATGTGTTGTAAATTGTCAAATGTCCCTACAAATGCTTTTTTGCTCCCTTGGCAGGTTTTTAAGCTACAATGTGCCATGTTTTGAGATATTTTCCAATGGACTTCTCTATGTTTCTTACAAGCCAAAAAGTGGCAAGAAATAAAGCAAAGTGTGGCAGCTCCCTAACTGTAGCCAATGATTGTTCCTCTTCAGGAGAATTTGGGTAAATTTAGAACCTCGGGTTAGCCTCATATTCTGTAGCCTTAAAGGTCATGGTAATTGTATAGAAGCTAGTTTAACATTGGTTGACTAAAGCTGGCCATACACATTATTTTCAGACAATCTGTCAATTTCAACCATCTAATGTGTATGGAGGCCTCCTGGCTCTCTGGCACATGTCAGGGGAGAGGATTGTTGGATTTCAACATGCCAAAGTCTTTGTTTTTTGGCTGCAACTTACTCCTCACTCCCCATTGAAAGCACCTGCATCCTTGGTTGATCCAAGTGTGCTGGTATATGGGGCAGTGATGTATATAGAGAAGCAAGGGCCACATAGCAAGGATCAAACCATCCCCAAAAAAGGACAGAAGGGTTTCTGCCTAAACCCTTTTCAAAGACCCTTGGACCATTTTTACACTGCCTCATTTACTAAAAGTTGTTCCTTTAGAGGGTAGAGTCCTGTCCAAGTTTCACCTACAGTAGAAGAGGAGATAATCCCAACTAAGACTGGGCCCCATCTTGCCCTGGGCCCCATAGCAGTCGCATGGTCTGCCGCTATGGTAGTTATGCCCCTGGTATGGGGGTATCAGGCAAAACAGCTGTTAGCTAATGTGTATAGTGAGCCTAAGTGAATTGTAATTGGTTGATTTTAAAATGGATTTTTTTTTTCATTTCCCACAAAATCTATTTTTTAGGACATATTTTCAAAAAGATTTAGACTACTGCAATTCTGCTTTCCAAATTTTCAAATATGTTTCTCATATTTTTATTGATCTGTTATGTAGAATTTTTTTTCCATTTATGACAGATCAAATATATATAGTGAAAGAAATTCTGGTTTGGTCCTTTAGGAACTGAAGATGAAAGTCTTTTTATTACATTTACAGTGGTTATAAGAGCATGACTTCCCTGTAGAATTTCATCAGCATGTGATACAGTTTATCAGAAATACTGGCAGAGAGATCATACAATCCAAAGATGCCTTAGAAGTTCTGGAAACTGATTTGGCATAACTGGAAATAATCTTGTTGGTCCATATTGGAGACTTGTCACCTTCTGAAATCCCAGGACTTAGACTGATCATAATTATATATCTATTGTTTTAGAATGTGCTTCCTGGCAAAAAAATGTATCAGTAATGCAATCAGTGTACCTGTAGTAAAACCAATTTAGGTTTAGTTACATTTTTTCCAGCTATTTTTCTCCTTTGTTTGTCCAAATTAAGTTTTATATTAAAGAAGCCAATGAATAACCTTTGTGGGCTCTGATTAGGTTTGTATGTTTGGTTTTAGAAATCAGAATACACCTATTCTATTGTGTAAAAGCTCAAATATTAGTGTTCCGTCCTCCTTATGTGTAAGCGAGGCATAGTTGACAGTCAACTAATCTCCTTCCTAGAAATTCATTCACACATTAGTAAATCCAACTTTAACTTTTATTGCAAGGAACAGAAAGGAACAGATGCAGATACTGAGGAACAGAAAGAAGATGCACTTACCACAGTGAATAAGCATGCGGAATATGCAATAACAGTAGAACATCAGCATGAAATTCAGGATACAGTTAAAACAGTATATCAATCTATATGAATATACAGCAGGGCCGGCGTCAGCACCCGGCATACCCGAGCAAGTGCCAGGGCCCACTGTTCCTTAGGGGGCCACTAATTACCTTATTTCAAAATTGCGGCGGTCACGGTCCCTTTAAACATCACCCCGCCTTGACATACTGCCACTGCTGTCACCGCCAGTTCTGTGAGAAGGTCTGGCAGACGTACTTCTCTACCACTTGTATGACGTTCTTTGTTTTGTTTTTTGGTTTCACTTTGTCATCTCCTTTCCTTCTGCCAGGTGTCACTTATTTAGACTAATCGTCTTCCTTTATATTCCGTCCCATACTGCCTCACTTTGTGGTTTATACTACTTCCTGGATGAAGTGTTCACTGCTGGAGGCTGCTGCTGCTGTTTGGTCAGATAAGTCTTTTCCTTTATTGTATTTCCTTGCTGGCTTAATTCTAGGTGACCCTGACTCCGTCCGTATTAAGTGCAGGGAGCCGGTGGTCGTGTCCCCTCACTATTATAGGGTTTTCAGGTGTCACCCTGTCTTAGGTACGTGGGCATGCAATCGTCTACCATTGAGACCCTTGCATGTGCATAGCAGTCAGGGAGAGCTCTTAGGGTTTTAAAGGGCTCGCCTATATGCTTCTTAGTTTGGAATCAAGCCAGTCGATCGTTTATTTATACGTTCCAGCTATCTGCAACTTCATCCGTGACAACTGCGCTGCCTGCTCATGATGTCACTGCACAGGATGTCCAGGTGGGTGGAGCGTCCGTGCGGGAGTACAGCCTGTACTGTACTGGTGGGGTGGGATCAGCAGTAATTTACAATTCACAGATTACATACGGAGGATGGATCACAGCAGATGCGGAGGCGTTGCTTATCAGCAGAAGACAGCAAAGCAGCTGAAGAAGCCAGGAGTTGTATTATAATCAGGTGACCAGTCACATAAGGGTGCGGGGCTTAGCAGTGTGTGGCGATGAGCTGGGCTGTGAGGGAAGGAAGTGGTAACTAGTTTCGGACAGACTTGTGGTTCTCTCCTTGCTGAGCCTTATAGTTCTCTGCCCTTATACTCCTTCCTAGTACAGCCCTCTGGTAATCAATAATGACAGCCTGGCTGTTGAATTCTCTGAGAGAACTACAAGGCTCAGCATGTCCAGCCTGTGATTATTGGTTACCAGAGGACAGTACTGGTAGATAGTATATCAGAGAACTACAAGGCTCAGCATGGCCTTGTCCAGGCTGTCATTACTGATTACCAAAGTACAGTACTGCTATACTATCCACAAGTACTGTCCTCTGGTAACCAATAATGACAGGCTGGACATGCTGAGCCTTGTAGTTCTCTGCTATACTCTCTACCAGTACAGTCCTGTGGTAATCAATAATGACAGGCTGGAAATTCTGAGCCTTGTAGTTCTCTGCTATACTATCCACCAGTATTGTCCTCTGGTAATCAGTAATTACAGGCTGGACAGGCTGAGCTTTGTAGTTCTCTTCCATACTCTCTACCAGTACAGTCCTCTGGTAACCAATAATGACAGGCTGGACATGCTGAGCCTTGTAGTTCTCTGCTATACTCTCTACCAGTACAGTCCTGTAGTAATCAATAATGACAGGCTGGAAATCCTGAGCCCTGTAGTTCTCTGCTATACTATCTACCAGTATTGTCCTCTGGTAATCAGTAATTACAGGCTGGACAGGCTGAGCCTTGTAGTTCTCTTCCATACTCTCTCCTAGTACAGCCCTGTGGTAATCAATAATGAGATACAGCAGCTGTTTGTCTCTTTAGAGGGCACAGTTTTAAATTAGAGGGGCAAAGGTTTAAAAGTAATATAAGGAAGTATTACTTTACTGAGAGAGTAGTGGATGCATGGAATAGCCTTCCTGCAGATGTGGTAGCTGCAAATACAGTGGAGGAGTTTAAGCATGCCTGGGATAGGCATAAGGCCATCCTTCATATAAGATAGGGCCAGGGGCTATCCATAGGATTCAGTATATTGGGCAGACTAGATGGGCCAAATGGTTCTTATCTGCCGACACATTCTATGTTTCTATGTTTCTATGTGTACAGTAAAAACGGAATACTGAGTAGACCTGACGGATTAAAACACTGGGTAGATAAAAAAAAGTAGGGGCATAAGGATTGATTCACATGTATCCGCTCTGTAGCATGTTCTGTCTATTGTATTTGGCAACATCTATAACACATGCAGCTTCATTGCCGTGTGTGTTGTGCAAAATGCCACAAGGGGGCCCACTGAGGCCTTATCGCCCAAGGGCCCACATGAACCTGGAGCCTGCCCTGATATACAGTCCTGCAATGTTAAGCCAACATTCTGAATGTATCAGCGATAGCAAATTAGTCTGGATGTGTAAGGATGATTAGACATGTGCTGCTGTTCTTCAGTAGATCTTGGAAAAAAGAGGGATGATATGAGCTGAGCTGATGATGTTGCCAAGGTCACAGGTAATGACTAAAGTAGCTGGCATAGGACATATCTAATATTAAATGCTAGCTACAGTAGCTCAAAACTGTTTGCACAAACGGCTGCTTGATGAAGCCAAGGCAACATGAATATTAGCACACATAATAAATGCCTGTTGAAAGCATGACAATGTTAGACAATAATATTGTACAATCTGTATCAAGCTACAGAGGCTCACTGATCAATGGTGATGACTCGTCGAAATGAGAGGAAGAAGCTGGCAAGATTGAATGAGTATGAGCATTTCTATAGTATCATATATGTACATGGTAAATAGTATATATTTTGTATAAATATTCAAATGCATGACTTTACATGGAAGGAGCCACTTCTGCCACTTAGCTCATTGAAGGTGGTCCTGAGTAGTAAACACATTTTCATGGCATGTGCACAGAGTTTTTCTACATGAGACAGTACTTTTAAAAGTTACTAAAACCCATATTTTCTGATATACTGTATAGTTGCTATACTTTTATTTAGTATAATTTTTTTTCTATCCCACGGTCACAGAGTTTTGTCTAATTTACACAAATATATGAAGACAAGATTTGGTATGTGGAAAATTGAGGACAGTTCTGAAGCAATCTATGAGTTAATCCAGAGTTTACTTTCTCCTTGTCACATATGTTATTGTCATTTTATGTTTCAGTGACTTATGGGTTATTGTTTTCTGTTTTATTGTATCTAAAGTGAACAAATTTGTAGAGGAATGTTCAACTTCGATTATCCTCTTGGATGTACATGGCTCATCTCCCTGGGAGATTATTCCTTGGTGACTCTGGCTCATGCAAGGTAATGCCTATTTTAACTTGCATGTACAGAAGTGGAATTGAAGAGATTAACTTGTGTTTGACCTACTTCAGCTCTACTAGTAATGAGGGGTACAGGAGCACAGAATTAATCTCTCTCAATTTGTTGCTCTCAAGGGTGCTGCAAAGTTTTAAAGGTTTAGATTTGTGAGCAACTCCTGTTGTGATGAATTGTCTCAGCAAAGCAGCAGAACTTTCTAGAACTCTCTGTTCTTTTACAGAGAATGTCAACATATTTATCGGTACAGATGTAACTAACATTTACTTTGACTTTATGCATATATACTACACATACTATTACGAAGATGAGCTGAGATTTCACCAGTATTTTTAGCCACTTGATATAAATAGAATACTTATTTTGATGGTGGGTGGAGGAAGTTGTCAGATGACGGCTGCTTCTCAGTATACATGCCAATCAGTGTTACATCTAAGGCTTTGTAGCTAGTGAGCAGGTTAGTTATGGACCTGGACATTGTTCCCTCTTAGACAGGCAATGCAGAGCTACATCAAATAACTATTGACATACAATACACTAATAATTAGGTATAAAGGACCCAGATGTACAGGGTCACATAGCATCTAGGAAAACTGTATAAAACAGCTACCATGTCTAGCACAGTGAAAGGGCTAATGTTGGTGTACCTGCTGGTTTAGGATGAGAAAAAGTTAATGTCAATATACCTGGTAGTCAGTGAAAGGTTTAATGCCAAAATCTGTTGTTTGCAAGGCAGTGATGAGAGTCAGGATGCCTTGTGATTAAGGGCAGTGAGGAGGTCAACTCCAATATCCTTGGTTGTCTAGTGCAGTGAGGGGGGTATTAGGTTCCAGGTAATCTTGAGCAGTGAAGGGGTTAATATAAGTTTCCTTGTCATTAAAATTAGATGGCATTAACTTTTTGAAGGGACCTCAGATCTTGGGTGAGCACCGGAGTGTCTTCAGTGTTTATTTCACTCTGCACTATGAATATTGCTTTTTTCATAGCGCCTGTTCTGAGAAGTGCAGCGATGTGCCATTCAAGTGAAAATGATCAGAATGATTGATATGGAAATATTAACGTTGATTGACTAATATTGATGGCCTGTCCTGAAGAAAGTCCATCAATATGAGAAATCTGGATAAACTGTTTTAGATTCCTGGTGGAGGGCAGTGTAAGGGTTATTGCTGCAAACCTGGAGTCCAGAGATTGTTCACCTCCCCAAGCTCTTGCATTGTCCTAACTGTAACTGGGGGATGAACACGAATGGCTCAGCTTCCTGTTTCCTTTGTGCACTGATCATACAGATAAATGCACAGAAGGGGTAGAGAGGACTGTGCAGTTGCAACTGAACATCCACACAGTTCTCTCTACCATTGGGCAGAGCAATACAGGAGTTCTCTGAGCCCCTGAAGTGTAGGAGCAGATTTTCCCTGAGAGGGAACAGTGTTGTGGAAGTTTCCCTGATTTGAGAACCCTAAGACTGTAGAACCAATTTATTCACAGAAGCAATCAGATAAATCATTTAGCTCAATAATGCGCTAAGGGTCCATTCACACGTCCGTCGTTTCTTTCCTGATCTGTTCCGTTTTTTGCGGAACAGATCTGGACCCATTCATTTTCAAAAGGGTCCTGAAAAAAAATCAGACATTGTGCTGTCCGATTTTTTTCAGGACCCTTTGAAAATGAATGGGTCGAGATCTGGTCCAGATCTGTTCCGCAAAAAACGGAACAGATCAGGAAAGAAACAACGGACGTGTGAATGGACCCTAATATATACCTGTGTTCACAGTGTTTTGCTTGTTTACTAGTCAAAAAAGTTGCCAGGCTTCAAGCAAGAGTTTCTTTCTACTGCAACTAATTGTTTTCCAGCAAAATGTAAAAATGGCTCTTACAAGTTAGAGCTTCCTTATCTTAGCTTCTCAGCACCATTTTGTCAGTATGTTTCCTTGGCACTAAATTGAGTGAAGAAATTACAGTGGTTTAGCAGTGTTTTGTTTTTTTTACAGATGTCTATCCTATTCTTTGGGACTGACATATATTATCTACAGAGGACATTAAAAGGTTATACTGGTAGCATATCACTAGGCTATGCCACCAATGTCAGATAGGTGCGGGTCCCAGTTCTCTGAAAGTGCAGAAAATAGCCAAGCGGGCACGATCTGCTACTTTCAGAAGTTCCATAGAAGTAAATGGGGAACACAGCGTGTATGCATGGCCACCTTTCCATTCACCATTATGGGACTGCCAGAAATAGCCAAGCCGGCGCTTGACTAGTTTTGGAGCTTCCACTTGCATGCTGCACTCTGATTTACTTTGGGGGGCCCACTCAATAGATAGGAACAGGTCCCAGAGGTCACCAATGTTTGAGATGGAAATACATCTTTAAAGGGGTTATCCCATCTTAGACAATGGGGGCATATCGCTAGGATATGCCCCTATTGTCTGATAGGTGCGGGTCCCACCTCTGGGACCCGCACCTACAATGAGAACGGAGCCGGGGAGAGTTGTGGCTGGAGGACCCCGGGTTTCCCAGGGTCCATCCACCACCAGGCACAGCTCCCCGCCTCTTGAAGTGAATGGGAGCGCACCGCACATGCCCGGCCACCGCTCCCATTCCTTTCTATGGGGCTGACGGAAATAGCCGAGCGGCAGCTCCATAGAAATGAATGGAGGGCGGCTGCGCATGCGCAGTGCGCCCACCTCCACTTTCTCCGCTCCGTTCTCCCGGTAGGTGGGACCCGCACCTATTAGACAATGGGGGCATATCCTAGCGATATGCCCCCATTGTATAAGATGGGATAACCCCTTTAAGTAGCTCAAAGAATCTCTCCTCCGTCACCATCCAGTGAATAAACTGTTGAATATGTCTATACTACTACTAATATGAGAAGAGAGAGAAGTTCAGATAAGTAGGACCGCTGGGAGGTAGAGAGTACATTAAGCTTTACCTTTCGGTGTTGTGTTGAAAGCAGAACACCCAGAAAGACAAAACAAGAACCATAGGCTGCCGCACTGGAGAATTGAAGCCTAACTAGGCCAACTGTAAAGATCTACTGTAGAAAAGAAAAAGGTCGGGCACACTGCTCGTACAGGTGAGCATGATTTTATTATTTTATTATTGGTAAAATTACGCATTTCAGGACCGGACAGGCCTTTCCTCAGATTAGAACCAGTGTGCCTAAACTATGGGGAGTTGTAGCATGGTATCTGATTGTAGGATGCGCAAAGTGCTTTTGCTTTTGTGTTTTATGTCAAAAGAGCAAAAAAGGTGTGAAACCTATCATCCAAGAAGCTACAAAAAACTTTATGCTTGGACATGCTTTATTCTCACACATTTTGTTAAGTAAATCTCTTTCAATGTCTTTCACAATCACGCAGCTAACAAACTAGTAATAAACTGTGAATGACGCAGATAAATAAAAATTGTTGAAAGAGCTTTTGTAGGTTCCCAAAGCAGGGCAGGATGATTGTTTTTTTTTTACCGGGTGCAAGCCATTATACCAAATATGACCCAAGCTATTGCTGTGAAAATATCACCATCATCACAGAATTCTTGGCTGTGCTAGGATATTTTGTTTGCAGTGGCTTCCTGCTTTCAAGATTTTAGCTTTTCTGTTTCAGCGACTGCCAAAATTGTCAACACCAATCTGTCAGAAGGGATTTCTCCTGGCAAAACTTTGAAGCTACTTTTTGACATCTCTAAGAAACTAATTGTTGTCTTCTGGCTCTACAGGTCCCTAGATTCCTAATGAGTTAGTGTCTTCTCCAGAGATGTAGAAGAAAATGGATCTATAAAATGAATCTACCAGGGTATTGTGCATTGTCATTTCTCAAGACAAAACCAGTTGATGCCAGGGCGTAAAGTAGAAGAAGTCTCTGAGAAAAGGTTATAGAACATCCATCTTCCCTCCTCTTCTAATTGTGTCTTTTCTTTGCTCATTTTCATACCCGCTTTCCCCAGCTTAAAGAAACTTTATGACAAGCATTGTATCCCCACTCCTGGATAAAGGGAGCCTTTTTTATTTACTTGTCTTTGAGTGACAACAGGAAAGGGTCCAATTGCCACTAGGACATTAGGCAATAAATCATCTCCTACTTGCATCCGCTGACTGGACAACACCCACTGGACAAGGCATGGATGTTCTTAAAAGCATAGAATTCCATAACCCATGCTCCTTGCCCCATAAGACTCACAAAATCGAGATTTTGGATAATAGATTACACACGGGTGGAAAGTAATGTGCCTGCCTTTTTTCTGAGCAATATTTTTTGTGCTTTTGATTAAGCAACTGTGACTTGTAGAAAGATTTGCATATAAATCTTTTACATTCTAAAAGACCTGTTCCCTATCCATACTAAATGACATATTAAAGTATATATCATAGTGTGCAGTCGTAAATGTGGTGTAGATGATCAAATACAATGGTTTTGATTTTGAAATATTAGACATAAAATGTAAATATATTTCTGACAAAGTTATGGATGTAGTTTATTCTTTGCAGATTTCTTAGATTAAATTCAGCCTCTGCAGTGCGTTGTCAGCGCGTCATGGAAAATGACACAGTGAAGCCTTTCTAAGTTTAAGTATGAGAAAAAACGGCCTATAAACTAAGCAGAACAAATAGTGTGTCAGATCAGTGTAACAGGAAAAAGCATTTCATTGATAACATGAACGATGCGTAATAGATTATATGTGCTATCAAGTGGAAGTTATTTATTAACTAGTGAATCACACGGAAAACAAAGGATTGTTAAGGATGAGTTTTCAGATTTAAAGAGCTTTATGAGGTCAATAAAGGACGCCACGTACATTGTGGCGAGACTTTTATTTTCATGTAGATATCTTTTATTACCATTAAATGTTCTGTCCTACAAATTAGCTTGTGTTTTTGCAATTCTTGTCTGTGATTGTGAAGGGGGGGGGGGGGGGGAGACCAGACTGTTCTAGCTTTGCTTCTCCTAAACATAAAGCACTTGCTCGGTGTCAGGAAGAAAAAACTGGAATGGAATTTGGATTTACACAATGAATTAGTTCTGTTCTATTGACTTCTATATTCTACGGAATGAGAGGTAAGTAGAAAATCTATAAACACTCTTCTGCGTGCTCATTTTTTGTTTGCTTTTATTAGCGGGACATCTCTTTTTTCTTCTAGTCTGTCGGTCGGTAGTTTATGTGGCCATACCCTTCCTTTACACAGGGTATATTTTATAAAGGAGATGAATTGGAGTGCAAGCCTCATTTAAAGATTACGCCTCATTTTTTAAAATGACTGTTTAATTTTATCAATGTCTCACTTGCAATCGTTTTAGTATTTATATATATTTTTTTCTGGATGAGCGTAGTATGATGTACTTACGAGGCAATCATCTCATCCACGTGATCTGATTCTTGAAATAGGAAAGAGATATCAAGGAAAAATGTCGTTATTTACTCTCTTAAAAGAATGGAAAGAAATAGTGAATAATCTGATGAGAGATATAAATCCACAAGCGCAGCTCAGACTTGTAACCTAACAGCTGTCATAAATAATCCAAACCTATTTGAGGCTTGAAGATGGGACATTAGAGGCTATTTACACTAGTAGAGTGATGCCATCGATCAGTAACAGCTATCCTTAACTAAGACTCTTATGATTTCACATTTATTTATGGTCGACACTGTCATTAAAACTGCCATAGGCCACTTTATAGTAAATGAATCTTACTTTTCTATCTTAAAACCACTTTAATTGGCAAACTGCGTGTTATGTTTACATGCATATCAATATGATTCATTTTATTCTTTAAACTACTATCTATAATATTACGTCTCTTATCTTATAACTTGGGTTATTATATATTAAGTGACCTCTGTGATCCCTATCAAAAATGTATGATCAAATCATCCTTTGGGTAAAGTATTACACTTATGGGGTTTATGGGTTATAAGGTGTGAATTATTATATTAATCAGTGATGGCCCATCATTGCCTAAACACTGACCAAATCTGTCAATGACTGTAAGGGATGCAAAAGAGCGTCCTCCATTGTAGTGTAGAATATTTCTGGTGCCTGCTGTTTGATAAGCAGCAGCCCTCATATGGTGTTATCTCTCACTGATCAGCAGAAGGCTTGGTCGAAAATGAGATGTCCTACAAGCACTCCCAGGGCTCATGCACATGAACGTATGTATATTGCGGTCCGCAACACACAGGTCCGTAAAATAAAATGGATGACGTCTGTGTGACATTCGTATCGCTCCTTTTATTTCAGATCCATTGCAACAATGCCTATTCTTGTCAAAAAAATGTATTCTATCTTTTTTGTGGAACAGCCATGCGGACATACTGAAACTAAATGCACACTAAGGCATTTCCGTTTTTTTTTTGCAGACCCATTAAAGTGAATGGTTCTGCATACAGGCTGCAAAAAAAACAGAATGCACACAGAAAAAAAACCTTGTGTGCATGAGCCCTCATGGAGAGGGAAATGGTAACTGCTCCCCCATGGATCACGAATGTGTATTTTTTTTTTATACTGTGGTTTCTCAAGCATTTATGATCATATTGCAGGAATGACAATGTTATGTGTCCCTACAGAGTCTTCCACTTAGCACCAATTGTAAGAGTGTCTCGGGATACAACCCCAACTGGTAACACTCAATTTCTTAAAGGGGTTTTCTGGTAATTAATATTGATGACCTATCCTCAGGATATGTCATCAATATCAGATCAGCAGGGGTCTGACTACCAGGTGCCCTGACAATCAGTTAGAAGAGGCCAGGTACTCCATGAGCGCCGCTGCCTCTTCGTAGGCCATGTGATGTCACTGTACCTCGGTCACATGACAGAGTTGCAACTCAGCCCCATTCAAATCAATGGGGCTGAGATGCAATATCAATCATAGCCACTATACTATGTATGGCGCTGTCCTTGGAAAGCTGCCGGGGCTGCACTCACCAGAGCTCCGTTCCCTGAAACAGCCGATTGGTGGGCGTCTGAGGATAGATCATTATGATCAATTCCTGGATAACCCCTTTAATACATTTCTGGTATGAAAAGCAGAGGAACAATACAAGATGCTCATGAATTGTTATATTGAGAAATGCTTATTTTTTCTAAAACACTATGTCTGGAGTGGTGACGGGTCCCCTTTAATGATAGAGATCCTGCAAAACGGCATGCAGTCCAGAAGAGCTGACAAGTCCCCTTTAATAGGAACCCGTCAAAAGTTTTATGCAACCCTAACTACAGATAGCATAAAATACTGACAAGTTCCCTCATTACCGCGAACTGTGGTATTTTAGAGAACCATACATAGGTTAAAAAAATCTGGGCACAGAGAAGTGTCCACTGGACTGCTTCTTTCTCGCTTCTCCCTGCCTATTTCAGTATAGTGAGAGACTTGTGACTCAAGTCATGGGGATGGGGTGGCTGGATGGGGAGCTGTCCAATGGACACTTCTCCTTGTACCCGCCTCTTTTAAAACTATGTTATCTCAGAAATTTTAGCCTAAAATTATTTGTAAGGAGAGAGCCTGATAGTACCATTACCTACTGCCTTATCCTCCTCTTTTTTATTTCAGGGTCAACCCCCCTACCAACTGAGAGGCAGGAACAAATAAGTGACACTTTACAAATAATTAACTTATCCCCACGGTCCCTGACTGAGACCGAGATTTTGGTACTGTGGAAGGGCCTATCCTTTGTCACCACGACAAACTACAGGGCATTCACCTGGGTAAAGGATGTGGACCTATTCTGCAGGAAACTGAGATGGAGGAAATTCTTTGAGAGCTCCAATAGACAGTCATATGAGAAACTAGGAATACAGGACAGTGATCAGGCAGATATGGAACTGCTCATGGAATTATGGGAAGAAGGCTCGAGGGGACCTGGAGAGGGCCCCTTTACTAAACTTAGCCCAAAAAGCACCAAGTCACCACCATGATTCTCAAATTGCGAACCTATTGACATATTCCAACAACTTATGACCAATGAACTTGAAAATCTAAAAGTACCCTATTGTAGGCATGGAAATTTGTCACAACTGGAAGCAGAGGCATTGAAGACATTGGAGTCGGATAGATCCATGGTCATCAAGCAGTCCCACAAGGGTGGAAACTTGGTGATCATGGATCATGAATCCTATTCTGGGATGTGTCTGGACCTTCTGAAAGATGGAGGGGGTACTGGATCCTGTCGGGAGACCCGACTGATGTGTTTAAGGAAAAATTGAGGGTTATTCTTCAATTCGGCCTGGGCAATATGACCATTGGCAAGGCCGAATATGAATTTTTGTTACCTACAGCTCCTCAAATAGCTACTTTCTATAGCCTCCCAAAGGTCCATAAGGGGACAAATCCCCTTAAGGGCCGCCCAATAGTGTCTGGTATCAATTCCCTCTCCCAAAACAGTGGGATATATATAGATCAAGTGATGAGGGACTTTGTTCTCTCAATGGCATCGTACATTAGAGATACAATTGACTTTTTGAACAAAATAGAGTCTCTAGTCATTGAACTATCTGTATTGCTTGCAAGTATAGACGTTGAGTCTTTATATACCAGCATCCCTCATGACAAAGGACTACTAGCAATCCAGTATTTTCTCAGTACGAGAGGGACGCATCTTAAAAATCACAACCAATTTATCCTCTGCTTATTGTAATATGTCTTGAAGCACAATTATTTCTTGTTCAGGGGGCAATTTTATCACCAGCTCAGCGGGACGGCGATCGGGTGCGCATGTGCCCCCACGTACGCCAATCTCTTTCTGGGCAGGGTGGGAGGACAATATTGTCTTCACCGGCCACGCTATATGGTGGCAGGAAAAAATTGCTTTCTGGACAAGATACATTGATGATGTTTTTGTGCTGTGGAATGGAACAAGAGATGAGTTTATGTGATTTGTGGATGCCCTTAACATTAATGAGATAGGCCTTAGATTTACTTTTGAGATCCAGACGGAATGCATCAGCTTCCTGGATGTAAAAGTCTACAAGCAGGGGAAAGGTTAACAAGCAATGTGTTTAGGAAATCCACAGCAACTAATTCCATCTTAAGATGGGAGAGCCACCACCCACCCCTAT
Source organism: Bufo gargarizans (assembly GCF_014858855.1). Classification (NCBI taxonomy): domain Eukaryota; kingdom Metazoa; phylum Chordata; class Amphibia; order Anura; family Bufonidae; genus Bufo; species Bufo gargarizans. The sequence continues at coordinate 182,312,948 of NC_058083.1, forward strand.
TGAAGAGAGGAATCCCTAGAGGACAGTACCTGCGCTTGCGGAGGAACTGTTCATCCCTGGAGGATTTCCATCTAGAATCTAAGAAACTATACACCCGACTAAGGGATAGGGGTTACACCAATGCAACTCTGAGAAAGGCTTTCCAGTATGCTTTGGGTACAAATAGAGAGGCCTTGCTTACCCCTAAAAAACAAGATAAAAATGAAAAAGCAAAGACCAGCCTTTTTTCTATCTATGACACTGCAAATAAAGAGTTAAGAGAAATACTAGAAAAGTACTGGCCAATCCTTAAAATGGATCCTGAAGTGAGTAAGAACATTATGTCTTATCCAAGTATCACATACCGCAAAGGCAGAAGCCTGAGAGACAGGCTAGTGCGTAGCCACTATGTACCTGTGGCACCGTCAGGAACTTGGTTGGACCGTAGACCCATGGGCATGTTTAGATGTGGCGCATGCAAGGTGTGCGCCTCGATTACCACATGTAAGACAGTTACGTGCTCGGTGACTGGCAGGGTTTTCACTATAAGAGACTTCATCAATTGCAGGACTAAAGGGGTGATTTATATTTGTCAATGCCCATGCCCAAAAGATTATATAGGGAAGACTTATAGGGAACTCAGGAAAATAATCTGTGAACACCTAAATGATGTAGTGAAGAAGAATATAACACCAGTCGCCGACCATGTAAATGAATTCCATGGAGGAAGTGCTAAGGCTCTAAAATGTTCTGCTTTGGAGTGTGTACCCATGTCCCCTAGAAAGGGAGACTGGAATAAAAAAATCCTCCAAAGAGAAGCAGAGTGGATTTTTAGATGTAAGTCTCAAGCACCCCTAGGCCTAAACGAGAGACTTATTTTTACCTGCTTTATTGAATAGTGTAGGTCTGGTCTGTAAAACAATCCCACAGTTTGGAAAAGAGAAACTGGTCGGACTGAGGGTTTGGACTGTATTCTAGATGGACGCTATAGAATTGGCTAGTAAAAAATATAAAAAATAGAGAAAAATGTCCTAACCAAAAGAACACCCTGAAAAGAGGATTAAGCCCCTAAGCTTCTATTTAAGGTATTAATGATAGTTCAAAAATTGGTCATGAGTGCAGGAAGTACTCAAATAAATACAAGATGACGTCACCAGAGTCATGATTGTGATCTGTTATGAATCTGGATCTAGATCCAAGGATCCGAGATTCCCCTATATCTTAAATCATTGGATGAATAAATAGAATTATAGCATCATAAGTCACTGGGGGACCGCTCCCCCCATGTAGGAGGCGTATCAAGGGTTAAACTGTTCACTGCTGGGCTTGAAAGGAGTGCTATTGTGTCTTCCTACTTCTAATAATCGCTAGAGGCCGGTGTTCTGGTGAATCGCAGAACGGGAAGTGACGTTTGCATTCCGCCAGACCGGAAGTAAGGCCGCGGCGTGCGTTCCACAGGCCGGAAGTGCCTGAGGAGCGCCGATTTTAAAAGAACAGAATTTCTCATGTATGCCACTGCCATATCGACCCTGGGAGGAGGCAGTCACGTCGGGAGCTGGGAGCTAAACTGTAAGTGTACTTGAATGTCTCTGGATGTCGAAGTAAAGAGTAAGACCTCGATTAGGGGTCTCTCTGCATACATCTCTATCTACATCTAGAACTTGTTTTTTACTATATATGTTGGATTACAGGTAGCAGCACCTATCATCAAAATAGGAGCTAGCGCGATACCCAGCCCTCATCTGATAAGGTCTGTTGTACCATTTTTGATTATGACATCTGCAATACCTATTTGAGACGATGAATGGGATAATGCATATATGGTGATTGTACCATCCACCTAGACACTGCAAAAAGTGTGATTGTATATATCTTGGGATAAACACTTTAACAGGTGTCATCATACTATCTGTATCACTGGAACTGAGACCCCCTGAGGAGCCCTTGAATGGGCGAAACGCGTTGGGTCATTGCTTTGTACAACAATTATCTATGTTGTGGCGATATCGTATATATGTTATTTGTTTACACTACTCTATCACTGGTAGGGTGTCATAGGGAAAGGAGGGAAGGTACGCGGACAGGGAACCCCACCATCAGAGGCGACCCCTGGGCAAAGGTTAGAAAGAGTGTGTATTAGGGAAAGATTTCCTACACCAACCAGCTACCTTCCAAGTCACATTATACACTGTGTAAGTCTGTATTGTCTGTATGTCATAACTGTGGCGGATGCTATCATACAATAAGAGTAGCTGGCTAGAGGCCTGTACTTTATGTATGACATCAAGCCACCACTAAGGGGCATTTATTTTAAGTATAAATAATAAAAAGTATATTTTAAAACGGTCTGTAAACTGACTTTAGAGAGAAAAATATTGACGAGAAGACCCATAATATCTCAAAACATAAGAAAAGAACGTGTTGACAGATGATAGTATTTCATACCGGCCATAAGTAACGCATCATGATACTGGTGGCAGGTTTCCTTTTAAGGCCTTGCACATAGGTTCGTTAAGTATCATCATCAATAGATGAAGATGTAATTGGTACTCATCATTTTTCATAAATATTGGACAGTTTTAGTCTTGATTGATGCCAGCTTGATTTCTTATGCATTGCCGACCAAATCTTTATTTTATCGTACTAACATGATGTTGTCCTTTCAACCAAAAAAATAGCTAAATCTGTGATAGCAAAAACTGTTGCCGTGCTTCTTATCTGAAATAATGGGTATAGGCATACTTGATTACTGTGTCTTGAAATGTCCTGTGGTGGCTACATTAAATTCAGAGTTCAGCAAGCTGAGACCTTTAATTCAGAACATCTTTTGTTCTGTTGGTTCAAAACTTCAGCAACAACTTGAACTTGACAGAAGATATGTGATTGATGAGTGCAACCACAGAGACAACTTCTTCTCTATGTACTCACTCTTCACAGCTGATGGGCTGATGGAGTGATGTTTCCTTGTCTTGGAGTTCTAGAAACACAAACTTGGAACTTAAAAAAAAAATATTTGCCAACATAAAAAGAAAGAAAATATAGATCATATTCATATCCAATGTGTAATATAGATAGCTTTTCATAATGTTCTCTTGCAAATAAAGTCTACAATACGAATTGTAAAAGTAAATTGTGCAATTAATTCTGTGTATTGTTGATTTCTATAAATTTACAATATTTTGAATTATTACATTGTCTTGGCCAAGTTTATAGCTCCAAGAGTATCCTAATTTCTAAAAATCTCCATACTAACAGATAATTATGAATAGATAAAACATAATGAACAGAGAAGGTGAAAAGTGCAGCCCAGCTGACTTGGGAGGGGCCCGGGACATACTAAGAGGAACAAAGAGATAGCTGGTAAGATTTAGGAGCATTTGTCGGTAGGGTGTTGAGAAGTCATGTTTCATAGTTCAAGAGGGTCAAACAGAGTGCAAAAGACTTTAGTTTATTAAGAGAGCGTTGATCAGCCATATAAATACCTTCAGTCTTTACAGTAGAATCCTTCATGTTATGTAGTTAGAGATTTCCTCTCTTTACCCATTAAACCTTGAGATATTGAATATTAAAGCCTGCCCTTGTAGTTCAGCTATTCAACATCTGAAAGCTGATCAGGATGAACTATTCAACTATAACCTATGCAAGCAAAATGACCACTACTGGCAATAGCACGTAGTTCATTGTAACAATGTTTCTTCACAGGGATAAAAAGATACAATTAAAGCCAGTTGCTTTATTTGTCTTTCACCAATGGCTTTCTCCTATCTTATATTAATACAGTATAAGTATTATTTCACAAGTATACAACTGAAGTCTCCTCCAGAAGCTAGAAAACAACCTCACCCTAATCTTCCTTCTGGAGGATAGCTAATTTGCATATCTAGCATCATGGAGGTTTGCCTATAAGAGAGTTCCAAACATTGCTGGATCTCTTCAGTGAGAACCACTACTCCCCTCAGATCTTAATCAACAAAATATTATTTTTTGTGTTTTTTTACTACCATGTAATGGTGGCCTATACATATCAAATAATGAAGTCATAACACATATAACTGCTTCTTTTTGCAAATAGTTATATATTCTAATAGTGAATCAAGGATACATATATTTCATAGTAACATAGTTTGTAAGGCTGTAAAAAGCATCTGTCCATCCAATTCAGCCTGTTATCCTGCAAGCTGATCCAGAGTAACGTAAAAAAACTGTGAGGTAGAAGACAATTTTCCTAATTTTAGAGGAAAAAAATTCCTTCCCCGACTCCAATCAGGCAATCGGAATAACTCCCTGGATGAACAACTTACCGCTAGTAACTATAATCTGTAATATTATTACACTCCAGAAATGCATCCAGGCCCCTGTGTGACTCTTTTAGTGAACTCACCATCACCACCTCCTCAGGCAGAGAGTTCCATAGTCTCACTGCTCTTACCGTAAAGAATCCTCTTCTATGTTTGTGTACAAAACTTCTTTCCTCCAGATATAGAGGATGTCCCCTCGTGACAGTCACAGTCCTCGGGATAAATAGTAGTTATGAGCGGCAGGGGCTATATTCGAATTCGCAATGTTTCACAAATATTTTGTAGAATATTGGTCATATATTCGCAAATTTTGCGAATTCGAGATTATTTTATTGAATGCGATAAATTGGCAATGTAAAAATTGTGTAACGCTAATTCGGAATGCAAAATACGGGCATGGGTCACTTTGGCTACATTTTTCAATGTAGTTTCATATAAGTTTCCTGAGACTGGAGAAAATGGTTGGCACAGCAGAACATTAGAATAACTTTATATGCAGATAGAGTCAAGTGCTCCAATATATTCGCGATTGCGTTAATCGGCAGTGATTACAATATTTTATCGCAGAACGTGCAACTTCACATTTTAGCAGGTCTGACTACAAATTACTGATTGGTGCACTAGGTATAGTTGTGAACTTGACATTGCTTCCTTCTCATTGGCCTATAAGCAAGAAGCAGAGAGGAACCATGTGTTCAGATGGAAAGAAATGCTGAATATTCACTATAACGAATATATAGCACTATATTCTAAATATTCGTGGTGATATTCACGATAAAAATTCGCTATTCGAATATTCGTGCTCAACACTAATAAATAGATGATGGGAGAGATCTGTGTACTGACCCCTGATATACACTCACCCAAAGAATTATTAGGAACACCTGTTCTATTTCTCATTAATGTGATTATCTAGTCAACCAATCACATGGCAGTTGCTTCAATGCATGTAGGGTTGTGGCCCTGGTCAAGACAATCTCCTGAACTCCAAACTGAATGTCAGAATGAGAAAGAAAGGTGATTTAAGCAATTTTGAGGGTGGCATGGTTGTTGGTGCCAGACGGGCCGGTCTGAGTATTTCACAATCTGCTCAGTTACTGGGATTTTCACACACAACCATTCCTAGGGTTTACAAAGAATGGTGGGAAAAGGGAAAAATATCTAGTATGCGGCAGTCCTGTGGGCGAAAATGCCTTGTTGATGCTAGAGGTCAGAGGAGAATGGGCCGACTGATTCAAGCTGATAGAAGAGCAACGTTGACTAAAATAACCACTCGTTACAACCCAATAGAGCATCTTTGGGATGTGGTGGAACAGGAGCTTCGTGCCCTGGATGTGGATCCCTCAAATCTCCATCAACTGCAAGATGCTATCCTATCAATATGGGCCAACATTTCTAAAGAATGCTATCAGCACCTTGTTGAATCAATGCCACGTAGAATTAAGGCAGTTCTGAAGGCAAAAGGGGGTCCAACACCGTATTAGTATGGTGTTCCTAATAATTCTTTAGGTGAGTGTATTTATACATAGTTATTACATCTCCCCTGAGTCGTCTTTTTTTAATATGCTCCCTTTTAATATAGAGTCCTTAAAGAGGACCTTTCATATTACAATGAGCCGACTCTGTTATACTAGGCAGAGACTTGCAGTTTTGCTGGCTAAGAGCGTTGCACTATGATTGGATGCGCTCACAGCTAGGGAGAAGAGAACCTCCCCCAGCGAAACTGTGAGTCTCCGCCTAGTATAACCGAGTCAGCTCATTATAATATAGAGCGCCGAAATCGACGCGGCCAACAGCGGACGAACGGGGGCGTCTTTGGAAGAAAAAAAGTGCCATGGCATCAGTGGGGGCCGCCCTATAAGGTAAGACCATAATTAGACTAGGGCTAAACTGATGAAGGTCCTCTTTATTAACAGAAATAAGGGTCTGCCTATGACATTACTTAATTCTCTTAGGATACGGGGGTGTATGCCATCTGGTCCTGGTGATTTTTCTATTAGATGGAGAAAAAAACATGTTCCTTGTTTACTTGACAGTTAAAGGGGTTGTCTCATTAGGTGAGCATATTAAAGGGCATCTGTCAGCAGATTTGTACCTATGAAACTGGCTGACCTATTGAATGTGTGCTTAGCAGCTGAATGCATTTGAGTTGGTCCCAAAGTGCAGAGGGTTTTGCAGAGAAAGCGGAGCCACTAGGTGTAACAGCAATGACCCTGTTCCCCCTAGATGGTCATTTGCACATATGAATTTAAATATGCCTGGGGTGAACATATGTCTATCATAAGTTAAAAAAGAAATAAGATAAGGGCAGACTAGATGGACAAGGTGGTCTTTTTCTGCCATCAATCTTCTATGTTTTATATATTAAAACCGCATTTTTCTCAGCAATGCACATATGAACATGCGACCAACACAGATGCCTTCAGCTGCCAAGCGCACATGGAACAGGACAGCCAGTTTCATAGGTACAAATCTGCTGACAGATGCCCTTTATCATCAGAGAAGGAGGTCCCCAGCTTGGGACACCTTATATGAGCTCAAGCAGAGAACCTGTAATGGGCAAGCCCAGCCTGTTCAAGTATTACCTAATCAGCATGGCACGGACATAATACTTCATTACCATTATATGACTAAGTAGTTAATTGCATTGTTTTGAATATTATTTTTTACTTTGTTTGCTGACCAGACCATGAAACACTTTTTCAACCATATATAGCATTAGAAAATCTTTTACATTGTCCCTCATATACCAAATACCATTTTTAGTAATGGTGTCTTTTTATATGGTACAAAGATCTTTGGACCCTTCTAGCACCAAGTGAGACCCCTACCTCTGCTTTCCTATAGCCACATCCCTGTTTTCAAAATAACTTAGTAACATTTAAAGGGAATGTTATTAAAAATATTAGTTGTTCTAATCAAGTTTTTTAAGACCTTCAAAGAGGAGTTTTCACCCGTTCAGACATGTTTGTTTTATTAACTACTTGCATTCCCCATGTAATAGCAATTCTGGAGCATCTATTATTATGAATATTATTATTACCCTGTTCTGGAGAGGAGGGGCGCCATAGCAACTGGGTGCCTGCTGTTTCACACAGCAGACACCCGAGCCTAATGTCCACGACCAGGCATCAAATGTGACCACAGCATCTGAAGGTGAAAAAACCCAGAAGTGCATGCTTCTGGGTGTGCTCCGGCTCCCCCTGGCAAGGATCGGAGGAGCCAGAATCAGTGTGAAGCAGCTTCTATCCTCCTGAATGAACAGAATCTGCCGCACATTAGTTCCTATGAAGCCCCTGCTCGTGGCAGGGCTCCATAAGTACATAGTAAAATCCTCATAGACTCCAATGCTAATGCATTGGAGTATATGAGAATAGCAATCTGATGACTGCTTGTTAGTTCCCTATGGCAACTGTAAAAAAATAAAGGTTTCTAAAAAATGTAATAAAAAGTGATAAAAAATTCCAAAATGATATCAATGAAAAGTACAGATCGCCCCACAAAAAAAAATGTTATATGGCGAAGGGTCAGAATATGGCGAATGTTTTTTCAAGGTTTTTTTTTATTTCTGTATTAAATGCAAGAAAAACTATACAGGTCGTTCTAAAAAAATTTGAATATTGTGATAAAGTTCATTATTTTCTGTAATGTACTGATAAACATTAGACTTTCATATATTTTAGATTCATTACACACCAACTGAAGTAGTTCAAGCCTTTTATTGTTTTAATATTGATGATTTTGCCATACAGCTCATGAAAACCCCAAATTCCTATCTAAAAAAATTAGCATATCATGAAAAGGTTCTCTAAACGAGCTATTAACCTAATAATCTGAATCAACTAATTAACTCTAAACACCTGCAAAAGATTCTTGAGGCTTTTAAAAACTCCCAGCCTGGTTCATTACTCAAAAACCGCAATCATGGGTAAGACTGCCGACCTGACTGCTGTCCAGAAGGCCATCATTGACACCCTCAAGCAAGAGGGTAAGACACAGAAAGAAAGTTCTGAACGAATAGGCTGGAAATGGGCTACAGGTGCCGCATTTCCCAGGTCAAGCCACTATTGAACCAGAAACAGTGGCAGAAGCGCCTGACCTGGGCTACAGAGAAGCAGCATTGGACTGTTGCTCAGTGGTCCAAAGTACTTTTTTCGGATGAAAGCAAATTTTGCATGTCATTCGGAAATGACGACTGGGGAGAGGGAAATGCCAAAATGCCGGAAGTCCAGTGTCAAGTACCCACAGTCAGTGATGGTCTGGGGTGCCATGTCAGCTGCTGGTGTTGGTCCACTGTGTTTTATCAAGGGCAGGGTCAATGCAGCTAGCTATCAGGAGATTTTGGAGCACTTCATGCTTCCATCTGCTGAAAAGCTTTATGGAGATGAGGATTTCATTTTTCAGCACGACCTGGCACCTGCTCACAATGCCAAAACCACTGGTACAATGGTTTACTGACCATGGTATTACTGTGCTCAATTGGCCTGCCAACTCTCCTGACCTGAACCCCATAGAGAATCTGTGGGATATTGGGAAGAGAAAGTTGAGAGACGCAAGACCCAACACTCTGGATGAGCTTAAGGCCGCTATCGAAGCATCCTGGGCCTCCATAACACCTCAGCAGTGCCACAGGCCGATTGCTTCCATGCCACGCCGCATTGAAGCAGTCATTTCTGCAAAAGGATTCCCGACCAAGTATTGAGTGCATAACTGAACATAATTATTTGAAGGTTGACTTTTTTTGTAGTAAAAACACTTTTCTTTTATTGGGCGGATGAAATATGCTAAATTTTTTAGATAGGAATTTTGGGTTTTCATGATCTGTATGCCAAAATCATCAATATTAAAACAATAAAAGGCTTGAACTACTTCAGTTGTGTGTAATGAATCTAAAATATATGAAAGTCTAATGTTTATCAGTACATTACAGAAAATAATGAACTTTATCACAATATGCTAATTTTTTTAGAAGGATCTGTAGATATGTGGTATTGCCGTAATCATCTTGACCTGGAGAATGAAAGTAACAGGTCAGTTTTACTGCATAGTGAACACCATAAAAAAAAACTCTCATAAAACTGTTGCAGAATTTCTTATTTTTCCAATTTTACCCCATTTTGTTTCCAGCTCCCCACTACATTTTATGCAATATTAAATGGTGGCATTAGAAAGTGATCTTGTGAACTTATCCTGCAAAAAGAAAGCCCTCATATGTGATGTGCTATACATAATCAGAACTGGAACTGGAAAAAAAGCGAGAGGTGCACAGAGGTGAACCTCTGCATGGATGGACCATCTAATTAGTAGAATGGTGTATAGTAATCCAATCTGTATTGCAAGTGAAATTAGATGTCACATCCCAAGCCTACAGTGACAGTGTCTACACAAACCAAGGCATTTACATGATATTGGGTCAGACATCCAGCTACAGGTGTTCCATTGACCTCACATCAGTGCCCTCAAAGGCCATCATGGTGTACAGTAAGACAGCAATGGAGGCTGGAATGGAGGTCTGTTCTCTTGAATAATGAGTCCAGTTTTTGTATCTACCTGATGCAATGATAGCCGGAGACTGGTCTGGAGACCACATGGGCAGCTCCATGAAGTGGCCTTCACAAAGGAATGTCAAACCGGTCCTACTCCCAGGATAATAGTGTGGACTGGCATAATTTACGGTAGCTGGACTCTCTAGTTTTCAATGCAGGTACACTAACAGCTCAGCGTTACATTAATATGGTCATGGAACCAGTGGTATAGCCATGTTGCTCATGCTACTGTGAGCAGCCTGCATGTCCTAAACTTGCTACCAAGGAATGCAGTGTCTCAAGAATTGTCTACCATCGAGGAATCTGGGACATTATTAGTTGCCAATTGGAAAGGGACCTACTAGGAACAAATCTTGATGGTTTGTGTGCCCAAGTGCATTCAGCAGGGCAGAACATTTCCATTAATAACCTCATTGATAGCTTGCCAAGGCATGTAAGTGCATGTATCTCTCCTCATGGCACTTATATTCAATGCTGAAGACATCGAGATGTTTGGGGCCACTTTTGTGGCGTATATCTGATGCCGATTCTGTCGCACATCTCTCTTTGGCAGAATGTGCGACTTCTTCCCCGCTCACGCCAGGTCTAAAAAAGGGGACGTGGCATGGGCGGGGAAGTAAGCGGGCAGGCTAGGAAGCTGTCTTACATTTAGAACTGGTGGTGGATACGCCGAAGTTATATAGAGGCCAACACCTCTACATAACTTTAGCAATCCACTGCCAGGGCAGGGGCTTATTAAGACCGGTTTTAATAAATGTGACGATTTGTTTCCATTTTTGTATTATTTGCATATCATTAACGTGTCTATTGATCTTGTAATTTCCATAATTCCATTACTTCTCCTTCTTGATTTTGCAACTTTAATGTTGAGGAGTGTATCATTTATCTGGTCTTAATGAGTTAAAATATAGACGATACGCTCACTTTAAATTATATTCTTTATTTAACATTTTTTAATTTTAAAGAAAGAGTAGACAGTTTACTCCATTCTTTGACTTGACTGTGCACGTGCCAGCCAGTCTTGTAATCAGACATTAGAAGTTAAGAGTGCTAGACATGTCTGAACCCAGGGAACTGGTGTACACTGGGAAAGATCCATTATATACTACTCCGAGAGAATAAACAGACAAATGGAGAATACTTGATTTTCTTTTTGTTTCATCTCTCTTTTAAAAATAATTTCACTGGTGCACATTCCTTTTTCCTCCCTTTCAAGTGTTATCTGTGAAACAATTTGTTTAACTTTCTTGTATGGGTCGGGTAATAATTGACTACTGAGCAAATACAATTGTAGAAAGGCATCTTACATAGAATGATAATGTAGACAGTATTCACACCCTCATCTGTGTATTGTTGCTTCAAAAGGCTGATTTATCAATCCTTGTTAGAGGTTGATTGCATCTGACTCTGACATACTTTTAGATAACCAAAGATTGAAAGTGTAGCACTGCCTGTTATCACAATGCCAATCCTCCATCCAATTCTTCATCTTAGAATTTGATCTTTAAGGGGTTGTTCACCACTGGGGACCTTTTATACAGGCTTGTGGTGGTAGTCATTGTTACCTGATCCTTGACAATGAGTTCTGGCTCCATCACTGTCCAGTCGCCTCTGCAGGTCCTAGGTCTCCATACATCAACATTAATTTAGATGTGGGCCACATGATCTCTGCAGCCAATGAGCGCTCATGTATCACCAAGGCATCAGGTCCCTGGGTTACATGATGCATGAGTCACATGTCACTGCTGTGGCCAGTCATTGGCTAAAGCATTCACATGACCTACATCAAAATGGATGTTGCTGTGGGGAAACCCAAGACTGACAGTGATGGAGCTGGAACCCAGCAGCGGTAATCAGTTAAGTATGGATGGGGGGGGGGGGGGATTTGTGGAAAAGGTCCCCAAGGGTGCACAACCACTATGTGAGCCTGTTCTCTGAACTAGCCAACATCTGGCCTTTTTATTATGCAGCCTTTTGATGAAATTAGAGGTAAAGTGGCAAAAGTTTCATTCACAGGTAAGCTCATCTCTGAAACAGAATTTTTAGGACTACATGTACACTCACCTAAAGAATTATTAGGAACACCATACTAATACGGTGTTGGACCCCCTTTTGCCTTCAGAACTGCCTTAATTCTACGTGGCATTGATTCAACAAGGTGCTGATAGCATTCTTTAGAAATGTTGGCCCATATTGATAGGATAGCATCTTTCAGTTGATGGAGATTTGAGGGATGCACATCCAGGGCACGAAGCTCCCGTTCCACCATATCCCAAAGATGCTCTATTGGGTTGAGATCTGGTGACTGTGGGGGCCATTTAAGTACAGTGAACTTATTGTCATGTTCAAGAAACCATTTTTCCAGTTTTCAACAGTCCAATTTTGGTGAGCTCGTGCAAATTGTAGCCTCTTTTTCCTATTTGTAGTGGAGATGAGTGGTACCCAGTGGGGTCTTCTGCTGTTGTAGCCCATCCGAATCAAGGTTGTGCGTGTTGTGGCTTCAGAAATGCTTTGCTGCATACCTCGGTTGTAACGAGTGGTTATTTCAGTCAACGTTGCTCTTCTATCAGCTTGAATCAGTCGGCCCATTCTCCTCTGACCTCTAGCATCAACAAGGCATTTTCGTCCACAGGACTGCCGCATACTGGATGTTTTTCCCTTTTCAAACCATTCTTTGTAAACCCTAGGAATGGTTGTGCGTGAAAATCCCAGTAACTGAGCAGATTGTGAAATACTCAGACCGGCCCGTCTGGCACCAACAACCATGCCACGCTCAAAATTGCTTAAATCACCTTTCTTTCCCATTCTGACATTCAGTTTGGAGTTCAGGAGATTGTCTTGACCAGGACCACAACCCTACATGCATTGAAGCAACTGCCATGTGATTGGTTGGCTAGATAATCGCATAAATGAAAAATAGAACAAGTGTTCCTAATAATTCTTTAGATGAGTGTATATTAGGAAATTGTTATAAAAGCAGTTCTCAAGTGCAGTTCCAATGGAAAGGATTCAATGTGTATATTCTTCAACTTGCAATGGCAATCAGGCTGTCAGGATGTAATACTGTCTTCTCAAACTAAAATTAGCAATCATTGATGGTTATGATTTTTTTAAATTAATAATTTTAATAATAATATTCTTTAGAATCATGGCAAGGTGGAATAAGTTGGTTTGTATTGGAAATTATCAGTTACTCTCATGGATTGTAGGCTCTTATGAGCAAGACCTTCCCTTCTATCGCTGATTCGTTTGTTACTCTAATGTCTGATTTTATTGGTACATGTAATTGTAACGAGATTGTGAAATGCAGCAACATATTCCACATTATTTCAGTATCTCTTTACAATTATGTGTACAAAATCAGACCGACAAAATCAGAGCAACAAACTTATCAGCGATAGAAGGGAAGGCCTTGATCTCAAGAGCTTGCAATCCATGAGAGCAGTGGCGTTGCTAGGGCTGGTGTCACGTGGTGCAGTAGAAAATTGTGTCACCCCCCCCCCCCCAAGCCCCTCAACCTGTGGACACGCCCCTTTTTATTGATAATGTAGTAGGTGTCACCTGCAGTCCTATGTAACACTACAGATAATACAGTGATAACTTTATGAGTACAGAGAATGCAGTAGATGTCATCTGAAGTCCTATGTAACACCACAGATAACACTGTGATCACTCTCTGAGTACATATAATGTAATAGCTGTTCCCTGCAGTCCTATGTAACACCTCAGATAACACAGTGAAAACTCTGAGTACAAATAATGTAGTAGATGTCACCTGCAGTCCTATGTAACACCACGGATAACACAGTGATAACTCTCTCAGTACAGATAATGTAGTAGATGTCGCCTGAAGTCCTATGTAACACCACAGATAACACAGTGATAACTCTCTCAGTACAGATAATGTAGTAGATGTCACCTGCAGTCCTATGTAACACCACAGATAACACAGTGATAACTCTCTCAGTACAGATAATGTAGTAGATGGGTTTGAGGCCCCAGAATTCCGAACACGCACAGTGTGACCTGAAGTCCGGGGCCAGGATGCGGCACGGTGGCCATATTCTCAATCCTACCCCCAACCCTACCAGGAAACAGATATGTAGATATTATTATATACAGTAGAATACAGCACTACATACCTGTTACATCCGGTGACATCTCCTGTCATGTAGACTTTCCTCAGTGTCTTCATTCAGAGATTAGACCGCCATGATACCTTCTTTCAGCCATGTCTCTGTTTCACAGAAAACATTTTAAGATTACTCACTTTACTATCATCCTGTATCATTATACACAGGGGGCCATTATATATTATAATAATACAGAGGGGCCATTATATATTATAATAATACAGAGGGGCAATTATATATATTCTAATAACACAGAGGGGCCATTATATACCCCCCACCTAACATTCAGGGAGTGATTCAGTCACACTGTGACACTGACTGTCACTGCTGATAGCCAAGCAGCAGGCAGTGAAGTGCCATGAGAGCCAGGCCAAGCAGGTGGCAGTCAGGATGCTGGTGAAGGATGACCAGAGACAGTCCTGCCCAGAGGATGCCATCTCTGCTGTCCAGTCCATATACTAGGCCTACCACCAGTATTCCCCTAATATACCTCCTGCCCACCCCACACCTAACACTCATGATGCTGTCACACTGACAGTATGACTGACTCACTATCAGAGTCGACACTCATTCAGGCTGCCTGCTGTGGAGTCCTGAAGCGGCACACCGCAACAGCTATCTTCTTCTTCTTGCTCCGGCACCGCAGTGTCTTTCCCGCCCGGAAGGTGGGAGAAGCTTCGTACTACCATGCGCTCCCTGATGATTCATCAGGGCGCGCGATCATTCTGTGGATACTGCTCCTCACTCTGCGTCGCTGCACAGTGCAGCAAAGCGAAACTTAGTAAGTTCATAGATTTTTTGCGCAAGCGGCGGCGGCCAGTGCCCCCTGCAGTCTGGCGCCCATGGCAAAAGCCCCCCTTGCCCCCCCTCACGCTATGCCACTGCCCCTGACCACCCTTGTCACGCCCACTTTAGAAAAGACCGGGGGCATAAAATCCAAGAGATGTGACTATATTTTGCCACTTTTCAGAAACAAGAGACATGATCTAAAAGGCAGGAAATAACTTCTCAGAGAGGGAAGAATGGGAGTCCTACCAGAAAGTGCTGACAGTGATCCCAGCTGGAAGGACAACAACCCCCAGCATGTCCAGCCTGTTATTATATGATATCAGAGGACATTACAGGAGGAGGTAGAAGAGGAGAGGACTACAACTCCCAGCATCTCCTTCACTCTATAAATCCATCTGTTCTCTATTTTCTTCTACTTCATACAACACTCCGCCCCCTGCACTAATCACATGACAGTGACATCATCACAGGTCCTTTCCTACCACTTCTCTCCACTGCTGAGTCCGCCCCTCCTGATCACATGACAGTGACATCATCACAGGTCCTGCAGCAGATACAGAGCAGGTCCTGGTCCTTAGTCACTGGCATTGCTAGCAGACAGATCACTTACTGGGGGTGGGGGTGCTAGCGGTTTTGGGTCCAGCGGATGACGTCACTCACCCTATCAGACTGGTGTCACCTGGTGTGGCCCGCACCCGCCTCACCCCCCTCGCAACGCCACTGCATGAGAGTAACTGAGGCCAATGATTTATATTTATACAAAACAACTTATTCCACCTAGCTATAGCATACAGATTTGGGAGAATCTGGGACACATATGTACCATTTATTGTATAGTAAATTAAAAAAGGCCAAAAAGTTCTCTACTGAAAGACAAGAAATCTATTTCAAAAAGCGATTTGACTGAATCCGTTGACCAATTTGATTCAGATCGGAATCAATTCTACCCTAACTGAAAGTGCCCCAATTGACCCTCCCAGTGCTCATATTTTTACTCTGTAGTATTTCACTTAATAAAAGTATTAATTGTTTTCTTCTCTGTCTCAAATTTTTTTATTTGGGTGCAAATCGAATATGTACAGAATTCGGGTTCAATTTAATTTGTTTTGAATCATTTCTCTCATCTATAGTATTTACCCTATAAAAGGTTAGAGGTAGTAATAAAAATTATTCCTTGCACATGCCCAACCATGCAGTTAAAAAATACAGAACCTAGCAAGTAGTTATTTGTAGTCTAATGCCTTTCCATGGCAACAAAACTTATGTGCATTACATTCAGGCTTGAAGTCTTCCCCAGTTAGATTTTTTTCAGAGATGAAGTTGGTACTTAATAAAATAAATATTAAAAGTGTAAATCTGCAATAATACAGATCAGATTCTGGCTTTTATGGTGTGATGTACTCTAGATAATTCATAGCTAATTGGAGTTTTCCATAGTAAATATGCACAGTACATTCAGAATATAATGAATATTATAATTGCCATGTATAGGTTATTATTATAGAAATGATCTGCGTTCTCTGTCTGCAGATCATAAATAAGGAGCACTCTGTTAACTGTATATTTCCGACTAAAACTACTTGTTTATTTAGATGCCGGAACCAAGAAAAAAAGGGAAAAACTGCATTGTTCTGTACTTTCAGCTAATCATGCGAGGAGAAACTAGTTGTAGTGCTAAAACAGTCGTCAACATTTACTAATCCTGTCTGATGGTCTGAAAATGCATCAAATTTATCACAGTGGCTGGTGCCGGATGATAAATCTGGTGACTCGTTAGATTGTCTAGTCTAAAGGGTAATTTAGTATACTAAAATATATGTGTATATTAGGCGTATTTCAAGAGCAGATGTTGGCGCAATGGTTAGTTGCTCCGCTATCTGCGACTTCTCCCTGCTCACGCCAGGTCTAAAATTATGGGTGTGGGGTGATCAGGGAAGGAGACAGACCCGCAGGCCCATCTCATTTACCATTTGCTATGCCTGTTTCAGGCATAGAAAAAGGTCTAAATGTAAGACAGCAAGGAAGCGGTTTTACCTTTAGCACTGGCGCAGGATCCGATGAGGTTATGAAGAGTTTGGCGCCTCTTCATAACCCTGGTGGATTCACCACCACAGATAGGGGTCATAATAAATGTGCCCCAAAGTTTATACAAACAATCAGTTGTCTTACTTTTTGCAAAAATTTTGTCACAATGTGCTAAAATGTGCCAAAAATCTGTTCACCATAAACCTTTGACCAATTCTAAATGGATTTCAGCTTCAAGGAGTAACTAGGAGGTAGAAAAAAGCTGGACATGTCCACATTTAAAAAAGGGGAAATGTAAATTTAGCAAAACGTCATTGTTTTTGGTGTATCTTAAAAATGCATTTGTCTAAAGGAGGTTGTGCATTGACCATAGTAAATGTTGACCAATTACTCTCCTGGGCAAGGGATTGTCGAGTGTAGGAAAACATATTCCTTTGACACGATGTGTGATCTCTTTAGTTCTGATCAGCAAGTGTTATAACTGTCATTGTATATTTCATATAATAGTATTTAATAGAGGCGAGCCACTGTACCTTTGTAAACAATACTGAATCATTGGGTACTAAGGGTTCAACTCCCTTTGATAACTTTTGGAAAAACCTCTTTAAATAAAATGTGTCGCCAAAAATATTTATCTGCCAATTAAAACCAGATAGTAACACATAATGTTTAATCTGTTTTTATTTTCTGTGACCAGTGCAGATAATAGATAGCTTTAACAATCACTTACTGTGATTGGTGGATCATGTCTTATCTATACACAGAGGTGGTATCATTACAGGCAGGATTAAAATGACAGATAAGCAGGTAGTAAATTGTTCTGTACAGACCAAAAAGTGGCGCCTATTATTAGATTTAAGGCCCCTTTACACTGCATAGTTTAGTAGATGATTGTCAAGAAGAAAGCGTTCCTTCACAGCAGTCGCCTGCTCGTTAGTGAAGGAAACTACTGAGTTTAAATGCTGCACTCTCCTCCACAGTATGGGGAGGAGCAATCACTAATGCCATCACTCATCCCCATACAGAATCATGTTTGCCAGCAGAAGAGTGTGTTTAGGCACCATGATCCGCTGCCAGCAAACGATTATTTAGGTGTCTGCACAGATAATCATATTACCTGATAAACTAGCATTTTGCTTGTTCATCAGATAATCGGTGGACCCATTAGACCAGCAGTACGAACAATCGTTTGTGATTGTCTGGCCGATGCTTTAATTTTATTATTGTTGTTTAAATATAGATAGTGGCATGGAGAATTAAAAAAATAACATCACCAAACATTCTTTAAAAATGTGTTTAACATAAAAATGTGATTTAAACAATAGGTCCTTTTCTGTTGACTCATTCCATTTAAATGAGTTTAATATTGATAGCCTATCGTCAAGAGACACAGTGTATGCCTATCAGGCCTAGTCTAAGGCCCTTTAGTGACCACCATAAAAAAGCATCACTACGGAATTAACAGTTTTGGTATTTTTGGACACAATATTTCCAATTATATTTAATTTTTTAGTGTTTATGTTTATAAAATGAGGAAAAGGGGTGATTTTAATTTTAATATTTAAAACATTTGTTTACTTTTTTCTTGGCATTTTTGTTGGCTTGTAAAAATTGCCATGAAATTGTGGCATTTGTTACAAACATTCTTTTGGGTGGAGTTTTTTTGTCACACAATGTGTTTTCTGACATTTTTTCCCATGGAGATTTCCATGGCAAAGGGCAAAAAATGAGAAAAAAAAACAGCATGTTACATCTGGCTACTATTAAAAAAAAAAAAAAACAACCATGGTTTCGGATTTATAATACCACTCACTCTAGTTTGAAGTATTGGTGGGAATGTGGGTGTGGTTAGCTATGTTAATGAGTTTATTTCCAGTTTTATCATAGTAACATAGTACATAAGTCCAAAAAAAGACATTTGTCCATCCATGTCGGCCTGTCATCCTGCAAGTTGATCCAGAGGAAGGCAAAAAAAACCCTGTGAGGTAGAAGCCAATTTTCCCCACTTTAGGGGAATAAAAAATATCTTCCCGACTCCAATCAGAATAACTCCCTGGATCAACGTCCCCTCTCTAGTAGCTATAGCCTGTAATATTATTACACTCCAGAAATACATCCAAGCCCCTCTTGAATTCCTTTAGTGAACTCACCATCACCACCTCCTCAGGCAGAGATTTCCATAGTCTCACTGCTCTTACCGTAAATAATCCTCTTCCATGTTTGTGTACAAACCTTCTTTCCTCCAGACGCAGAGGATGTCCCCTCGTCACAGCCACAGTCCTGGGGATAAATAGATGATGGGATAGATCTCTGTACTGATCCCTGACATATTTATACATATGTCAGTTGTCTTTTTTCTAAAGTGAATAACCCTAATTTTGATAATCTTTCAGGATACTGTAGTTTCCCCATTCCAGTTAATACTTTAGTTGCCCTCCTCTGGACCCTCTCCAGCTCTGCTATCTCTGCCTTGTTCACCGGAGCCCAGAACTGTACACAGTACTCCATGTGTGGTCTGACTAGCGATTTGTAAAGTGGTAGGACTATGTTCTTATCATGGGCATCTATGCCAATTTTGATGCAACCCATTATCTTATTGGCCTTGGCAGCAGCTGCCTGACACTGTTTTTTGCCGTTTAGTTTGCTGTTTATTAAAATTCCTAGATCCTTTTCCATGTCAGTGTTACCGAGTGTTTTACCATTTAGTATGTACGGGTGACTTGCATTATTCCTTCCCATGTGCATAACTTTACATTTTTTATAAAGGCTCATAGCAGCCGAAACGCGTCACTTACCACTTGTATGTGACCATTAAAATGAATTGAAAATCATAACTAAAGCGAGTGCCGGTCCTCTCTTTACCAGTATCTGTGGATCTTCCCTGGACACGTGCACCGCATCACAGACAGCGGACTGCCGCCTGTATCTTCTCTGGATCAGTCAACTTTACATTTGTCAGTGTTAAACCTTATCTGACACTTATCTTCCCAAGCCTTACTCAGACTATTTTTTTTTTTAAAAGTTGCAAAATAATTTGCAATTGGAGTTGAAAAACTGGAGTAGCTTTTTTACATAAGTGTTCGGTTTAAGGATGAGACAAATTTTTGAATCAACATGCAACATTATCCTCATGATAAATTCCCCTCACAGTGTTTTTAAATGAGAGAGGCGGTAGTAAAGGGGCTATATTGGACCATTTTTCTTCTGTAAATTCTGTAAAAAAAACAAAAAACACCTGTTATATCTATGCATAATATAAAGCTTCAAATGACAAATTCTTTTACTGATAACCTTACTTTGTAATAATACCCATATTTTGTTAATTTTTGTGACAAAGCATATTTTAGAGAATAAAATTAATGTACAGTATGAGGAAGCATACATTGAATTTCAAGAACATTTACTAAAATCACATCTATATCCCATGCTCGTAATTAGACGTATGTGAACATGTCTAATATAGAAGGATATGTTTCAGATTTAATCTGATTTAATGCATAGCATTTGAGCCAGTCAGTGATATTAATGTGTTACAAAAATATTTTACATTATCCCTTAAGTGCTTAAAGCTTAAGAAACAGATTGCTGAAAATACTTGGCATCAATTGCTACATAAATGTCTTTAAGGTTTTGTTTCAAGAGTGTTCTTCTAGGACGTTATGTTTCTTGCCGAAAAATATTGTTTTTGGCACCTTGAAAGTTTAACCTGAGACATATATAGAGTAGTATTGTGTTGGGTCATTTGATGGATGGCCACCTGTGTTGTGCTGTGAAATAAAACCTGGCCAGCTGGGTGAAATGTGTCTTGCCAAGTGTAATAATTCTATATATTCTACATAACTACAGTTTTGTGATCTTACAGATGACGACTTGTACAAAGATTGACATTTTTGATTGGTGATATTTATGGATGGACTAAAGAGAGAGATCTATGAATGGTATTCTTTTTATCCAACAGTGCTTTGTCCTTTCAACTAGCAACTTGTGCGGGCGTCATCCTAGACCAGAGGTGCAGGGTGCATAACCTTTTTTGGTCTTGTCACGTTGCTTTATTACAAGGAACCAATAACTGAGTGGGACTAATAGTTACAGAAGTCTCACCGATATTTCGAGATTCAAATTTGTCAGGGACCCACTGGAGAAGATGTGGGGAAATATCCTTATTAAAATATAACTTTTATAAGATATGCAATAAAAAATACACCAGAGGATGCATCAACATTATGGACATACAGACAAACAGGGGGTTCTTATGATATATACCCCAATGCTGGTAAGGCGAAGGTAAGTAAAGAAACTGCTGTGCCTGTAAAGACGCCAGCAGTCTTACCTGACCAACCAAGTAGCTAGGATCAGATTAGCAGGACGGTCCTGTGTAGGCGTGCAGTCAGGGAAGATGATGCTGTGCCCTATCTTACCCTATACTTGGGGGAAAGGGTCTGCTCCCATACTGCCTGTCTACACAGAGCACTCGCCCTGGAAAGGGCGACCTCGTCAGGATACCTGTCCCTAGTTATGGACCTGATCGCTAGCACTAGAAAAATTCAAATTCGACTCCTCAGGGGAAAAAAGTACATGTAGGAAAAAACACAATGTATACCATATGTACCCGCAGGTGTTGTGTTGTGTTTTTTCCTACATGTACTTTTTTCCCCTGAGGAGTCAACACGACAGAAACGTGCCACGTCGGGAGGTCTGTAGAATTTGAATTTTTCTAGTGCTAGCAGGGAAAATGCACATTGGTTAACCCTTTAATGACCAGGTCTGAAAAGGCCTTAATGACCAGACACTTATTTGTGAGTTAGCACTTGGTGGTTTAATAGTCATAACTTTTTTATTTGTTAAACTACCAAAATATTTTTTGTTACTTTTTCACATGACACATTGGGCTTTTCAATATATTTGTAAACATTTTTTTTTCCAAACTATAGCTTCTTAGTATTTAAATATGCAAACTGACACCAAATTATAAAATGAGTTCACTAACGAGTCAGTCTTTTCTTTTATTTGTATTCCATTATATTTTTTTGTATTTTTTTTAAATACATTTTTTATTTTATCATTTTTGTTTAACTTATTTTTAAGGTATTTTTGCCATATAATATATCCCCCAAAAGATCATTGATATACATCTGGGAGACACTGACACTTTTTTTGGTATTATTTCTGCTGTAACCGGGGCTTCCAAGGGAGCTGATCAGGGTCTACTAAGACCCTGCAGTTCTTCTCTGCCTGAGAGACACTTGGTGATCACGTTATTTCTAGGTCCAACAGAGGAAGCTGCAAAATACATAAGGTTGTATGCATAAGGCCTAAATGTGGTTATCCACGAAATCCACAAATTTAGTATAACTAGAAGGTCATAAAAGAGTGAAGGTGATCATTAACTGCTTGGACTTCCAAAGTCAATACAATACAAAGAGTGAGGGGTTCTAAATCCTGATAGCAGGTTGTTCCTGCTTAGCCAGTCTCTATACACATGCTCTGGAGCTATGAAAATGTAAGACAAATCTACTCATACTACTTGCAACGTGACCAGGCGTTGTCCTAGTAACTGTGTATTTTTATGTCACCATGAATAATTATTGATCTCTTCATAATCAACATATTCACCAAATTTATAATTCCTTATTAAAGGTGTTGTAACTTGTTCAACCTTTACGGAATGATGGGCCACCCTTAGGATCACCTCATTTCTGCCGATCAGCCATTCGGTGTAACTCCGTCACTGGAAGTTGGCACCAGAACTATGCATCAATCTGGTAGTGGAGGAAGCTCATTAGTATAGCACTTCTCTTATTGACGGAGACACCCCAACAGCTAATTGGTAGAGGCGCGGAGTGTCAGATTCCAACCGATCAGCTACTGAAGGCTGAACAACTCTTTAAGTTGAGCTTCATTTAGCCATCCTTTTTCTAAGTAGATGAATTATGAATTAGTCTTTTCACAGATCTTCCTTTATTATATCTATGTTTTGATCCCATCTATTGGTCTTGGGTGTCAATTAAATGCTCTAGCTGACATCCACTACTGACAGCAGAAAGATGTGATAGATGGCAAAGAGGGCCCACAAGGGACACTTATCACCTGCTCAAAAGATAGGTGGTAATTGTCTGATTGCCGGGGTTCCCACCTCCATGATCACTAGGGTGGGGGTTTGACTGGAGCAGGGATCATGGATCTGTCTTACTGCTCTATTCAATGGTCAGTACAAAGAGGCAGACCAGCAAAGCTCACATATTATATTACAGATTGTAGTAGTACCTAGAGAGTCTCCTTTACAAAGTCTGCAGAAAACAGGAGAGCTCACAACTGTGCTAATATTATTAGTTGTATCAGTTCATTTCAGCAATTAGACTTTTATTGAGCAGTTCCTTCAATTTTAATTCCTTCCATTTTGTTTTTCATGGCTTTGAATGTTTTCTTATTTCAATATTTTGCACAGGCGATAAGATTGTGAATGTAATGGAATAATAATAATTATTCGAATTTTCCTCTGGCATCAGCATTAATAAATGTCAGAGCTACAATGTAATAAAGGAGCACATCCGTTGTACTTAATGATTAATGAAACCAAACAACAGTCCTGCAATAAACTCCCTTATATTTTTACACCTTCAGCAAAAATAAATGCCATTCTACTAATACCAGGGTATTTTTCCACCTCATACAACAAGGGCACATGTTAATACTTCATAATGTATCATGTGTAAAAAGCCTCATAGGTTTGACAATGACAAAGACGGCTTCACAATACTTGTAAAGGGTTGTATTAGAGCTCCCAACATACAGCTCTCATAATCAGAGTGTCAAATACAGTAGAATTTTAGGGGAGCATTTTGAAGAGAACCCTGTCCATTAGCTGATTCCATTCAATATTCCTCGTTTAAGGGGTAATTATATCTGTGGTGTTCAGGTCAGGGTGTTATTGGTAAGTCCTCGTGCACACATACTGTGCAGGTAACTGCCCACAGCTCCATTTAAGGGAATGGGCCTGTGCTACAGCCCAGGGAACCCTTTTTACTGTGGATTAGTGGCAGTTGGGAAAGCAACCCATTTAGTCCCTTGAAGCCTCAGCGCCACCCATGTGATCTATCCATTAGTCTCTGTGTACTGTTGTGTAGTTGACCATGTGTTATCTAAGCATTTGACTGCTGTAGCCAATCACTGGCCTCAGCGATCTCGCTTGCATGTACAGTACCAGACCGCTGAGGCCATTGATTGGCGGCAGAGCTCATATGGTTAGGCAGCATCAGATCAGTGGAATGGGTGTATACAGAGACCAGCAGGCCCCATTAGATCGCCGGCACTGCAGCAGCAGGAAAATAAACAGGTATTTGTTTTTTATTTAAACTGTTTTCTGCGTTTTGAACATTTTCTTATACCCTGTATCATATTGAACTATTGCAAATGACTGAATCTTATTTCAATGTGAGAGTCTTGCAACGGCAAGCATATACATTGCGATTGTTTGTGACTTTGGCTGTCATGAAGCATCATCTCATACAAGCTGCCATTAAATCAGAGATCTTAGAGTTCTTCTCTGTCTTCACATGAGATAACTAAAATAGGGACAGCTCTACACTCCGGCTGTGAATGCAGTTTAGGACATTTAAGAGAGCAAAAATAGTTAAAGGTGTTGTATCATAAACTACTTTTAAAGTTTAAAGTTTATTTTCATCAATTACTCTAGCTACTTTTCCTCCTTATTTTTTTTATATTTTTTTTTATTTACCTAATTTTCTTTTATCCCCCATGCGTGAATCCTGGTTTGTCATGTGACTGCTGTCCCATCATGCCTTAGGGCAGTGAGATGTGTCCTGACCTCAGCAGGTCATGTGACACTAACCACACCTCTTGTTCTTACCAGTGAGGCTTGTGCTTCTTACATTACAAGGCTCCAATGCAGGACGCAACCTACAGTCGTGGTCAAAAGTTTTGAGAATTACATAAATATTGGAAATTGGAAAAGTTGCTGCTTAAGTTTTTATAATAGCAATTTGCATATACTCCAGAATTTTATGAAGAGTGATCAGATGAATTGCACAGTCATTCTTTGCCATGAAAATTAACTTAATCCCCAAAATAAACTTTCCACTGCATTTCATTGCTGTCATTAAAGGACCTGCTGAGATCATTTCAGTAATCATCTTGTTTACTCAGATGAGAATGTTGACGAGCACAAGACTGGAGATCATTATGTCAGGCTGATTGGGTTAAAATGGCAGACTTGACCTGTTAAAAGGAGGGTGATGCTTGAAATCATTGTTCTTCCATTGTTAACCATGGTGACCTGCAAAGAAACGTGTGCAGCCATCATTGCATTGCATAAAAATGGCTTCACAGGCCAGGATATTGTGGCTACTAAGATTGCACTTATATGATCATCAAGAACTTCAAGGAAAGAGGTTCAATTCTTGCTAAGAAGGCTTCAGGGCGTCCAAGAAAGTCCAGCAAGCGCCAGGATCGTCTCCTAAAGAGGATTCAGCTGTGGGATCGGAGTGCCACCAGTGCAGAGCTTGCTCAGGAATGGCAGCAGGCAGGTGTGAGCGCATCTGCACGCACAGTGAGGCGAAGACTTTTGGAAGATGGCCTGGTGTCAAGAAGGGCAGCAAAGAAGCCACTTCTCTGCAAAAAAAAACATCAGGGACAGATTGATCTTCTGCAGAAAATATGGTGAATGGACTGCTGAGGACTGGGGCAAAGTCATATTCTCCGATAAAGCCTCTTTCCGATTGTTTGGGGCATCAGGAAAAAGGCTTGTCCGGAGAAGAAAAGGTGAGTGCTACCATCAGTCCTGTGTCATGCCAACAGTAAAGCATCCTGAGACCATTCATGTGTGGGGTTGCTTCTCATCCAAGAGAGTGGGCTCACTCACAATTGTGCCCAAAAACACAGCCATGAATAAAGAATGGTACCAAAACACCCTCCAACAGCAACTTCTTCAAACAATCCAACAACAGTTTGGTGAAGAACAATGCATTTTCCAGCACGATGGAGCACCGTGCCATAAGGCAAAAGTGATAACTAAGTGGCTCGGGGACCAAAACCTTGACATTTTAGGTCCATGGCCTGGAAACTCCCCAGATCTTAATCCCATTGAGAACTTGTGGTCAATCCTCAAGAGGCGGGTGGACAAACAAAAACCCACTAATTCTGACAAACTCCAAGAAGTGATTATTAAAGAATGGGTTGCTATCTGTCAGGAATTGGCCCAGAAGTTGATTGAGAGCATGCCCAGTCGAATTGCAGAGGTCCTGAAAAAGAAGGGCCAACACTGCAAATACTGACTCTTTTAATAAATGTCATGTAATTGTCGATAAAAGCTTTTGAAACATATGAAGTTTGTGTAATTATATTTCACTACATCACAGAAACAACTGAAACAAAGATCTAAAAGCAGTTTAGCAGCAAACTTTGTGAAAAATAATATTTGTGTAATTCTCAAAACTTTTGGCCATGACTGTACAGCAACTGAATATCACACAGGGAGGATTGGTAGGCTAATAACTTTAGAATAAGGCAGTTTTGATAAATGGTGATATTTGGAGAAAATAATATAACAGCTAAATCTGTTGGGCAGGATAAATTTATATTAGTGGCACAACCCCTTTGAAAGGTGGAGCTCATGGAGACCACAATAGATTAAAGGGGTTGTCCAGCTTTGGCAGCCTTTCTGGCTTTCCCCCTCACACTTCGCTAGACCTGTGGAAGGGAAGCATATTTAACTGCTCCCTGCATTTGAATTTTGGCTCCTTTGGGCCACTGCTGCGGTCTGGAAGATTCAGTCCCTGCTTGTCAACTGGCCACAGTGGTGACATGTCGCCAAAGGGGCATATCACTGGCCGACACACTATACAGTGCACTTTGCCATTAGGACATGGAGAATACATACATACCAGAAGTGGCTTGGATTGCCCATTCAGCCAATCACTGAGGCTGGTTACCACAACAGTCAGTGAATAGCTCAGCAGGCAGAGCAACGAATTCTGGAGTGTCCGATCCAAGAAGTGGTGAGGAGTGGCGATCGAAGCAGCTGGCAAATAGCAGTGGCAGGGGATTAATAAGGTAAGTACTTTGTTATTTAGCCCTCTCCAACCCCATACTTACCGTAAAATGATTCCACTGGGATACCGTTTAATACAATGGAAGGAATAATAGCTACCAGACATCGGTACCATTTTTATGTCTCAGGGAAGTGAAAGAATAAACAGGTTAAAATGCAAACTTTTCGAAGCTTTCTTCCCTAGACACAAGATATAGTTAGGACATCAGATTTTCATATTTTTACTGCAAATTCATTGATATCCACCCAAAAAATTATAACGTCTATGGTCAGCTCTATGCTGTAGCCTCTGCACAGCAGGCAATACAATATATGGTAAATGGTAATCTTGCACTATGTTTTCAATTTTTATATACACAATTGGCCCAATAACCTTAAGGGGCCCATATAAGTTCAATAGCTGTTGACCAAACGCTCATTTGGCCGACACCTATCTCTCCAGATTCCCTTATACACATACATGCTCAGCACATGCACTCTTGGTTCAACCAACTGTGTATGTGTTCTCAATAGGATAGAAGAGTAGGTTGCTGCTAGCGGCTTATCTCCTAGAACAAAATAATAGAGTGAAAAAATCTGGTTCACCCAATGCTTCTCTCCTCTGCCATCATCCATCACGGAGAGGTGAGAGCTTCCCATACACATTAGATTGTTAGCCTTAACTTCTTATTTTGGCAGACTTGACCAACAAGTCTATAGTAATATGTATGGGGTCTTTAGAATGATCAATTAGTAGAGAAGTTAAATTTTTACTACAATCTTGAAGTTAGTAGATGTCCTGGCCTTTCATTGGTGCATCATGGGAAGGTAGAACCCCTACTATCAAGCATGCTGACATAGCACATCAGACACATGATGAATATGAATTGACAACCTCCCTGTCAAACTTAATTAGGTATGAAAAGCAATGAATTCCATCTGCTAAGGCTGACAGCAATGCAAGGAAAAGTTTGTAACCTTAACTTTGTCACCGTTCCACGAGGCCATTCCATCAGCGAAATAATATAAATGATTTTGTTTCAATGTCAATAAAATAACATTCTATGTTAGTGACTAGAGAATTGAGTGAGACTGAAAGGATCCTGGCTGCAAGTTGCTTGTATGCATTAGAATAAATTATCATGTATTTCTTTTTACACCAAAGCTTTAAAACCAGAGTTCAGAGATTATAAAAATAAATTGTTTTTGGGATCCAAAATAAATGTAATTGGAATGTTAAATACACATTATTATTTAGAATAATTATGACATGTATGAAATCACTATGCTCTTGGTTTGCTTGGCTGAACAAACTCTGTTTAATTCAGATAGCATCCATTGGGCAAAGTGGCATCTATCGGCCATACTTCTTGTTTGTGTAACTTCAGCTTATAACCGAGTACATACCAACAAAAATATACCATGATGTTCAAATGAAGATTGATCCAGATCTGCATAAAGGATTAACCAACTAAGGGTAGATACAACTATTGTCACGGTGGGGAGTGGGGGAAACCACCAAGGGTAAAAGGGGATCAGCCAGGCCAAAAGGAGTAATAAGGGAGCAGGTCACCTCCTACAGCGTCCCTAATCCTCTCTCTGACTCCTCACCGTATGAGCGGACTCCGATGGTAGGATGACTCATACTCAGGATTCCTAGAGACCCTAAGTCGCCCTGGTAATCCCTCACCAAGGAGCAGGGAAGAGACAACCTGTTCATCCCAGTAATGGAGGAACAAGAGTCTCTATCTGATGCCAGGCTGCAAGGAGAGGGGAACACATACAGCTAAAGGAGATGGCAGGTAAGCGAAACCAATAACACACCTGCCACAGACACACTGACTGGAAACCCTGCACAAGTGCTGCTGTCCACACCAACATAAAAGGACACAGCACACACAACAAACCATACAGGGACCCAGGATACCCATAGCTGCAATAAATGTGAGACAGGGGAATGTCTAGTAAACAAGCTGGACACCAAACACCACCAGACATGTAACACCAAACTAGACATACAAACACCCTGAACATAGCTCACTCCATACAAATAAGGACAGGAAGGGAAGAAGACACCAGGATAACATTGATGACCACAAGGGTGGCCCTCACTGGACAGATGGAACACCCTGGACTGGAGCAGAGCTCCAGCACCAACAACAGCTGAAGTACCACTGACTCCAGCCAGGAAACCACAGGGGATAAAACCCTAGTGACCACACCCAGTCAGGGAGTTAACCCTTACAGCACCAGACAGAGGGAGTCTACAACTTAAAGGGGAAGTGCACACACAAGACTACCAAACACATAACCACCGGCAACAGCATGCGTGGCAACCATGTCACAGCAATCACCCAGAAGGCAGAGACACTGCCACCGCATGCTCTCACAGCAACATGTCGCTGCGGGCAACCGCAAGTGTGGCAACAGTGTCACAGCGTACACCATAGGCCGTGACAACTATGTGCTTCCCACTAATATGAAAATGTGTAATGCCAACGTCTTATTTTATTCCCTACAGTTTCTTACCAGTCTTTCTAACATTTAATGATGCTTGCAAGGGGATATCAGTAAAACTGAATGGCAGTATGTTTGCCCTTGTCAGGTTCATGTTGACCTGAGACATTGACCTGCGCCTTGTGTTCCCACTTTCATCTGGGTCCATCTTGCAGGGGTCCTTGCTGGTGGAGATAGGAGAGTTGCTAGGGAGAGGGACCTGAAGATGAGGGGCTAGAGGGAAGTAGAAAAACCTATGCTGGTAGGTTTATATGCTGCTGAGTGACTCTGCCTCTGAGGTGATTTGTGGTTGCAGCGAGGAAGTCCTCCTCTTAGCTTACCAAGCACAGTGCTGTACATTGGATTGCTGCTGTGGTTGGTATTGCAGCTCACTTACCAGAGTGCTGCAGTGTCTTCAGACAGCTGACCAGCTGGGATTCCAGGTATTAGACCCCTGCATATCTAATACTGATGACCCTTCTTGAGGATATGAAAAGTGTATGACCCAATTTCCGGATGACCTGGCTGTTGGTCACTTCTCCCACATGGTCTCAGCATTTTCTCCATCTGTCAATGCATGTTCAGGAGTCATAGCAACATGTAAACTAACCTATTGCTTAATCGCATATTGCGTATACTCCAATATCTCAAGGAGAATCTCTGTGACTTTGAACGTACCAGACCAAACCCTCCGAACACATCGCTGTCCACCTCAGTCAAGCACCACCCACACGACATGTTTCCATGCCCATGCAGTCAACGCATAGTAATTACCAGAATGTCTGTTTTCTATTATATGTTTTGCTACTGGTAATTCCACTATGGCTTTACAAATTGTACTTACTTGTGTTTATAAATTCTTTCCCTGATCCCCATAATGTTCTCTTCCACATAAATCAAGCTACATGGACATAGTAGCATATATATGACAAAATTAGAGTGACATATATATCTCCCACTTATGGCTCATGCCCACAAACGTAAGGGCTCCGTGCCCATACTGCAGACAGGAAATAGCAGTCTGCAATGCAAGGGAACTGGCAGTGTGCACTCTGTGCTGCGGATGTGGACCCACTGACTTGAATGAGTCTGCGATCCACAAGGTATGGCAAAAGTTAGGACATGTCTTATCTTTTGCGGTGCAAAGGCATAGACCTCCAATGCCCACAGGGGTGCTTTGTAGTGTTTCTGTGGGATCCCAATCTGTGCCTCCACTCCGCAAAAGATAGGACATGTCCTATCTTTGGCCATATCTTGCAACTCAATGGGTCTGCAGCAGGGAGTGCACGTAGCCAGTGCTTGTATATTAAGACCCGCCATTTTCAGTCTATAGCAGAGGCATGAAGCCCTTATGTTTGTGGACATGAGCCCTTGTACACTATGAGAGTGTGACAATGTTTTATCCTTAATCATATTACCACAACTACAGCATTCTACATAAGGAAAATTGTCCATCATTGGGGGAGCCAAATATGTCTGTGTCTCTTTCTTTTTGGTTCCGAAGTACAATTTAACCAATCTATCCCTTAAAATCACACCTCTTCTGTAGGACATAACAGGGGGTGTTTGAAAGTCAGGGAAATGTATTATTCCCTTCTGTAAAGATTTGCAGTTGACTCTCAGAATAGTTCCTATCTGACCACTAAGTGCATTAAATGTACAGTGCCTTGAAAATGTACTTATACCCCTTGAACTTTTCCATATTTTTCACGTTACACCCACAAACTTAAATGTATTTTATTGGAATTTTATGTGATAGACCAACACAAAGTAGCAAGTATGTGTGAAGTGAAAAGAAAACGATAGACGGTTTTCAAAAATTTTTATAAATAAAAATCTGAAAAGTGTGGAGTGCATTTGTATTCTGCCCCCTGTACTCGGATACCCCTAAATAAGATCCAGTGTGACCAATTGCCTTCAGAAGTCACCTAATTAATAAATAGAGTTCACCTGTGTATAATATTTTCCCACTATAACTACAGCTGTTCTGTGAAGGAGATTTTTTAGAGAATATTTGTGATCAAACAGCATCATGAAAACCAAGGAACACACCAGACAGGTCAGGGATAAAATTGTGGAGAAGTAAAATCAGGGTTAGGTTATAGAAAAAATATGGCACAACTGCAAACCTACCAAGACATGAATATCCACTTAAACTGACAACCTAGGCAAGGAGAGCACTCATTAGCGAAGCAACGTCATGTAATTAGTTGCGTATTCCACAAATCTGAACTTTATGGATGAGTGGCAAGAAGAAAGCCATTTTTGAAAGCAAGCCATAAAAAGTCCAATTTAAAGTTTTCCACTAACTATGTAGTGGACACAGCAAACATGTCAGAGAAGGTGCTCTGGTCAGATGAGGCCAAAGTTCAACTTTTTGGCCTAAATGCAAAATGCTATGTCTGGTGAAAGACTAATACTGCACATCACCCTGAACACACCATTCCCGCCGTGAAACATGGTGGTGGCAGCATCATGCTGTGGGGATGCTTTTATTTATCAGGGACAGGGAAACTGGTCAGAGTTGATAGCAAGATGGATGGAGTTAAATACAAGGCAATCCTGGAGGAAAACCCGGTAGAGGCTGCAAAAGACTTGAGACTGGGGCAGAGGTTCACCTTCCAGCATGACGACCCTAAACATACAGCCAGAGCTACCATGAAATGGTTTAGATCAAAGCATATTCATGTGTTAGAATGGCCAAGTCAAAGTCCAGACCTAAATCCTATTGAGATTCTATGGCAAAACTTAAAAATTACTGTTCATAGACGCTCTCCATCCAATCTGACTGACCTTTGGCAATTTTGCAAAGAAGAATGGGTAAAAATTTCAGCCTTCATATGTACAAAGCTGGTAGAGACATACCCCGAAAGATTTGCAGCTGTAATTGCAGTGACAGAAGGTCCTACAAAGTATTGACTCAGTGGGCTGAATACAAATCCACACCATACTTTACAGATTTTTATGTATTGAAAATTTAGAAAAACATGTATCATATTCTTTTTACTTCACACATACTTTTTACTTTGTGTTGGTCTATCACATAAAATCCCAATAAAATATGTTTAAGTTTGCGAGTGTAACATGAAAAAATGTGGCTGGGGTATGAATACTTTTTTAAGGCACTGTAGAAATAAATGAAATCCTCTATTGTGCCGTCTTCCGCTTAAGGTTCCTTTAAACCGGACAATTCAGCAGGCGATTGTAGGAAAAGAAGCGTTCCTTCCTGGAAATGACCTGCTTGTCTAGGGAAGGAGACTGCTGCTATTACATAAAGAGATCTCCACGGTATGGGGAGGAGAAATTGCTAATTCCATTGCTCATCCCCAAACAGTTTGCCGGCAGTAGACCGTATTTACAAAGTACGATCTGCTAAATGACGATTTAGCTGCCTGATCAAGTGATCCAATTATCTGACGAATGAGTGTTCACTCGTTCATCGGATAATCAGTGGCAGTTTTACACCACCAGATAATCGCTAACGAGTGTTCCTTTAAACATTTGTTAGCGATTATCTGGCGGATTCCCATCCTGTCCCTCTATTTGCTACACCTGATCTTGTAACTTTCCAACAACCTACGTGCATATCTCCTCCTAATACATTTCCTCAACACAATCCTCCAGCCTATCCATCTAAAAGAGCCCAACTTACTCTTAACAACTGACTCCACGGTAAAGAGTTGATCTTATGTTGTGGATTTTTTCAGTTTAGTTTTTCTTGTGTCTCTGGCATTTTTTAAATGCAACACGTTGATTCAATGGTGCTTTATATTTTTTTAATTACCACCCACACATTTGTTTTAACAAAAAGACCTTAAAAATGCCATAAAATGCATGTTGTATGGGAAAACCACAAGTGTTTTCCTTGGTGTATTAAGTGCCAGCTCAAATTTGTGTATAAAGGAGTTATAAGAATAGTAACTATTTAGGCTCCTCCCATCCTTAGATGCTCATGTAGTTCTCTGACTCAAGTGACACGAGACCACTGAGGCATTGAGTGGCTGCAGTGGTCATGTTGGTATGCAGGAATTTGAACGCTGCAGCCAAGTAAACAGAGATTGGTGGGAAGGAGCAGGGAGGCAGCGCTGCAAAAGCAGTGTAATAACAGGGTAAGTAATGGTTTAATCAATGGTCTTATCAAATTTCGACTTTATTGGAATTTTTTCTTCCAACTCTGCCAACCCTTTTGATATATGGGTTTCTATCTCTTAAGTGTTTTTGGTTTGTTATAGAGATGAGTGAATCAATTCTAACAAGTCCATCTGCAGGGCTTCTTCATCTATGGGGATTGTCCTCGCAGGTGAAGAAGAGCCCACCTCCGGCATAATTGGCAGGGCTGTATGTTTAGCCCGGCCCTAACAATTTCCTGCTTGTGCCCCGGCTCAGTTTAGCAGAGCAAGGGTGAAGGTTCTGCTTCTATGTCTGTGCAAGCAGGACATTTTTAGTATCGGGCTGAATGGCCATCCCTGTCAATCTTGCAGCAGGTGGGTGCTTCTTCACCTGTGGGGACAACACCCCACAAATGAAGAAGCCCTGCAATGAGAAGAATCCATTTGTTAGACTCTATTCTCTCATCTCTAGTTTGTTATGATGCAATTATAGATCAGTATATAGGTCAATTATGACAATGTGGCAGCCTTGATATGTATACCTTGTAGATGACAATCCTGATATTTCAGATTGATTGGAATAATATCATTTCTAATTGAAAAATACATTTACATCACATTTAAATTCATTTGTGTGAGACGCTATCCATCAAATTTACAATGTAATTACCTTAGCCACATACAGTATATATTCCTCCAAAAATACCATCTGATTACACATTCTTTGCCCCAGGACAACACAGATTGCCATTTTCTTTGGCCTTTGCTTAGAACTACAGAGATGTCAAGTAGATAGCATGTCCTTGTTGTGCCTTCAATTGTAGCCTAGTGTATTCTCATGTTTGCTTCAGGCCTTACCTGTTAGATTCCCTGTAATCTTTGTCGCAACAGTGGAATATTGGCTTGTAAAAGCAATGAAGCGCGACGGGGATACTGAAGAGATTCAGAAAAAGAAAAAAAATGGTATTGGTTTTTCTGTAAGCAGGAATTGGTGTGTCAATGTCCCTCTGAAATGATGACATAACACATTATGAGCATCGTATATTTTATACAATCACTAAACAATCATAAGGTTTAACCATCTTTTCTAAACTTTTTTTTTGCAATGTTCTAAACATAAGTAATATATTTTAGAACTATATTTGAAAAAAAGCTAAAAGCAATTACAAACCGGATTCCAAAAAAGTTGGGACACTATAGTTGGGACAATATATAAAAATTGAATGCAATGATGTGGAGGTGCCAACTTCTAATATTTTATTCAGAATAGAACATAAATCACGGAACAAAAGTTTAAACTGTGAAAATGTACCATTTTAAGGGAAAAATATGTTGAATCAGAATTTCATGGTGTCAACAAATCCCCAAAAAGTTGGGACAAGGCCATTTTCACCACTGTGTGGCATCTCCCCTTCTTCTTACAACACTCAACAGATGTCTGGGGACCGAGGAGACCAGTTTCTCAAGTTTAGAAATAGGAATGCTCTCCCATTCTTGTCTAATACAGGCCTCTAACTGTTCAATCGTATTGGGCCTTCTTTGTTGCACCTTCCTCTTTATGATGCGCCAAATGTTCTCTATAGGTGAAAGATCTGGACTGCAGACTGGCCATTTCAGTACCCGGATCCTTCTCCTACGCAGCCATGATGTTGTGATTGATGCAGAATGTGGTCTGGCATTATCTTGTTGAAAAATGCAGGGTCTTCCCTGAAAGAGATGACGTCTGGATGGGAGCATATGTTGTTCTAGAACCTGAATATATTTTTCTGCATTGATGGTGCCTTTCCAGACATGCAAGCTGCCCATGACACACGCACTCATGCAACCCCATACCGTCAGAGATGCAGGCTTCTGAACTGAGCGTTGATAACAACTTGGGTTGTCCTTGTCCTCTTTGGTCCGGATGACATGGCGTCCCAGATTTCCAAAAAGAACTTCGAATCGTGACTCGTCTGACCACAGAACAGTCTTCCATTTTGCCACACTCCATTTTAAATGATCCCTGGCCCAGTGAAAACGCCTGAGCTTGTGGATCTTGCTTAGAAATGGCTTCTTCTTTGCACTGTAGAGTTTCAGCTGGCAACGGCGGATGGCACGGCGGATTGTGTTCACTGACAATGGTTTCTGGAAGTATTCCTGAGCCCATTCTGTGATTTCCTTTACAGTAGCATTCCTGTTTGTGGTGCAGTGTCGTTTAAGGGCCCGGAGATCACGGGCATCCAGTATGGTTTTACGGCCTTGACCCTTACGCACAGTGATTGTTCCAGATTCTCTGAATCTTCGGATGATGGTATGCACAGTTGATAATGATAGATGCAAAGTCTTTGCAATTTTTCTCTGGGTAACACCTTTCTGATATTGCTCCACTATCTTTCTGCGCAACATTGTGGGAATTGGTGATCCTCTACCCATCTTGGCTTCTGAGAGACACTGCCACTCTGAGAAGCTCTTTTTATACCCAATCATGTTGACAATTGACCTAATTAGTGTTAATTGGTCTTCCAGCTCTTCGTTATGCTCAAATTTACTTTTTCCAGCCTCTTATTGCTACTTGTCCCAACTTTTTGGGGATTTGTTGACACCGTGAAATTTTGAATCAACGTATTTTTCCTTTAAAATGATACATTTACTCAGATTAAACGTTTGATCTGTCATCTACGTTCTATACAAATAAAATATTGACATTTGCCATCTCCACATCATTGCATTCAGTTTTTATTCACGATTTGTATAGTGTCCCAACTTTTTTGGAATCCGGTTTGTAGAAAACCTGAATGTATAACAAAGAGGAGTCAATGGATAAGATAAGATGCCTTTATTGTCACTGTAAAATACAATGTAATACAATGTACAATACAATGAAATGTTGTTTGGAGCAATCCTAGATGCCATGAACAGAGGTGCTACTCATTGAGTTTTACCTGGTTCTGCTACTTAAAATCTGTATTTTTTTGATGAACTTGAAGACTAAACACTAGCACTGGTTAGATTGAGCTCCATCTTATAACCAAACCATTGCATGACATTTGCACAGGTATGTACAGATTTTGAAGTTTTATTTCAATCATGATGCTTTTGAAGCAAGTTTGCAAAGGCTTCTTGTGTTGTCTCTGCAGAAAATGTGGTATCTTTCTGCTGCTTTCTTTACTTAATTAAAATGGTTGCCCCAATAGGACAACCCCAGTCTGTAGGCCCTACGCAAAGACTCTTTGCAACCCTGTACTACAGGGTTGCTTATTCATTTGTATACATACCACATTATACCACATTTCTCCTGCTGTGGTCTCTATGGCAGATCGATGTAGACGATGCAGGATCGTTTCAGCTGCTGGACCCACAGTGGCTTACAAGCAGAACTCATTAAGAGATGAGGTTGTCTGGATCAGAGGTGCACAACTTGCACTCCGTAGGCCACTTGAAGTCCGCAATGCCATTCTGTGTGGCCCCTAACCAAGACATGCTTACCTGTGTCCACAGGCTGCTCACATGTCAGGAAGAAGAGGAGTAATGTGTGGCATGGACATGCAAGTACTACTGGTGTATTGTGCAGGCATCTCCTATTCTTATAGATCTCCTCACTTCATGTATGAGTACATGAGATAAGGTGGAGAGGTGGCCCTGCATGAGTACAGCTATCTTCTATATAGCTTATATTCCTGTTTTGCCAACACAATAGAGAGAGCCATATACATGGGGTCTACCATTCTAAAGTGTGAACAGTGGAGTGAGACCACCATCTCTATCTATCTATCTATCTATCTATCTATCTATCTATCTATCGATCTATCTGTTCATATATATATACATCTATTTCATATCTATCTATCTATCTATCTATCTATCTATCTATCTATCTTTCTACTGTATCTAACATCATTCAGACCTTATCAGAACTGAAGTTGTGATTCTAATAAGAAACACATTTTATGTTTCAATTGTGGCTGAAGTGTTAATAACAAGAATGGAAATGCAATATTCTTCAAAGTCAACATAAGTCTGAAAACTGCATTGAATAATGCAAAACAAATAGGTGCTTAGTTAGCAGTGGAGGATATATGTCCACTATTGATGTTTTTGTTGTAGGTAATGTTCTAAAATTGGCTCAGTCTTTAGACAGACTTTGATTATACATAAATCTGTTGAGTAAAGTCGGTTACATCATTAACCTTTACGCTTTCAGAGATGTAGGCGCTGCTCTGGAGTACCTATATATTTGCAGTCTTGTCTTGAGTTAATGCACAATCTTATTTTTTCCTATTTCTTTTGTGCGTTCTTTAAAGGAAAACACAGCTGTGCATGACATAAATGTGTTCAGTTTCTCATTAGAAGAAGTAAAAAAGATAGTAGAGTTGTAAGGCCAATCATAAAGAAATACTGAAGAACGCCCTTCACATGTTTGCTCAAGCACTTTATGAATGCTTTTCAAACAATCTTTTTAGAAGTATTAGTAGGAATAAGATATCTTAAAAGTCAAAGGAAGACAAAGGTAGTGCATTTATAGAAGTAGCGCTCGAGATAACATTTCCCTAAGTGTTTAGATTAGTTAAATATTAGTGAAGCAGGAATAGAGATAAACCTGATTTCATAGTCGCAGACCTTTAATAAGAGAAGAAGAGGTCACATGAAAATGGTGTTGTCTCAGGTAGGGCGTAACCGTTCTGTCTTCTGACTATGCATGTTTTAAAAATGTATTCAGTTTGGGAAGATAGTTTGCATATATATATATATATATATAGTATAGTTACTTAAGATTAAAGAGAACCTGCCACCACAAAATGCAGTGCAATCTGCAGGCAGCATGTTATAGAGCAGGAGGAGCTGAGCAGACTGATGGGAAAAGATTCAGTATAATTAATCATTTATTCATTTAAACCACCACTCTTTCTTTGCTGAGGAGTCATGTGGATGGTTCTACTTACAGATAGACAACTAAGTCCTTATGCTTAGTCATACAGAGTTATGGTACTTTCACACTTGCGGCAGTGGAATCCATCAGGCAGTTCCGTCGCCGAAACTGCCTGCCGGATCCATCAAAACGTATGCCAACTGATGGCATTTGTAAGACTGATCAGGATCCTGATCTGTCTTACCAATGCACTGAAATGCCGGATTCGTCTTTCTGGTGTAATCCGGAAAAACAGATCCAGGCATTTATTTATTTTCACATTTTTTTCGGTTTGCGCATGAGCAGACTGGAAGGACAGATTCGGCATTGCGGTATTTTGAATGCTGGATCCGGCACTAATACATTCCTATGGAAAAAAATGCCAGATCCGGCATTCAGGCAAGTGTTCCGGATTTTTGTTCGGAGATAAAACCATAGCATGCTGCGGTATTATCTCCGTCCTGAACAGTCAAAAATACTGAACTGAAGACATCCTGATGCATCCTTAACGGATTGCTCTCCATTCAGAATGCATGGGGACCAAACTGATCAGTTCTTTTCCGGTATAGAGCCCCTAGGACGGAACTCTATGCCGGAAAAGAAAAACGCTAGTGTGAAAGTACCCTTAGCTGTAACTGAGTAGGACCGCCCTCAAGACTCCTCAGCATAGAAAGAGTAGAGATAAATTACGCCATGACACTACTACCACCATGCTTCACTGATGAGGTGGTATGCTTAGGATAATGAGCAGTTCCTTTCCTTCTCCATACTTTTCTCTTCCCAACACTCTGGTACAAGTTGATTTTAGTCTCATCTGTCCATCGGATGTTGTTCCAGAACTGTGAAGGCTTTTTTAGATGTCGTTTGGCAAACTCTAATCTGGCCTTCCTGTTTTTGAGGCTCCCCAATGGTTTATATCTTGTGGTGACCCCTCTGTATTCACTCTGGTGAAGTCTTCTCTTTATTGTTGACTTTAACACACATACACATACCTCCTGAAAAGTGTTCTTGATCTGGCCAACTGTTGTGAAGGGTGTTTTCTTCACCAGGGAAATAATTCTTTGGTCATCCACCACAGTTGTTTTCCGTGGTCTTCCGGGTCTTTTGGTGTTGCTTAGCTCACCGGTGCGTTCCTTCTTTTTAAGAATGTTCCAAACAGTTGTTTTGGTCACGCCTAATGTTTTTAATATCTTTCAGATTTTTTTATTTATTTTTGCCTAATGATGGCTTGCTTCACTGATAGTGACAGCTCTTTGGATCTCATCTTGAGAGTTGACAGCAACAGATTCCAAATGCAAATAGCACACTTGAAATGAACTCTGAACCTTTTATCTGCTCATTGTAATTGGGATAACGAGGGAATAACACACACCGGGCCATGGAACAGCTGAGAAGCCAATTGTCCCATTACTTTTGGTCCCTTAACAAGTGGGAGGCACATATGCAAACTGTTGTAATTCCTACACCGTTCACCTCATTTGGATGTAAATACCCTCAAATTAAAGCTGACAGTCTGCAGTTAAAGCACATCTTGTTCAAATCCATTGCGGTGGTGTATATAGCCAA
Source organism: Bufo gargarizans (assembly GCF_014858855.1). Classification (NCBI taxonomy): domain Eukaryota; kingdom Metazoa; phylum Chordata; class Amphibia; order Anura; family Bufonidae; genus Bufo; species Bufo gargarizans. The sequence continues at coordinate 182,352,819 of NC_058083.1, forward strand.
AATTTTTTGAATTGTGTCAATGTCCCAATCTTTATGGACCTGACTGTATATATCAATCTTCTCAGCAACCCTGCTCCATATAGGGTGGCTAGACTTCCAGTTTTAGGCGGCACAGTCTGGATTTTTTGCTCGCTGTCCTTGGTCCGGCACAAGGCCAGCACGGACGTAGAGATGTCCTCTTTTTCAGCAGCTCACGTTCAGAGAGCAGCATTGTGCCATCTGAGCATGAGCTTCCAGCACAGACTGACTGAGTCAGGTTTCTCTCACCCACAGTCAGTCAGCAGAGCCGGCTAACATGGCTGACTGAGGGGGAGAGAAGCACTGTCCCCTGCCCGCAGCTCACCTGTCTTCCAGTACTTTTGCCAACAGCAGGGCGTGTGGCTAGAGTGCCTGTCTTTTGAGGGTGAAGCCAATGGCCACCCTAGTTCATAACATACCGCCCACAAATTGTACTGCATTTTCATGGTGACAGAAGAAAACTGGCAGAAAAAGATAAAAATGAAGGGGGCTCTGCACCATGCCCCTTCTGACCCTGACCATGCCCTCTTTTGCGGAAGTGGCAATGTTTGTGCCTTTTTTTACACCAGAAAACTGGCATGGGGGGAATCATAAATTCTGCAATTACTTTTTGACACCAACCGACAAAAATTCTTCCAAACATCTGCTTTTGCATCAAAGCAATTTCCACTTGCCCCATAGTTGTCAGTCAACAGCTCTCAGGAGAACTGAACTAGGCAAGAGTTTTTATTGAAAGTTTTGCTACGAGCAGCATATAAGTTAATTGATTCCGCTAGGGTTGGACTATGTCAGAGGATTCTCTTGTTGGCCCATATTCTGTCAGTATAACTGCCCCCAAATGCAAAAGCACCCAAAGGTCCAAATTTGACAGGATTCATTTTTCCATCACGTCATACACTGCTCGTTTCCATGGTTACAACCACTCTGCAATCCATCAGCGGTGGCCATGCTTGCACACTAAAGAAAAAAGCAACATCCCCCATGGTCCCAGCCACTAGAAAGGCTGGAACTACTAATGGATTGCAGGGTGGTCATAACCATGGAAACGAGCAGTGTACAATGTGATAGAAAAATGAATCCAGCCAGCAAAGGAAGCAATATGGAAAATCGCAATACATTAGTAAGTGCCTTGTATTAACTTTCACTACATGCTTAAATGACACAACCCCTTTAACCGAAGGGAGTCAACCGATAGGCCTAGGCTACATGGAAACTATTTGAAGCATCATTGATTTATTCTAAAAAGTTATGACAGTTACAGTCCACAAGACTGCACACCTGTCATTGGATTTGTTTGGTGTGTATCTGGTGCTCCCTAGTTAAAGAGGACCTGTCATCTCTCCTTAATTGTCTGTTGTAGTATCTACTTGCATTCTTCATGTAATAACAATTCTGGAGCATTTATTCTTATGACTCTATGCTGTCCCATTCCTGTATTATTTCTACTAGATGTTATGAATAAATACTAGCAGTTTGCAATTAAGGTCCAGATGAGTGTTACCAGTTGAGGGTGTGTCCCTGGACAGTCTGACACTATCCAATCAGTTCTGCTAGTTACAGACTGTGTATGTACACCCCCCTACTGTTAACACCTAGTGTTGAGTGAATCGAAGTTAAAAAAGTGGACTTCAATCTTAATTTCAGGAAAAATTGTATTCACTGGGAGCCAAATTTCCTTGTGCTTTGTGGTGACAAATCGATTTTCCCTGAAATGGCGGTAAAAATAAAAAAAATCATACTTACCTCATCTATTTGAGTGTGAAGAAGCCCCCACAGCCATCTTTCTTGAAGATACTGTGCAGAATCTCATGTGGGCTGATGTATGATGTCACCAGGCCGGCCAACGTGATGACATCATCACGCGCTGCTAGAGGTTTTGCACTGGATCTTCAAGCAAGATGGCTGCAGTGGCCTTTTTGTGCTCAATTGGATTAGGTATGTACAATTTAACTTTTTAACTACAATTTTTAAGAACTTCGCTCATCTCTATTAGGCCCCATGCACACGGCCGTTGTTCACGGCCGTGTGCGGGCCGTGGAACCGTGGCCTGGATCCCTCCTGAGAGCAGGAGCGCACGGCGTCACTGGTTGCTATGACGCCGTGCGCTCCCTGCTGCCGGCACAGTACAGTAATACACTGGTATGATCTATACCAGTGTATTACTGTACTGTGCCGGCAGCAGGGAGCGCACGGCGTCATAGCAACCAATGACGCCGTGCTCTCCTGCTCTCAGGAGGGATCCAGGCCACGGTTCCACGGCCCGCACACGGCCGTGAACAACGGCCGTGTGCATGGGGCCTTAACAACCATCTAGACCTTCACTGCAAACTGCTGCTCCATCATTCATAACTTCTAGCGTAATAATACAGGAACGGGACAACACAGAGTTATAAGAATAGATGCTCCAGAATTGTTATTACATGGGGAGCACAAGTAGTTACTAAAACAGACGCCAGTCTCCATGTAGACATACTAATCTAAAGAAAGTTCTGCTTTAGAACAATTTACAAAATATCACCGTTAAAATCTATATAAAATTCTAATTAACTTTATAAACACTTTGTTGCTGTCTTATAGTCATTTTTAGTCACAATACATAGTGTTTTTCTCTCTGTTTATGTATAAAGGCTGCTATAAACATAAAATGTGTCTCTTCTGTACTCCCCTTAAAAATACTTTACAAGTGTGCATCTCCTGGAAGGACTAGCCATTGGGGGACAGTCATGATGCTCCTGCGGATTACATACTGAAATCTAATGTAAAGTGTAGTATGGGTTAATGGTAAATTAATTTGCTCTGACAAGAACCATGAGAAGCTACCTATTATGATTTTGAAATAAAACAATTGTCTAGTTATGATTGCACATTAGGTTGCGTACAAGTAATGACTGTTTAGAATTAAACGTTTCATAAATAAGCTTGTAGTTATATGGATCAGTCCAGGAAATTTAGGGTGACATCCCTGCAGGACGGTAATCTGATCCACTAGTAGTAAGAAATTGCTTAAATCTTAAAATAAAAATAACCATAAACCAGTAAATTTGTAAGTACTGGCTACAATCCAATACTATATATATATATATATATATATATATATATATCTACACTTACACACACACACATATTTATATATAAAACAATTATACTATTTATTGATTGCTTATTTTCCTAAGAACAAGGAACAGATGTGGCTAGTCAGAATGGACGTCAATCTTGAGATGTTTTTCCGCTTAAGGTGCAGCTTTGGGTGTCTGTGCTTTAATTTCAGTAATTTGTGTATGTTCTAGGCTAGTATCTTTTTGAAGCGAGTGTCATTAGAAAGGACTGTTGTTCATTTACAATTCATGAATGTTAGGAAAAGCCTGCTATTCACAATTAATGAAAAATAATACAAACAACTCACAGTGTCAGAGGTCAAGTTTAGATTTTTTTCCTCCTGCCTAGATGAACTCACACATCTGAAGAAACTGGCTATTGGAAACAGAGGGCTAGGTTTCATTGGCATGCATTTAGGTTGTTTTATTGTGAGATTAGCTGATTCTATCCATCTGTTTATCTGTATTGCTATCTATGGGAGCCAGTACATGGTCAGGTTTTGATTTTCTGATACAGTTTTGAAGCTAAAACCAGGTGTGGATGGTAAAGGGAGAGATAGTATACAGGGCAGATTATACTTCTTTTTTTTGAACCCATACCTGCAGGGTGGATTGGAAAATTAAAGTAGCCCTGTAAAAAACCTAAAAGTGGCCCCATGTTGTAGGCGGATCCAGATTGATAGAAGGCGGAGCAACACAATAGGCAGGGAAACAGAAGTAAGCAGAGGCCAACGGTACATTACAGTAGAGCCCCCGCCGAACCAAAAATCACATTGTAACATAAAATACTGCCACCTGCAGTATTCAACTCTATCACAGTCTTGAGGATGGTGATACAGTTAAATTAAGGAGGGACCTACGGTTGCCGGCCAAGTATCAGTACTGGATGCTCCTAGCATTAATTATTGCTGAGAGCATCAGATTGTTATGTACCCAGCAGTACTGTGAAATTTCCCTGTAGGGTCTATGGCCAGTCTGCCCATGCATATCTGATTTTAGCTTCAAAAACTGCATCTAAAAAAGTTTATCAAAACCTGAGTCTAGGTTCAAAACCTGAGGCTAGGTTAAACAAAATTCAATGAAACCCACCTCACAGAACTAAATTCTGTGTAACAAAATAAAATGATCACAAAATAATTAGTTGCAAACTGATCTCTGAACTGATCCTGGGCCTGTTCAAAGATATGGCATAGACACAATTGTCAAGCACAAAACTCTAACTGGGTTTTCGGGACTTAGCCATTGATGGCCTATACTTAGGCCCTACACCCCACCTATAAGCTGTTTTGGGCAATCGCCAGCCCCATAAACTATACAGTGGATAGAGTCAGAATCACAAGGTTCTGTATACTGTGTAGTGCCTACTACTGTAGCTCAGCTCTCATTCAAGCAAATGGAAGCTGAGCTGCAGTACACCGGCATCAGAAACTACACAGTGGATGGAACCTTGGGCTTCTGGCTCCATCCTCTGCATAGCTTCTCGTGCCAGCAGCTTCCCATCACAGTTGATAGGTGGGGTTGCCGGATGTTGGACCATCACCAATGTGATATTGATGACCTTTATTATAGATAGACTATCAATACCTACAGTCAGAGGCATAGGTAAAGGCTCATGGGCCCTGATGCAAAGGTTCAGCTTGGGCCCCCTTTCCGTCAGTGCTTTGTGGCCAGAGGCAGGGAAGCACCTAGCCTTCATGCTGCCTGAGGCAAAAATTGAAACCCCCACCAACCCAACCATGACAAATTCTTGACCTAACCCCTTCCCTCCAGCCAGAGGTGTAACTTGACCTACATGCACTGTCTATGATACCAGTGTCTTCTTATGTGGCACAAGGGTCTTTGGGCTGCCTCAGGCTCCTGGGCCTGGTAGCGACTGCTACCTCTGCACCCCCTATAGCTACGCCCCTTCCTACAGTAAGTCCCCCCAAAAAAACTTTAAGATACAGGAAGGAGCGGAGGTTACCTAGATTGAAAAAAAAAAACAGGGCTTCCAGATAAAATGTTGCAAATCATTGGCTTTTGTAATTCTTGATGTATTGAAGTTTCACAATGTGACACCAGTTGTCAGTATGAACAGATTCCTGTAAAATAATATTCTTCATAGTTTGAGAATGCAAATCTATCATATGCACCTGAAAGAAGGATACAAAATGTTCTAGCCACTTAGTCAGTTAAGGCTAAGGCTCGATCTTATTTGTTTTATGCCTTTTATTTAGCTATTTCAAAGTAACACATTTTTAATGTTGTGATTTGATGATACAGTTCCAATAAAACATGTATACTCAACTGTATACAAAAAACTTGTAACTGCGGGGCATACTGCTGAATGCATCTGCCATTGACTTTCACTGAGAAAAAACTTAGTGTGAACTTTATATTGTAACTTTATAGTGTAGACTTGGTCAATAAAAACATATCACCAGATTTGACTGCAAACTATTTGTTTTCAAATCCAATATCCTGATGTATCTAATAAACATAGTGGGAAAGGGTCTATGACTGATACAGAAATCTAGACTAACTGTACAAATTGCTGTATTATTTATGTATAATCTGGCTCAGTGTAGAAAACAGTTTTACTATTTATTACTATTTTATATTTACTATTTATTTTTCCGTTTTTTACATACCAGTGACAGCTAAGTAATTAGTGTGTGAGATGAAATACATTGTGGTCTTCTATCCACTTGCAGTTGCAGTTCACGAATTAATAAAAGCCAAGTGATGACTTTTAAAGAATCTGCAAGTGAACCTTAACCGATATCCTTAGGCTACAATCTCCAAGTGAAAAATATTAAGGGTGAACTGGCCAGTGCTACTAAGAGTCAATTGACAGAATGTATGGGTCATTAATTTTGTGTCCTTTGTTTTGTCAGTTTGTTCTGTACAGCCTGCCAGAGAAAGTAAAGGCAGTCAGGCTGAAAATTGTCTGCGTTATAGCATGTTTCCCCACCCAGTATGCACTGATCCACGGGAGTGGATTCTAGGTCAGCAGACCTTCATTTCCCTTCCAAATTCTTCAGCAGCTCTGATCACCGATATGGTTTTGATAACAGAAAATGTTACCACCACATGGGACAAACAGCCTCCCTTATCAGGACCCCCAGGGGTCTAATAGTCCACGTTGACTCTAAGTGAAGTAATGTCAATGTATCAGCTTTGTGTAAAAATTTTTGATGATTTTTCTATCAGTGTAATCAGTTACATGTGATATAGGAAGTGCATCGTGTATAGAAAATAAAGTTGTGCTCTATGTTTGCCTTTGCAGAAAATGTTCATAAATTTCGCACTCTTTTTGCTGTAGATTTAGTCATAATTTATTCATCCATTTGACACTTAATAAGTAAAAGTTTATTATTTTCATAGTGAGTGAGAATTTTTCCTTCGGAGACACTGTTTTGTTGCTATCTATGTAACAGATACTAAGAAAGAATATAGTAACAAGAATGTTCCATTCTTCCAATAAAGAAATACTTTTATATAGGAAAATGTCTTGGCAGACAAGCGGGGACTGCCAGATGGAATAGTTTGTGTCACATAAATTATAAACTGTTGTTTCTTTTTCTACTTGGTGTCCGAAAGTTCCATCTGTCTGCCTTTACTAATAAATATCTGATCATATTATAGCAGAGGTAATCTTTTCCATGTGCAATAAAAGATTGTTAAACCTAAAATAAGACTTGCTGAAATAAAAGAGCTAAAAGGTGCTTTCAGAAATTAATGAATATTAATAAATATAACACTAACCGGATCAGAAATGAATAGGTTTAGACACCACTGGGTCATTTAAGTACACAAAGCCTAAAGTCTTCGTGTCATAAAAATAAGGCTTAAAAAACAATTAGAAATGTGTGAAATTAAATATTATTAATAATAATGGGAGCAGTTTTTGCTCATTACTGTGCATAATGCCTGCTGTAAACATTAGATAGCTGTTGGCCGACATTTATTCCTCCCGAGCCCCCATACGTGTGCACGCTCAATTTGGCCGAGTATGCTTGTGTTCTCAATAAGGAGAGGGGAATGACTCTGGTGGCAGTATCCCCCCTGAGAACAGCTTTGGCAGGGTCCTAAATCTTCTTAAAGAGACCCATCCTGTATGTAGACTAACTGCAAGTACTCTGTGGTATGGAGACTCATTGGCAATGCTCCATGGGAAACAAATATAGGTGGCGCTGGTGGGATGCTTGCTCTTTCTTGGGAGATTTCTCTTTGCATATTTGTTCCCCCTTGAGAACAGAAGGATTTGTTACATTGAAATCCAGTTGTTACAATCTTTTTTACCACTGACGTCTGCCATCCTGGGCACAAACATATACATTAGTCAACTGGCCCGCTGAAATTAGCATATTTGTCCGACAATACAAAATCATGTTAAGGTATTACTGGAACACTTACTTTTTGAAATAATTGCAATAATGGAGCAGTATTTCAATTGGTGTTACAGCATGGATTCCACCCCAAGATAGGGCATGCCGCTTTTTTTCCGAGCTTCTTTTTTCCACATAGAAAAAAACCTTAATAGCTGTTCCCCATTGAAATGAATAGGAGGCTGTTTTGAGGCAGAAATGCACCAAAATCAGTGCCACAAAAAACTCCCTGTGAACAGGCCCTCATGCAGGAGCAACGTAGTGATCTTGCCCGCAACATCCTTTGAACGCGCAGCAATGTAGCTAATGAACTGGGACCCCAGAATTGTGCAAAATTTGTTTAGAATTTTTTATTTTATTTTTACTTTGGAAAATAGTTGATTATCTGAAATGTAAAAACATTATGACCTAGATTTATTAATGTGTCTGTACCTAGAATATATCTAAATAGTGTTACAAATTGGAGCAATTGTGGGGCAATTTGCTGTAATTGCTTTTTTTTTGTTCCCTCAAAAAGTGGTGGGGCTTAATAGGATGGGGTGTGACTTTGTGGCAGAGGGGTGTGGTCTAAGATGCTGCATTTTATAACAAAATTGCATGACAATTTTGATGTAAAATTCAGTTTCAAAGTAAGGCAACAAATGGTTGAAGTAAACAAAAATGTCAATCCCTACACCACAGTTATCATCTGACCTGAGCCACTATGATGTCTGGTACAGGTGTAGACAGCCTAAGTTTACACCATCGACAGACTTGTGGAGACCCTATATTCCTGTAGCAAGCTTCTCTTCTCTCTACACCTGGTATCTAGCGATGACGTGTCACATGTGACCGCTGCAGCCTGTGATTGGCTGTAGCGGTCACATGAGGTTACCATTTTTGTACTTTATATCTACAATTGTAGCTGTCTAAGCTGCACAACATGTTTTTTGCAACAAAATTAGAGCAGATGTTTAGATTCATTACTTTCCACAACTTAGCTCAAAATGGATAAGGGTATCATGCCAAGGTCCTGGAAATGTAATCAAATCCCTAGACACTACAGATCTACTTACCATACCCATAGAGAGAAAGATGAACACCAGTCCTGGCATCTTATTTGGCATGTTTCCTGGTGCTTCACTGTGGAATTCAGGTTGGTATGCCTAGGTTAATAAAATTGTTCCAATATGAAATATTAATGGTAATAAAGTCTTAATTAAGTCATCTTAGCTTTTCATTACTATATCTTATCGTCATTCTTTCCTTCTATGTCTCTTTTGCTAGTTTTTGCTAGCCTTTGTTACGTTGTGATCTATGATAGATATCATAGTAATAAAGTGACTTTATCCAATCATTTTATGATCATTGGCATTAGAGATAAGTGAATTGCCTAATGAGTGAATTTTGGTGAGGGGGGGGGGGACATGAGAGACTAGAGCAAAAATATATTAGTCCTAGGAGACCTCAGAGTGCCTTACACAAATTTTCAGGAAATTTGGAACCTCAGTCTAATTGAAAGATTCAGTTGAATTAAACCCAATTAAAATTTTGAGCAATTCGCTTAGCTCTAACTGGCATGTTCAAAACTTTCCCATTAAATAAACTTTTTGGTTTGACCTCTTCTGTCGAGTCATTCAAAAGATGCTTTACTTGTTTATGGGAAAGCAGGGTGACAACCAACATGGCTGTCCCTACTTTTTCCCGACCATCATCCACAATTGGCAAAGTTCCTAAAAGGGTAATGTCATCTAAGGCATTGTTGGCATATCACTAGGGTATACCATAAATGTCATATAGGTGCAGGTCCCACCTTTGGGACCAGCTCTTATGTCCAGAAAAGGCCCTCCAAACTAAAGGAAAGTGCAACCGCAGTAATGGTCCATTCACCATTATATGAATTCCTTTCCATTTAGCGTTATGGGATTTCCAAAAAGAAAAAAAAGACGGGCGTGCTTACTAGGCTATTTTTGGAACTCTCATAGCAGTTAATGAAGAGCATGCCAGGCATGCACGACACATTCTCCTTCACATCGGGGGGCCCCATTTTGGAGATAGGATCAGGTCCCATATGACACTAATGGCATATCCTAGAAATCTGTTTATGAACATGCAAAGATTGTGCAAAAACTGCTCTGACAAGACTTTACTCAGCTAATTTGTCAACAGTATTCAGAGCACTGTTTGTGGCAGAATGTTTTCATTCCATGTTACATTATATGCAAGATTTCATAAAATAGCCCATGTCTGTTAAAGATGTGCTTTTATCCTTTTCTAACTATGCTGAATTGAAGTTGTTTTTGCATGCATTATTTAAAGGGTTATTTAGATATTGATGAACTATTCTCCTGGTTATCAATAGAGATGAGTGAATTTATATCGGCAGCATTGCAAAAGTTTGCCAAGAAATTTGATTTGTTGCAAATTAATTTGTCATGAATAGCTATAAATCAGGTATACCCATGCCACTCTGCCTTAGGGTACGGCCACACAAAAGACCACCATGTAGAGTCAGCCTTCATTGTTAATGGCCATATGGCACCTTTAAAAGGGATTGTTGCTAGTATGGGGTTAGGCGGGAGGACAATATGCATATTATTGCTGTTCTGGCCTGTAATCTCCTGCAGATTAGACAGTAAACACTGAATATTAATCACCTCTGGGATACCCACTTCTCCAACTCAGCCTCTCCTGCCCTACAGGTGGGAGTCCTTCTTCTGCTATCTGCTTTTCTTCCTTTTCCACATCTTCTAATATTGATGAGAATATGTCATCAGAAACATCCAGCTCCTCCTCTCTCTGCATCTTGCTATCTTTTCAAGGACATGGAATCTTTGAAAAAGTAGCCAGCAAAAGATGAGGATGGTCAGCATTAAGACCTGCCCCCATAAGGGGTGCAGACTTGATGGTATGGGATGGCAAGCTAGCAGTGGAATAACAAAGGTTTCCATTATTGGTATTGAATTACATATCTTAGTTTATGGCTCATGTAGGAATAAGTAAATGTAGGAATAAATAAATAAAACTGATGCAGAAAAAGTCTCCCTGCACTCTCCCTCTCTAATATTCTTCTATTAACCATTAGCAGCAACACTGTCCCTAGCGGATGTACATTTGCCACATCGCTCCTTATGCTCAGCTCACAGGACAATGGTGGAGACTGTGCAGGATGAGGGTTTTATATGGCTGTGGATTTGCTGGCTGCACGTCATTATGAGTGATCTTACATTCCTGGTCTTGTCTCCTCTACACTCAGTTTTGCTTTGTAACATATGTAGCCACTTTTTTAGGAAACCTCTTTTGTTACCATGAAGCATGAGGAAATTTGGATTTGTTGCGAATCAAGGTTTGGGGGTCCTACACCTGCTACCCCTACCCACCAGCTTTGAGTGAGCCGCTGGTACCGGACACTAAACAGTGAATGGGAGCCAAGCTGTAGTACACTGGTATTGCCACTACACATTGGATGGAGCGTTCTGCTTCCATCTACAACCACTGTTTCATTACCGACCCTGGTAACTCCCCAAAACAGCTGATCGATGAGGGTTTCAGGTGTCGGACCTCCAACAATTTGATATTGATGACTTATCCTATCTACTGAACCAAAAATTACTCTTCACTGAATCCTATTCTGACCCTAGTTCGATTTATTAGGACTGCAGCAGATCCAGTTGAAGTCATAATACTGAGGATAATATGTTTTGTTTTATTAACAGGGTAGGGGCTAACTGTCAGATCACAGGAATGAGGGTCCCTCGTTTGAATGGAGCGACGGTCAAGCATGTGCATTGCCAATCCTTTCAAACTCTATGGGACCACTGGAGAAAGCCGAGCGCTGTGCATCACTATCTTCAGCAAACTCATATAAATGTATACAGCACTGTGCATGCTTGATTGCTGCTCCTTTCAAATGAAATCAACAGTCTTGTAAATGGTGGGGGTCCCAATGGTCAGATCCCCACAGTCTAACAGTTTTTAGACAGGGGTTAACTTGTTGGTACTGTAATACCCCTTTAAAGGCGTGTTTCTGGTAATAGAAATATGAAACAAAAGCTCACATATACTTACTCATCCACTCCCACTGAACAAAGTGGTTTCTCTTGTTTCGTGTTAGGAGGACAGAAGGTCTAGTATTTGTTTATTCCTTATTTTTAGAGCTGTGATTCCAGATTTGATATCCACTTTGAACTGTTTTCTTTCTATGAGCAGTGATATAAAGTAAAGTTATAGCCAGTCCATTCTTTATGACATGTTTGTGTGCTTAGTCACAGACATTATATGAGATTTTGCAAATGGTACGATTTATGCAGTGACATGTGAGAAATTTAATGTTGTAATTTTCCTGTTTTTAATGGTGAATTAAGAACCCACATAACCTGCAAGGTTCACATGGACAGGATCCCCACTGCTTGGGTGCAGAGGTCTTGCAAAAATTTAGTGAGTGAGAAAGAGAACAAAGATTCTTACTTAGGAAAAAAAAAAACTGGATAGCCTGTGGCTGAGAAGCTGATTGGGACAGGTAGGCACAGTTGGGTGCGGGATAATGAGGCACATGGCAAATGTGATGTACAGATGTTAAGCCAACTGTAGCTCTTGGTCCAGGCGCTGCTCATGCCACAACACTGTGCCTCAAGGCTACGACTACACCAGAACATTTGGAGCAGTAAACTACAGCGACATTAGGTTCAAATTAATCCATTACTGCCGAGCTGTGAACTGCTGCTTGCTTATTTCGGAATTGCATTGCCTGAGGGGGGAATGTTTAGGTAGATTTTAATGCATACTCATGGCTTGCAGACCAGATTAAGAGGAGAAAGGGAAATTAGAACTGGTCGAAAAGCAATTGAGGTGCACATTTCTGGTTAAAGTGTATGAAAGCGGATTGCATATTTCACGGGCAGGCCTGGTTTCTGGCTGACCACCTGCTGTGACTGAAATGCCACACGTTCTAATGAATGCAGCTTTGCAGAAACCTTGTAAATACTTAAAGCCTGCGAGAGAAACCAGCAGACAAAGGCGTTTTTTTTATATCTGGAAAATAAGAGTTCCTTGCTTAACCCAGTCCAACCTGTTTAATTGATTTGTTCGTTAAAAGCTGCAAGCAGAACATTGAATGTTTTCACTTTTAGCTACTACAATCTGAAACTTTATGGGATTCCTGGTTGACAAGTAGCCTACTAAAATTTCAAAACACATTAAAAGGATTAGGTAATCAGGTCAAGGCTGTTTTCCCTAGTTATATCCCTTATTACCACAGTGGTCCTGACAGACCTATTTAAGTAGCCCTGTGGTCTTGGGTTAGAACAGATTTTGAAACAGGATAATTTTTTGGTATATGTTATTTTGACTTTATTTTTGGAATAGATAGGTTTTATTAAATCATTGAAATTTCTTGATGTTTTAGTGTAGTAGACAGCGTCTGCATTCTTTTCAAGGAGACGGATATATATATATATATATATATATATATATATATATATATGCCTCAAAAAACCTAAATGTTAGAGGAAAATATTTTAACTGTTTATTAAGCCTGGCCTGTTGTTGTAGCAAATTGTTCTACAGTTCTACATTGAGGGAATTACCAGTGTCATGCCATTAGAGCAATTGAGCAATTGTCTTTTGAACACCTAATCTCCGGATGTTCAAAACAAATGCTAGCGCGAGAGCTAAAGATGTGTATACACATAAGAGTGAGGTCCAGCAATTGGCAGAACCAGCAAAATATCTTGTCAATTGTCTCCGACAGATGATGTTGGAGGAAAGCAGGATTGGGCATGTTGAATTTCAAGGTTTGATCATCTTTTTCTTGAAGTAGGTAAGCCACTGACAGAGGTTACTCCCCTTTACCCATTGAGAACACATGCATGCTTTTCCAAATTAAGTGTGAATGTTTATGAAGATGCTTGGAAAATAGCTCTCAGCCAGCAGCTATTTAAGGTGTATTGGTGGCTTAAAGAAGACTTGCCATGGGATTTAAAAAATGGAAGTAAAAAAGTAAAAGTACATGTGTTTACAGCTGCTTGTTCCCTGAGCATAGCATTTTTTTCTTAATTGGCCCCCAATAGTATTTGGCAGGCAGTATGTTAATAAAGTGTGGTCTGCCATTGGGGTGGCAACCACATCTTGTTTCCTTAGACAGTGTCTACAACATTCCTCTGTCCATTAGAGTGGTTTCACAAGATCTTTCTCATCTCATGAGACCAGGCTGGATGAAGACCTCGGTATAGGAATGAGTGTCATTGCAAGTACACAGTTGGGAACCAGCAGCTTCAGAAGACCTGTCAGTGGATGATGTCCACCTTGCTAAGTGGTCTTCTGAAGTTGCTGGTCCCTGCTGAAGCTTCCATCCACGTTTGATGCCCTTGGGCTTCTGCAATGCTCTGAGGCCTGTTTCTCTGATTGGACATTGTCAGAGTAATGCTGTAGACACCACCTACAGAAAAGAGATGTGGTTGCTGCCCCTATGGCAGACCACACTCTATTAACAAACAGGGCACCAACTACTATGAGGGAAAGAAAATAATAAAAACTATGCTCAGAGAGCACGCAGCTGTAGGAATGTAGTCTACTTATTTTGAATCTTTTAATCAAACGACAGGACCTCTTTAAGTGTTAAAGGAAATGTGTCACCAAAAATGTTATCTACCAGTTAAAACCAGATAGTAGCACATCTCCTTTTTTCTGTTTTTATTTTCTGATTTTCGTTTTTTTTTTTGTTTTTTTTTCTGAACATGATTATAGGGGTGGCCATCTTGCCTGAGCTGTTCTTGACAGCATTTGCAAAGCATAAAAAAAACTCTGTGAGGTAGAAGCCAATGTTCCCAACTTAAGGGGAAAATAAATTCCTTCCCAACTCCAATCAGGCAATCAGAATAACTCCCTGGATCAACGACCCATCTCTAGTAGCTATAGCCTGTAATATTATTACACTCCAGAAATACATCCAGGCCCCTCTTGAATTCCTTTATTGTACTCACCATCACCACCTCCTCAGGCAGAGAGTTCCATAGTCTCACTGCTCTTACCGTAAAGAATCCTCTTCTATGTTTGTGTACAAAACTTCTTTCCTCCAGACACAGAGGATGTCCCCTCATCACAGTCACAGTCCTGGGGATAAATAGATGATGGGAGAGATCTCTGTACTGATCCCTGATATATTTATACATAGTAATTAGATCTCCCCTCAGTCGTATTTTTTCTAAAGTGAATAACCCTAATTTTGATAATCTTTCAGGGTACTGTAGTCCCCCTATTCCAGTTATTACTTAAATTGCCCTCCTCTGGACCCTCTACAGCTCTGCTATGTCTTGTTCACAGGAGCCCAGAACTGTATACAGTACTCCATGTGTAGTCTGACGAGTGATTTGTAGGCAGGACTATGTTCTCAACACGGGTATCCAAGCCCCTTTTTATGCAACCCATTATCTTATTGGCCTTGGCAACAGATGCCTGACACTGGTTTCTACAGCTTAGTTCCTTTTCCATGTCAGTGTTATCCAGTGTTTTACCATTTAATATGTACTGGTGACTTGCATTATTCCTTCCCATGTTCATAACCTTACATTTGTCAGTGTTAAACCTCATCTGCCCCTTCTCTGCCCAAGCCTCCAATCTATCCAGATCCCTCTGTAGTAGTATACTGTCCTCTTCTGTGTAAATTACTTTACACAGTTTAGTGTCATCTGCAAAAATTGATATTTTACTATGCAAGCCTTCTACAAGATCATTAATAAATATATTGAGGAGAATAGGGCCCAATACTGACCCCTGAGGTACTCCACTAGTGACAGTGACCCAATCTGAGTGTGTACCGTTAATAACCACCCTCTGTTTTCTATCACTGAGCCAGTTACTTACCCACATATAGACGTTTTCTGCCAGTCTGAGCATTCTCATTTTCTATACTAACCTTTTATGTGGTACAGTGTCAAATGCTTTGGAGAAGTCCAGATATACGACATCCATTGATTCGCCGCTGTCAAGTCTAGAACTTACCTCCTCATAGAAACTGATTAAATTAGTTTGACATGACCGATTCCTCATGAAACCATGCTGATACAGTGTTATTTTTATTGAGGTACTCCAAGATAGCATCTCTTAGAAAACCTTCAAATAGTTTACCCACAACAGATGTTAAACTTACTGGCCTATAGTTTCTGGGCTCTGTTTTAATGAAAAATTATTTAAAAATATGTTAAACATAAAAAAGTGATTGAAACAACAGGTTATTTTCTGATGACACATTCCCTTAAAATCACAATTGCAACTCCTTCACTGATTGACCAGGATGTCTTCTTCAGGTAGTTCATGTCTCTGCTTTGCTGAGTATAAGCTGCTTACAAATCGTCAAATATAAAGCAACACATACACATAAGACAATTGATGCTTGGATGATTTCTATCAATGGTTATGTTCCTCAAACTCTACCATAGACAGGCAAGACTATATGAGCTTGCTAGCTTCATGGAGGAGGACAATAAGTGGCTTCCTGAGACACTAAACGATCCTTATCTCACAGATTAAACAAAGGGTTGGACTTGCCCTATCCATATTTGGCTTCTTCCCAAGTACTATTGGCAGTTGCCATCATGGTCATAGTTCAGTTTGATGGCCCTATGTGACGCTCTGGTCCTGTATGGAGAAATATGGACCATAACTCATAACTATTGACCAGATGCATATAATTTCACCCAAAGAGGTGTTTCTTTTAGATAGCAAATGGATTGAATCCTCATAGCTCCCGCAGGATATGGGAGGGTATTCCAACCATCAGCACCTTTTTCCCATTTATGACTGGTTTTGTAGTTGTACTGTACTTCCTGACGATGTAGATGCCACTGGCTCCATGTAAACTGTAGGTCAGTGGTATGTATTTTCTCAAGTCAATGACTTAGGTTCTCTTGCACATTATTAATTTAATAATCCAAACATACTGGTATGCATACTGGTCTATCCCATCCTTTTTTTTGCTTTACTAAAGACCTCTTCACAAAAACTGACGTCAGAACTAATCCCAATCCCATACTATGATATCGTTCATATACATCCGGCAAAGTTAAATGCCAAATAACGCCTGACATTAAAACACTGCATGCTGCATTTTTCACGTACACGTCTGTTGTGTCGCGCTCCTCCCAAAAAAGAAGGCCAGACCCAAGTGATGTAGTGCACCCAGCTTAGATGATATCAAGGCTTCTTTTGCTATGGATTAAATGTTTTTTTTTTATGTGCATTCATGGCCACCAGATTTGCAAACAAAATAATTTACTAAGTAGAGTTAGGTAACTTATAAAATTGTTTCATGGGTAACATGCAGGAAAATACTTGGAAGTTGCATCACAACAATACAAACGAGGCAAACCTTTCACTTGTCTCAGTTTGACAAGTTGTCCTTCTCGGCATCTGTCAGAACATGTTCTACTTTAATGCTGCACAACAGCTTTTATTATGAAAGATAGCGGCCACGTAGAGCATCTATATCCTGAGACAAGACATTTCACAGTTGTTTAGTTGTACGTCCCACATGGAAGAGTTCTGGCATTCCAAGGCAACGTGGAATTACCGATGTTATGATTAGAGCCGCAATAGAAGCCATCAGGGCTTTGCAGGTATTTATTTTGACAATCGCAAGAGACGTCGCTGTGAGTTGTCGTGTTCGTGCTGAGAGAATGGGTGGGAAGTTTCAGATGTGAATACTTAAAAAGCAAAAGTTAAATAAATGAGAGCAATCGAAGAGAATAAACTGCAGCTTTTCTCCTGCTCTGCTTCTCAAAATGATGACAAATGATAGCAGAGCAAGGGAAGATAACCTAGCATAGGCGTAGGATCAACAGGGCCAAATACTGAAACTCCCAGCTGACTGCTCTCCACACTACAGCCTCTGTTCATGTTTATTTTTTCTGCTCACTCTTGGTTTTGTCAATCACTATGATAGACGATAACTCCTGAGCAAAGCAGCCTGCATTCTGCTCTCTCATGGTGGGTAGCATGTTGTGGTTGGCGCCATGTAGTCGTAGGATCACCCGCATCAGAAGCACCATGGGATGAGGCACTGTGGAGTCTTCCAGCAGCTGAGTCCTCGGAGGATAGCAAGCAGTGGTGTTATCAGCAAAGAGCAGCTTTGCCAAGTAACTGACCGCACATTAGTCGTGTTGTTTAACTAAGTCCAGGGGGCCTGTGCTGAAGACACACACATACACTTTTCCTTCAATCACTGTTAGAAGCCAACGTTTTTTTCCTTCACATCTTGCTCAGAGTGAAACCATGAAGTAATTGCCAGAGGAAGCTCTCCCACATGAGTCCAATGAGGACAGACACTAAAGTATGCCATAGACGTCCATTTAACGTTCAATAAATTTCCACATTAAGAACACAAAACCGGTTCCACATTCTTCCGCATTTCTGACTAGACAATGAGGTGATTCAATACATGATAAATAAACAGCTCATCAGATAACAGCAATTTCCCGAAGTCATAGATCATTGCTGCTCTTTATCTCTGCATATGTCCTGTTCTTAACCATTGACTCAAGCAGTTGCTCAATGTTTGATATTGATATGTAGATTATACTCACGTTGCTGCAACATGTTTATCCTTAAAGAGAACCTGTCCCCTCTCCTAACATGTTTATTTTCACCTACTGTGTCCTTCTCCCATACCATGTAGATTGTAAGCCCCCCGGGCAGGGCCCTTTCTCTTTCTGTACCAGTCTGTAACTCGTCTTGTTCATGCTTAGTGCAATTGTCTGTATTATGTATGTATACCCCTTATCATATGTACAGCGCCATGGAATGAATGGCGCTTTAATAATAAAAAAAATAATAATAATAATTTTGGCAACTACTTGTAATACCAAATCTGGAGCATCTATTCTTATGAGTCTATGTTGTGCTATTCTTGTATTATTCCTGTGAGAAGTTATGAACGAATTGCCAGAAGTCTGCAATGAAGGTCCAGATGGGTGTTACCTGTTGGCATCCAATCAGTACTGCCAGTATTAGACCGTGCAGAGAAACACCCCCAACTGGTAACACCCACATGGCCCTTCTTTGTAGACTGCTGGCAATTCCCAAAATGTCTAGAAGGAATAATGAGGGTATGGAACAACACAGAGTGAAAAGTTTAATTAAAATTCCTGATGTGGAGTGTGGGGTATTTGATTTGGTAGCATTAATACAACTAGGAAAAAACATAAAACTTGTCATTAAAAAACTGAAAAAAAATGTTGGATGCAACAAAACTTTTTTTCTTCTGGAAAAATGTCAGTTTGTAATATGAAATGCACCAGATGTAGGGGACTCTTGCACAGGACTGGCCTTGCAACCTCACACTAAGGGCCGCTTCACACGAGCGGATGCCGTGCGTGGCATCCGCTCCGTGAAAGAGTGCCAAGACCCGCTGCAGACTGCAGAGGCACGGAGCGGTAACATGACTGTTAATGCTCCGTGCCTCTCTGTGATCTCTTTACTACGAAATCACAGTTGTCACTGTGATTTCGTAGTAAAGAGATCACAGAGAGGCACGGAGCATTAACAGTCATGTTACTGCTCCGTGTCTCTGCAGTCTGCAGCGGGTCTTGGCACTCTTTCACGGAGCGGATGCCACGCACGGCATCCGCTCGTGTGAAGCGGCCCTAAGGCCTCTTTCACACTACCGTTTTTTGTTTCCGTTTTGCGGGTCGTTTTCTGCGTTCCGTATATGGTCCGTATACGGAACCATTCATTTCAATAGTTCCGCAAAAAAAACGGAATGTAATCCGTATGCATGCCGTTTCCGTATTTCCGTTTTTTCGTTCCGTTGAAAGATAGAACATGTCCTATTATTGCCCGCAAATCACGTTCCGTGGCTCCATTCAAGTCAATGGGTCCACCAAAAAAACAAAACACATACGGAAATGCATCCGTATGTCTTCCGTATCCGTTCTGTTTTTTCTGAACCATCTATTGAAAATGTTATGCCCAGCCCAATTTTTTCTATGTAGTTACTGTATACTGTATATGCCATACAGAAAAAACGGAACAACGGAGCGGAAACGGAAACACAACATAAACAAAAAAATGGAACAACGTATCCGTGAAAAACGGACCGCAAAACACTGAAATAGCCATACGGTAGTGTGAAAGAGGCCTAAGGGCTCATACACACAAACGTTGTTTGGCTCTGTATCCGAGCCGCATTTTTCATGCTGTCCGCATGCGTTGCTCCGTTCCGTGGGGCCACAAAAAAAGTAGAACATGCCCTATTCCCTATTCATGCCCCAAGAATAGGCATTTCTATTATGGCTGACCCGTTCCAATTGCGGAATGAACATGGGTGGCATCTGTGTTTCGCAGATCTGCAATTTGCGAACCTGCAAAACATGGCACGGTCATGTGCATGAGCCCTAAGACCCTGAATTATCAAACTCATTTTGTCTTTATGTCAGAGTAAATTACGACTTTGCTGCTTTACTTGTAACACAAATTTTTCAATAGTCTGCAACAGGCCAAAGTTATTTTTCCTGATAAGTCAACCTCAGAAGTCCAGCTTTTGCAGCAGTTTCTGTGGTTCTTGGCCTTATTAGAGTACGTCTACATGCCGACATTTGTTGTGCGACAATAAGTGTCACGCGTCGTTTATGTCTCACCTGCTCTCCGCTCTAGACCTGCTTTAGCTGGTAAAAAAAAAAAGTCAGAATGTGATAGCCTGTGATGAATTTAACAAAAACTGTGCGCTGCTTTCATACATTTGCCTTACAGACTGTTACCTTTAGGGCTCGTTCACACGTGTGATGCCCATTGCCGTATTGCGGACCGCATTTGCGGATCCGCAATACACGGGCACCGTTCCGTGGTCATTTCGCATCACGGATGCGGACCCATTCATTTCAATGGGTCTGCAAATCCGGAGATGTGGAACGGTGCGGAATGGAAGAAAGGAATGGAACACTACAGAAGCACTGCGGACTGCTTTCTGGGGCTCCCTTCCGTGCTTCCGCACCGCAAAAAGATAGAACTTGCTCAAGTGAAAGGGTCTGCGATCCCCATGCACCTGCCCCACGGACGGTGCCTGTGCATTGCGGCCTGCAATTTGTGGTCCACAGCACAGCACGAGCCCTTACAGAAATAGAAAAATTTGAAGACAAATGTCAAATTGCCCCCGTAGATTAATCAGGACCTAAATATGCATCCAATCTAATCTACAGTTCTTTCTCTAAAATCCATAAGCAATCCACAGTTTTTATAAATCCAGATTTCCATCTAAAAGGGGTACTGCAAACATGTCCTATTCTATAGAATAAATCAGTGATTAAAGGGGATCTCTTACTTGGCATTTATCATGTAGAGAAAGTTAATGCAAGGCACTTACTAATGTATTGTTATTATCCATATTGCCTCCTTTGCTGGCTGGATTCATATTTTCATCACATTATAAACTCCTCGTTTCCATGGTTACAACCACCCCGCAAGCACGGCCACCACTGCTGGATATCAGGATGGTCGTAACCCCTGGATATGAGCAGTGTATAATGCAATGAGAATATGAGTCAAGCAGCATTTACTTAAATGAGACAACCCCTTTAAACACAATGCAAGTGTTATTATTGATAGTAATATTAAGGTTTTATGCACATAGCGTTGTCCGTATTTCAGTCCGAAAACAAAGAAGCCACAAGATACATATGCTTTTGGTGTGCATTTTATACTTTTCCATCAATAGAAAGAAATATATTTGTCTGCAATGTGGACAAGAATATGTTGTGCTATAATTTGTGGAAAAGCCTCACGGATCTGCAAAAAAGCCCCATAAAAAGGAGTCTTTCAGTGTGGTATCTGCAAAAAATGCTGATAGCACATGGATGAAAACTACATTGAAGCCTAATAATATTATTACGATAATATTAGGGTTAGAAAAAGGAACCTAATTATCAGTAGTATTATTGTAGATTTATAGATGATAATGATGATTGTACCCTAATTATTATTAGTAGTAGTACGATTATTATTATTTCTATTAATGCATCCGAGCCAGACACTTCAGATCTTCTCATAGACGTGTGACGAGTGACTTGTTTAAATAAAATTCTTGCAACTAGTGAAAAAAAACACACTGTCAGTTTGGTTTTCTGTTTTGCTTCTGGTAAATTCCCTGGTTTAGTGAAGTAGTAATGGAAGAGATGATGGCTCTGAACGAGCACAATTTTCGTTCTGTCTAATTATGCTACCTCCAGCTCATATACCTTGGTCTGTTTCTAGTTATCCTGCCAAGTTCCTCATTGATGGAGGGGGTCTTTTTCATGCTACTTGGCCTCCCAGCCTCTGTAACCTCTGATTTCCTCTTTTTTTTCCCTCTCCCGAGCCATAATTTATGTCCTTTGAGGGATGTGTATGGAGCTGCATGCCATATATATTCACAGAATATCATTAGGACCTTTTTAATAGATCATTTTGCTTATCAAAATATTGATGCTGTAGTAGAAGCTGAAGGCAGTTACGGCTGTTGATAGAACAGAATCTGACCATTAATAAAAAGCAGACAGGGCTCTTAAAACACTGCTTAGACTGTTACATTTCAGACACTTTCTATTGCTTTATATAGTGTAACACCTGCAGCAAGTTTCAATTCTGGTGCCTGAAATAATCCAGACTCACAGGGCGAGAGCATTACAATTTGGGAAAAATTGTTTGTACTCACTGCCGTTGTCTCCCTCGGCAGAACAGAGCCTTACACATATCGACAACCTCTAGTATCCCATCTATTACCACTTATTAATTAATAGAAATATTGTATTTAATCTTATTCTATTACTTATCTTATTAAATACGCTAAATATTTTCTTGTAAGTTTCTTTTGGCTTGTGAATTCTTTGGCTGTAAGAAAGTTGGTATTATAGAATTACCTAGAAAATTGAATTACAGCCAGTATGTAGCCTACATAGAACCTCTGGCTCATAGGACATTACGATAACAAATGTAGCATTGCATTCATACATTAAGGGCATATTCAATGCAGGTAACCCTTGATTTCATTATACGGATTGGCATCTGCACATAGTATGCCATATGATGAACTGATACATACATATTTAGCTATAGTCACTATAGATCATATTAAAATGTCTACCCCTAACCTTTTCTGAAATATTTAAGGTTTTCAGCTGATTCAGAGAAGCCCTAGGCTATAATGATTTATGAGGTATACCCATGGAGTTGCGCATTATAGCATAACTGACATATCAATTATACTGTTCAACTGAAGAAAACTAGGAGCAGTTAATAAAGCATTTATGTAGATTTTTGAACATCCTAATTCAGTGCTATGGGAAATCAGTAAGAGGGTGGACACATTGCACTGTTTTTCAGAGATATTCTATCATAGAAGCAATAGCTTTGTATTATAGTGTCCAATGGAACTGAGGTCCAGCAGGACCACATAGAATACCCTCTACACCAACCAATGACAATAACAATATGTTTCATATAATCATGCATAAGCACAGTGCCTATGGCTATAAATATATGTACCATACCCTATAAAAAAGCCAGTCCACACACAAAATTACAAAATACATATGGGGTCAGTTATTGACTGGCGTTTTACACCAATAACCCTACGCTGGCGCTTTATGCGCCTAAGTTATGTAGAGTGCATCCACCTCCAGCATAAATCTACTTCAGTTCCCTTGCTGATGTAGATTCAGGTAATTTTCTACACCTAAAACAGACATACAGTGGATATAAAAAGTCTACACACCCCTGTTAAAATGTCAGGTTTCTGTGATGGAAAAAAATAATAATACAAAGATAAATCATTTCAGAACTTCTTCCACCTTTAATGTGACCTATAAACTGTACTACTCAATTGAAAAACAAACTGAAATCTTTTAGGTGGAGGGAAGAAAACAAAATAATGTGGTTGCTTATAACTGGAGACGTAGCGGTGTTCAGAATTAAGCAATCACATTCAAAATCATGTTAAATAGGAGTCAGCATACACCTGCCATCATTTAAAGTGCCTCTGATTAACCCCAAATAAAGTTCAGCTGCTCTAGTTGGTCTTTACTGAAATTTTCTTAGTCGTATCACACAGCAAACCATGGTCCACAGAGAGCTTCCAAAACATCAGAGGGATCTCATTGTTAGAAGGTATCAGTCAGGAGAAGGGTACAAAAGAATTTCCAAGGCATTAGATATACCATGGAACACAGTGAAGACATCATCATCAAGTCGTGAAAATATGGCACAACAGTGACATTACCAAGAACTGGACGCCCCTCCAAAGTTGATGAAAAGACGAGAAGAAAACTGGTCTGGGAGGCTACCAAGAGCCGTACAGCAACATGGATTGCAGGAAAGGAGCTGCAGGAATATGTGGCAAGTACTGGCTGTGTGGTACATGTGACAACAATCTCCTGTATTCTTTATATGTCTGGGCTATGGGGTAGAGTGGCAAGACGAAAGCCTTTTCCTATGAAGAAAAACATCCAAGCCAGGCTACATTTTGCAAAACCTGCAACAAATCTGAAGTCTCCCAAAAGCATGTGGGAAAAGGTGTTATGGTCTGATGAAACCAAGGTTGAACTTTTTGGCCATAATTCCAAAAGATATGTTTGGTGCAAAAACAACACTGCACCAAAAGAACACCATACCCACAGTGAAGCATGGTGGTGGCAGCATCATGCTTTGGGGCTGCTTTTCTTCAGAGGGTACTGGGGCCTTAGTTAAGCTAGAGCGAATAATGAACAGTTCCAAATACCAGTCAATATTGGCACAAAACCTTCAGGCTTCTGCTAGAAAGCTGAACATGAAAAGGAATTTCATCTTTCAGCATGACAACGACCCAAAGCATACATCCAAAACAACAAAGGAATGGCTTCACCAGAAGAAGATTAAAGTTTTGGAATGGCCCAGCCAGAGCCCAGACCTCAATCAGATTGAAAATCTGTGGGGTGATCTGAAGAGGGCTGCACAGGAGATGCCCTCACAATCTGACAGATTTGGAGTGTTTTTGCAAAGAAGAGTGGGCAAATCTTGCCAAGTCAAAATGTGCCATGCTGATAGACTCATACCCAAAAAGACTGAGTGCTGTAATAAAATCAAAAGGTGATTCAACAAAGTATTAGTTTAAGGGTGTGCACACTTATGCAACCATATTATTTTATTTTTATATTTTTTCTTCCCTCTACCAAAGATTTCAGTTTGTTTTTCAATTGAGTGGTACAGTTTATAGGTCACATTAAAGGTGGAAAAAGTTCTGAAATTATTTATCTTTGTCTAATTTTTTTACAGCACAGAAACCTGACATTTTAACAGGGGTGTGTAGACTTGTGTTATCTAGAATGCCAAATGTCTGCCAGACTGTTATTGCATCAGAAGGAGAGGTCTTTGATGGGCCCCATCTTTTTCCCTCTACAGTTAAGTTTCATATGCTATTCCAACTTGTTTCTTCCCAGATAAAGCAAATCAATGGGATTGGGGTTATCTTGTGCTTATGGTGAAAATGCAATAGAAGGCTTGGACATCAAGCCCAGATGCGAATGTGTTGCCCAGTGCAATATGGGATACAATATGGGACATAAAGAAAGTAACTTAAAGAGGTTGTGTAAGAACAGTAGATTGGGTTGACACCCCCCACTTAGCAGGACCTGTAAAGGGAAGCTTACATACCTGCTCCCTAGGGCTGGCTGCCCTCTCCTCCTCCTCCTCCTCAGCCCAGCAGAGCATCATAGGCCAGGAGGAGAAAAAGTGGGGAGCCAGCACTGGAGAAGAAGTGGGGATCTAGCACTGGGAAGCAGGTAAGTGGGCTTCCATTTAGAGGTCTGGCCAGGTCCCCTATTATTGCACAACCCCTTTAATGTGCATAATTAATTGTGACGAGTAATTAACATTTAATAAGTTGCCACCAAAGGTATCTTCACGCATTTATTACTTATATATATATATATATATATATATATATATATATATGTTATATATTACTTATCAATAATCAGTTTTTATAATTTTTTTAATTCTCTAGGTAAATTGTGAGAATCTTTTATACCTTATGATGCATCGGTGGCTACTTATTAATACTGAGGAATGTAAATGCTGCGCTCGCTATATATGTTGAAAAACATTTGAAAAATAAATTGTAGTGAAAAAGATTAAGGGGCACATTCATTAAGACTGGCGTTTTAGACGTCGGTCTTAATAAAGGCCCTGTGCTGGCGGTGGATCTGCTTAAGTTATGAAGAGGCACCAGCCTCTTTATAACTTCGGCGCATCCCAGTCCAGCTTTAAATGTAAGACAGCTTCTTAGCTGTCTTACATTTAGACCATTTTCTATGCCTAAAAGAGGTGTAGAAAATGGTGAATGAGACAGGCCTGCCAGCCCGTCCCCTTTCCTGCCCATGCTATGTCCACAATTTTAGACCTGATGTGAGCGTGGAAAAGTCGCAGATAGCGGCACAACTAACCGTTGCGATGGTATCTGCACCTGAAATACACTTAGTTTAGGCTACTTTGACACTAACTTTTTGGCTTTCCATTTGTGAGATCCCTTCAGGGCTCTCACAAGCGGTCCAAAACTGATCAGTTTTGCCCTAATGCATTCTCAATGGAAAAGGATCCGCTCAAAATGCATCAGTTTGCCTCCATTCAGTCACCATTCCGCTCTGGAAGCGGACATCAAAACGCTGCCTGCATCCCCGTCCTGGGATGTGGAGCCAATGTAAGTCAATGGGGACGGATCAGTTTTCTCTGACACAATAGAAAACTGATCCATCCCCAATGGAGTTCATGAGGGATCCGTCTTGGCTATAGAAGACATAATACAACCGGATCTGTTCATGACAGATGCATGCGGTTGTATTATTGCAACGGAAGCGTTTTTTGCAGATCCATGACGGATCCGCTAAAAACGCTAGTGTGAAAGTAGCCTTAGGCGGATTTCAGTATAGTAAATGACCCCCTAAAAATTTTTATTTTTTTTTATAACAAAAATATGTCAGTCTTTCCTATCTTTTACACTGTGCTGTGTGAATTCCCATTGTATCTCACTTATGTGACAGATCTTCCATACATTGTTCTTTTAGAAGGTGCAAATTTCAAGCTGCACACTACTGACATGAACCTTTTTATATTTAATCAGTTTACAAGAATAAATCCTGTACACTGTGTATCATAGTCTATCCAACCTTATTTTATGATCTTACTCCGGCAAGAATTTGTGGTACAATACTTGGTACAACACGGTGGTAATAAATAGAGCAGCCTTGCTTAAATAAAGTAATTGGACTGGGCTCCAGTGAGAGTTCATCATATTAAGGCGGCGGTGTTTGTCCAACTGCCATGGCTTTACAGGAGAATGAAGATAAATAGGCCACCGTGAAAATTATGTATTTAAATCTATTTTGCGTAATTCCTGAAATTAGTTAGATAATTAACTTCCAAAGGGGAAAAAGAACCCTGGGAGATGAGTAATGTGTGACCGATTGTATTCTTGCCTTGCCGCTGGCTGTTGTCTTTGTTTTGCATCTTGTGACAACTTTCAATTCTAGCATAAGATATATATGAAACCCTTTAATTGCTGCTAGCCTACTGGGCTGGTTAGTGGTGGCCTTGCTTGTCTAAGGTCAAAGTCGTGATCTATAAGTCTTTAATTTATGTGTAAAAATATTCTGTGAGTTAAAAGAATTGTCAAGGGGGGGAGTATTCATTTCACTGTGCTCATATTTCTTAATGTATCATTGTTACATTGTGATATATAAGTGTGCATTTCTAAAGCCCTCCAGATAGCAGAGAACATGAGTTTTAATTTGTCAGAGTAAACAGAGAAGGAATTGAGCTGTATATTAAATTGAATGATTAATTTTCTGTATTTGTATGCCATCATTTACTATCATTTATCTCCTTACTTTATAAACATGCATTATTTTTGTGATGTAATGTAGAATGAGACAAACCGAGGATTAATGTTTGGGCTCATTCTGTACTAGTGTACACTGATCAGGCCTTGCATGTCAACTAGATATTTGAAAAATAAATACGATTAAGGGTGATTTTAAACATAGGTTTTTAGTGGCATTTTTCTGTACATTATTTTTTGTTTTGACTTTTAAAAATAAATGTTAAGTGGTTTAGCTCTTGACTTTTTTCAGGCATTTAGACAACACCTTCTCTATACAGGAAAATGCCATGAAGAAAACGTTAATGGTTAGCAGGGGCAGAATGGCTTATAGATCCAACTTGGAAAATTTGCGGTGGGCTGCCTGACCTGCCATCGCCCTCCTCACTTCCATCTTGTTGCTTTTAATAGTATAATAAATATTCCAGGGCTGCCATCTGTGTACATCAGGACTTCACGATCACAGCGTTAAGTAACCTTGGAAGCCTCAGGTTCTGGAAAGTCTATGACAGTGTTAATTTATTGTTACTGTAAGACCTTCCCTGACAAAAAAGGGCAGTATAGTATGCTCATCCACCTTACGGAGTCCAGTAAAAAAAATGTTGACCATGCCTATTGATGTGTTGATCCTGCCTTCCAATTTGGACCTGCCTACAACACGGGTCGACTTTTATATTTTTCTCCAGGGCAACTTTAAGTTCCCAATCCGTCCCTGCTGGTTAGACACACTGTATTCAAAAACATACAGTATACATATCACTTTACAATTGGATATATATAAGAGGACCTGTCAGCTCTTAGATGTCTGTTTTAGTAAATTATTGTATTTTCCTAATATAGTAATTCTGGAAGATCTTTTCTTATAATTTTTGTGAGTTTACCCAGCAAAGATACTGTGCATGACTATGCTGGGAACGTTGCCATTCTGACTAGTCAGGCCCTGGCTGCTCAACCTACCAGTGGGGCTGAAAGCCAAGCCTATTGGGTTCCTGGCTCAGCATCCAATCCCAGAGCTACGTGAGGGATTCAAGTCTTCTACCAGTCACTGCCAGCTGTCTGTGATTGTGTAAAGTGGCCTGGCTCTGTTTGCACCTCTGTGCTTTGTACCTGAATTCACATACATGTCTGTTACATGTCCATCTGTATACTGACCTTAGCGAGTTTCTAGATTAACATCTCAACAGCTGTTTTGGGTCTATTCATCTCTCCTGGTTCTGACCCTGTTTGTCTACTAATGCATCCTGGTCATTCTGGAAGATCTGTTTCCAGCAAGCTCATATCAGTCTGCTACCCTACTCCACAGACTTAACCTGGGTTCCTATCAGCCAAGTCTATCAAGCCATGTCGAAGAATCTGGTGAAGAAATCAGGGGTAGCCTTAGCTTTCTACCACATGGAGTGGTTAAAGGAGACAGGTCGCTTACTGGCTGTGGTTCCGGATGGTGACCATAATATATGACTCTACATTTTGGTATTTCTCATTATCTTTCCTAGAAATTTTTGAATAAACTGACAACTAGGTGTACTAGTTGGGGGGTGTCCCTGTACACTCAGTATATAAAGAGGAATGGTAAGACCCAGTTGTTAAACTATGTATGGATATTTAGAAGGAATAACAGAGGAAGGGAAAAAACATAGAGGTCTAATTTAAAATATGCTTTAGAACTATTATTTCATAGATGGCTAGACAGATAGATAGATAGATATTTATTTTTTTGTTTTAAAGGTAAATATCAGAGATGACTTCATTCGGAAGTCTATCCTGCATCAATTGGCTGCAGTAGAGAGGGTCTACTACCGGGTTAATGAAAACATAGCTCACCCTGTCAGCATTGGAATGTATTAGGAGTTCCTTGGTTAGTGATGCAGGATTGGGGATCCATGGACTGCTCACCGGACAGTAGGCACAGAAAATGTATGGGAAAGTCCAACGTAAAAGACCTGCCCTCAAAATGTGTAGAAGCCATACTATGTGGATTAAAAATATGAATTAAGAGTAAAGTTTTATCTTTTTTATCAATTTTTAGATTACTACCACGTCATAACAGTTATCTGTGATGGGTCTGCATTTTCTCAGTCATGCATTTTATTGTAGGAATATTAATGCGACAGGGACGTATTCACATAATAACATTATGTTAGGGAATAGTTTTTTATGTAATTGCCTGGTGCATTCCAGACACTTTTTGATTCACTGAATTCTTTTCACTAGATGATTCTCACACTTTTCCATGTCTTGAACAGTGTTGGTTACAACGTATGAAGGCCATAATATACTCTTATTATTGGGTCTGCAGCGTATCTGCAAATCCTTTGGTGACTTAAGTTCATGTGAATAGAACTGCACTGGGTCCGGGTGTTGATACAGGAACTCAGAAAGTAACGTTAGGTTTTTGATAAATCTTAACACTATCTGAGATTGCAATGTCTTCTTCTACATTCTAAAGTGACACCTGGAACAAGGCTCCAAATATTCTTAATGAATTTTTTAAAGTCGTACAGACACATGGTAATTATCCTTTTTTGCTTAAGGTTCTATACAGGAATCTCATCTTTGCATGAGGCCAGAAAGTGTTTAGCTGTATTAGCACTAATCTTTCATTGTTGGTTGAAAATGATTCTTCTTAATCCAGCTTTTGTTTTTAAAGCACAATCCAGCCAGCAAGTGAATGTGATTTTCAGAAATGAGGGTTTCATTTCCCAGGCTAAATATACAAGTGCTTTTGTTGGATAATTTGTGGTTAAAGGAGGCTACAGAATCTTGGCCATCCCAATTGTCTATAGAGTAAGACTGGCATGGATATAATTGGCTCATCCTCGTGGTTAATTAAGCTCTTAGCCGGGTAAGACATCAGCTGTAGGGTGGGTTCACACTCAAGAGTTTTTTGGAAAAATGCCACTGCCGTTTTGTTGCAGCTTTATGAGCCAAAGCCTAAAGTGAATCCAACAAAAAGGAAAAGTAGAAATCTTTCCCTTACATTTTCAATTCCTTTTGAACCCACTCTAGTTTTTGGTTAAAAAAAAACTCCATGTAGAACCACCCCAAAGTGTAGAACCTGATCAGCTGTCCTATGAGCAGTGTTACGGCATATCATGTACAGGATTCAAGACAGTAGAAGCCACACATATAAAGATAAAGAAATTAGACCTTTCCTCAGGGTCTATGGATGTAAAGACTGATGGTTTTGCACGCAAATTCTGTCAGTTTTGTCTGCGGGTGCGTTCAGTGTTTTTGATGTGTTTTTTCACATGCATGAAAAAAATAATAATAATAATAACAATCTCCCAGCAACCATCAGCACTTGAATCCAGACGCAATTCGTTTTTCACTTAAGCCCCATTTACTTCTATGGAACCAGAGCTGGGGGGAAAAATGCAGAATATAGGACATGCTGAGATTTTTCTTGAGCGCAGAAATGTTTCGTGATAAACGACACTCATGTACACACACCCGTTGAAATGAATGGGTCAGGATTCAGTCCGGATGCTATGCGTTTTCTTCACGCATCTCATCTGACAAAAAAGTCACTCATGTGAAAGAGGCCTTATGGTGGCATTGTCTTAATCCCATATGAAGTTCTTTTCAGTGATCCAGCATTTTAGTCTGAACGGGATGTGTGTTTTTTTGCTCAATGAAGCTAAGTTGTTGTGCCAAATGTGTTGTGCCAAATGCAATGGCCTGCTAGAGCCGGCACCATTAGTGAACATTTGTCTTAAACCCATAAACATTTCCAAAATTAAAACCTCTATCTCATTGAATGATCAAAGTGAAAAGGTAATTGTGCAATCATGATTACCTGAGGTTTGGCAATTACTCAAATGCAATTACCTCTATGACTGCTGTGAACAGCAGCTATGCTTGATAAGCTTAGAATTCCAGGAAAGGAAGAAACAAAAAAAATGGTATTTTATGAAGGAGAAAACCATCAGTGATTGATAGAACTTACAATCTGCACTCAAGAAGGTGAGCCACAGTAATTCATCCTGAACAGAAAATGAAAGGATATGACATGTTTACCAAGCTCCAAAGCTTGTCACTTCCTTTAATATTTTCTGCTCTCTTATCAATGTATTACTTTAATGAATTACTCATTTAGGAACATTTAACAAAGCACTGGACCCGGCAAACTCTACACACAGAATTAGCAGCCTCCATTATATGTTACCATGTAGATTTGCTGCAGAAATATTTGCAACTTAAAAAGTAGTTCCATTAAATGGGTCTACTGGTTTATCCAGGCTATCCCCTATCCAATTATTAGACTGGTGGGGGTCTTACCGCTAAGACCACCACCAATCATGACATCTGAGGAGCTGTATCCCACAGGGCCACCAAACATGATCGGAGTGGCAGACTGGGCACGTGTTGTTCCACTCATCTCTATGGGACCTTCTGGAAGTAGCTACTCTGCTAGCTCCAGCAGCCCCATAGAGATGACTGGAGTGACAGCTGCACTGATCTAATGGGTATCCCTTAACTTGTGGATAGGGGATAGATTGAAATAACCAGAATACCCCTTTAATTTGAATAGGGTTGTTTGAAAACCCCATCAGATGAATGGGACAGTCACAGTTGCATACATTTCTGCAACAAATCTGCCCCATGTGAACATACTCTAATAGGGCCTAGCAACACAAGATCTCATCAGCTCTTTATACAGCTACAGGCTGATCCATTAATATAATTTTCTCTAGTGGAATCTTTAGTGTAACATTTCTTTTACTTTTTAAAGTCAGAGTTCTGCATTTTCATTCAGTAAAAAACATCAAGCCTGCTGTACCCAGTGGGAGGGAAAATAATAAAAAACAATAATAAAAAAAAAAAATAGCAGTAGATTGTGGCTATATACAGAATAAATATGACCATTAGAGATGAGCGAAATTTAGAAAAATTCAATTTGACCGATTCGCTGAAGTTTGATTAGTTCTGAATTCATTCGTCACAAATTGCTATAAATCAGGTATACCCAGGCCACTCTGCCTAATCATATTCTTTCTACTTTTTTGCCCAATCTCAGTGTGAAGGCTTGGAGTTTAACGCTTTCCCGACAGTAAATTTATACCGACTGCCGGGCATTTAAAAATGGTGTCCGCTGTCGCGTGTAGCGGGCACCATGGCTGCCGGGTGTCTGCTGTTTTAAAGATCAGATAATCAGCACTAAAGTACGCAGCAGCCCCTGTCCTCCTGTGTGATGGTACCAGAGATGGTACACAACATTTATGCAGGAAACCCTTCCTCAAAGCAATAAAATTGAGGGATTCAAAACAGGGATGACCATAATCCCATGTGAATCCCTCTATAAGGTCCATGGTCTCTTTAAATTTATTAGGGTTAAAACCAAATGCCGAACATGTTGGAAGGATCAAACATGGACACTGAATTATTGCAGCAACACTGTCCCTAGCGCATGAGTGCTTGCCAGGTCTCTCCTTATGTTCATTATGTTTTTCCTAAATGTCGTACCAAATTAACACTAATGACTATATATAGGTAGCTTCTGTGTGTTCAAATTGCCATACTGCTATAACAGCTATAATGCTATAAAATTATTATTGTACATTTTATAGTGAGAATGAGTTAACTTTTAAAGGGAGTCTATCAGCAATTTGGACAATGCTAAACTGATGAAAGCCCTAGGTAGGGGCTGGGGAGGCAGTAGAAATATATCTGTTGTGGAGCTTTTCTCATCGGGAGCAGTGAAAATTTTTATTCTTCAAAATTCTGTACTTCCAGTGCCCAGGATGGGGTTCCACTATGAAGTACTCTATGCATTGAGCTGATTCAGAGCCCCTCCCTCTGCTCTGAGTGACAGCTGTAGTATCCAACCAGGAGACCACTACAGCTGTCACTCAGAGCAGAGTGGAGGGTCTGTGAATAAGCTCAATCCGGAGAGCACTTCATAGTAAAGCTTTGCCCTGGACACTTGCAAGAGCAGAATAAAACTTCATATTCACACTACTCCTGATGAGAAAAGCTCCATACTAGGCATGTTTATATTGCTCTCCTCAGCCCCTGCCTAGTGCTGTCAACAGTTCAGCATAGTCAAAACTGCTAACATATCCCCTTCAGACTCAATTTTAAGCCTGTATTATTTTACACCTGTCTATATACAGCCCGCAAGCATAGTACCTATGTAGAAAATCTCAGGAAAATATACAGATCCTAGGGCTTTAAAGGGGTTTTCTCAAGGCGCAGGTTTATACTTACCTGCTCCCAGCGCGCCGTCCACTTCCTGGTTTCGGCAGGGGGCGGGCTCCATCTTCATTGAAGTCTTCTCCCGGCCGGGCCGCGCGCTGTACTGAACACGCATGCCGAGTCCTGGTGACTTCTTCCTGGCCAGTATAGTATACTTGCCAGGAAGAAGTCACCAGGGCGCATGCGCGGACTCGGCGTGCGCGTTCAGTACAGAGCATGGCCGGCCGGGAGAAGAGAAGAAGACGTCTCCGCACGCGTGGCCACCGTGATTCCTGAGAAGAGCGGTGGCCGTAACCAGGGGAGACGGAAGACAACAGTCAGGTAAGTTTAGGTTTATTTTTTTCTAAGGGGTGGGGATTTGTTAATTTAATATATTTAGAAAAATGATCACTGTTAAATCATTAACAGATTTAACAGTGATCATTAAGATGATAATACCCCTTTAATTTTTTATTTTTTTTGTACTGAGATTATCCTTTTTCATTCCTTTATTTTTTGAACCGGAAATTTGGACATTGGACTTTTATCTGTGCTGTTTACAGTAATATTATATTGCTATTGCTGTGTTCGCTGTGAAATTGTTCTGAAATGTATCATTCAGTCATGACATCACCAAAGTAAATACGGATGTTCATATTGTAACATAATAAATCAATACAAGTCTTGCTGTGATGACGTATTCTGTCAAAGGGGAATGATCACAAAAAAGCAGAATAAATATACAGTGCTTACATATGTGTGAGCTTGCAGCACTATAGCTGCTCTGGCTTCTGCTTCTGCCTCCGAGTAACATATATTAATCTTTACTTGGAAATGTTTCTGTGCCTTGGCCATTCTGCCTTTCTGCTACAGACCTGCAAGCTGATTATCCCTATTCAATATGGCTACCTAGCATTGTCTCATCGCTGTTTCCAGTGCTGAAACCGAGGCAAGGAGGGCAGGACTAGGACAGCCTCAGTCACCATCTCCCTTTGGAGATTGGAGGTGTTTTTCCATGATGATTCCAGCTTGGTTTCCATATTAGAATTTGCATTAAAAAACTCTGTGTGAATGAGGCCTTTTGGGAGGAAGTTATAATAAATCAGCATGTTATAGCAGTCTATGATATCCCCTGCGCTGCTGGAGGACGTGCCTAATTTATGGCGAGGCTCTGGCCTTGTCATAAATTAGTCACATCCTCCAGCAGTCTATGTGCCTAGACTGAAATCTATGAGCTGCCAAAAAGAAGAGAAATGTGGCGGCCACCCTCACCATGCCCCCTTTTTGGAAAGTGACAAAGGCATGTAGTAAAGCCACTTGTGCCTAGATTTTGACGCAATGACGTTTATAAAGTCACAACCCTTTTTTTTAACGCTAGAAAACTGGCATGGGGGGGATGACAAATTCTACCTTATGTATTTTTCTCTGACTGATCTCTATAGAAATCCATGTTTTTATAATAATCATTATTAGAGATGAGCAAATTTGATTTGCCGCAAAGCCAAATTTACTCGTGCTACGTGGTAGCGAATCGATTAAATCTGAAATAGTGTAAAAAACAACCCAAAAAAAAATCATACTCACCTCCTCCATTTGCTCGCGACGGGCCGACCGCTGCCATTTTGATGGGCCCCGCAAGATTTTACTCAAGATCTTCAAGCAAGATGGCGGTGGCCAGTCCATCGCGAGCAAATGGAGGCGGTAAGTATTATTTAATTCTTTTCTTAGTTCATTTTAAACTGTATTATTACGCTCAGATGCCGCGATCATGTATGAACGCAGCATCTGAGGGGGTGCAATGATGGGGGGCAGCGCTATCGCAGCCCCCTGTCATTGCACCCGCTACTTACAAAAAAATGTGCTTCATGATGAAGTAATTCATCCCAAAGGGAATTTTTGGGTACAATTTGGTGAAGCAGCTGAATCGACTTTTCCAAATCTTTGCTTATCACTAGTCATTATAATTTTTATTATTAATAAAATAATCATCATCATAGTAGTGATAATGCAAAGGTATTTTGCCATATGAGTTATGAGCATCAGTCTTTGATCTGTAGCCCAGATATGGGTAGTGATTGATGAAATTGAAAACATAACTAAGTCATTTAATTCTATCGTATTAAAGACCGATTTTTAGGATTTCCTCATTTATAATGTTCTTTTGCATTTTTTAAATCTGAGAGAAAAAAATCTACTGTAATTGTTTTTTGGAAGACACAACTGGATTCTCAATGCTACGGTTATTGCATTTGTCCGGTCCCCAATACAATTTTCAAAGCAATAATGAGATTTAAAAATCTTTACAGTTCCAGCCATTCCCTGCTTCATATAGCCGCAGATAAATGACCACCAGAAGACTTCACAGAATTAGTGTTTGCACGTTATCTGGCAACAAGCTATAATTTGATTGGTTAAAAAATTTATTTGTTACACCTCTGCCCTT
The DNA here is from genome assembly GCF_014858855.1 of Bufo gargarizans. Classification (NCBI taxonomy): domain Eukaryota; kingdom Metazoa; phylum Chordata; class Amphibia; order Anura; family Bufonidae; genus Bufo; species Bufo gargarizans. The sequence continues at coordinate 182,388,768 of NC_058083.1, forward strand.
GTGCTGCTGGATAATGAAAATGTATATCTAGGGTGCAGACATCTGGGGACAGCCTGACAGCTTTGGGGCAGAATGAAAGATTAGACCATACTGACCCCTGTCAGCATTTCCTCATGGACTGGATACCCGAAACCCAACAGGAGCCATACACTTCTTCCAGAACAGGCTTTGTTTTATTTTGCGAGGTTAATGACACAGTAAATCTAATGGGCCATTTTAAAGTCTCTGGGTGTATTATAGCATGGCATGGGTCTACTTATGCTAGAACATGGAGTGTATCCATTCTGTCTGGCTGTATGACATGCTCTAACCAGACACTTATTTCCACTTAATTATAAAAACACATATTTATTTAAAAAATAATGACAATAGCTTCTAATTAACTGCTGCTGTACTCTTTTAATTGTATTATTTCATTCTCATCAATCATCAAGCTTATTAGCAGTGTCACAGTCACTTGTCTATAGGAGCCAGTATAGCTGCTATGGTTCTATGTATGGTTATGAAGAATGGCATCAGAAAGCAGTTACCAATACCATATGTCTTTATATTAACATTGCCAATTAACCAAACTATTTCTTGTAAAATTCTTTTTATTACATTTTTTTGAAACAAACAAAATTAACCAAACTATTTCTATGCTCTGCATTCATTAATTGACAAAAGAAACAACATGCCCAGATTGAAATTGCATGCAGTTGTGACTCAAGCAGATATGTAAAGAATACAGGTGCAGTTTGATTAGACATTGGGTTTTGCTACATGAGGCCAGAGCCTACCTACTGCTATAGAAAAGGTTCTCAGAGGCTACTTTTGGGTAGTGTACTGCTAGACCTGCCTCTATGATACATTTGGAGACATTTTGCTCAGTTGACAAATTTGGAGAGGGGGTGTATTGTTGGACTGAGAGAAACAGGATGGTTATTTTGACAAATTGCCCGTCATCTAGGTTGTCCTGACCTAGCTGTAAGGAGGTGTTGGGAGCAGTGGTTATGTGAGGGCATACACAAACGACGTACAGGCTCCGGATGGCCCAGACTGACCTCCCATAGAGAGGATCATTTGATCTAAAACCAAGCATGAGTTTCATTGTCCACCATCCAGATGCACAGGCTTGGACTGGCCCACAGGGGTACAGGGGAATACCCCGGTGGGCCCCTGAGCAAGGTGGGCCCCTAGTCTTCCACCCCCTGCACAAGTGGCACATAACACAGTAGATTTACTGCTCTACAAACATGTATTCAATGCAGAGCACCTCAACCAGCCTATGTTCATATAAAAAAGTTGTTAAAATATTTATTATATTTGTATGCATCTGTACGGTGGGCCCCCAAAATAAATTATACTGGTGGGCCCTAGGTATCCCAGTCCGACACTGCAGATGCAGGTGGTACTTTGTTACACACCCTGCCCAGACCATTTTCTAAATATGCAGTGTGTCATTAAGGACAAACTTGGACTGCTATGGACCATATCATGTTTAGCAACAAATCCAGGTTCTGTTTGGGATATGACAATGGTTTGGTTTGAGTATGGACGCTTTCAGGTGAATGCTTCAATCCTGCTTTTGCTGTGGAGCAATACCCTGTCCCATCTGCTGGTGTGATGATCTGGGGAGCCATCGCATACATCAGTAAGTCATCCCTAGTACTGATACGAGGGACACTAACAGCTGCGATATGTGCAGGACAACCTGTGGCCACATGTGTTTCCTCTTATGGCATGTCTTCTAATTGGCAATTTTCAGCCTGATAATGCTATCCCACACACAGCAAGGATTTCCCAGAAATGTGTCTGCCAGATTGTAATACTTTCTTGGCTTGCCCAGTTGCCATATTTATCGCCAATCGTTAATTTATGGGACCAGCTAAGACACTAACTTCGGGAACCTACAAATGTGCAGGATCTACTATCAAAAATTTCTTGCGTTTAAAGGGGATATGTCATGATTAATTAAAATAATTTAAATCAGGGGCAACATAGTACATGACAATCTTTTTCTAACAAAGCTAGAACCAGCCTTGTGCCTCACATGGATCCAGAGCTTTCCCTAATCATTTCTCCAATTGCTTTGCTAGATTCTCTTCAGGCTGGAGTAAAATAAAATCCAACTAGTTGCTGTTGAAGGATGGAAACGGGCATTTGTGACCATGCTCATTCAGCTGAATTGCAGGACATGTATATTACATTTCCTACTGAGCACCAGAGGGCAACATTATAATGAAGTTGAGGGAATATCTCACAACTGGAGCATTTTTGTAACAGAAAGTAAAATACAAAAGTAACTTTTAATATACTGGTTAAAACAATCCCACAAACAAATTAACATCTTGACCTACTAAAGTGTTGATACAGATTATGGGAGATGCGGCCCGTTCTTACCAACAGTGTAGCAACCATACTCACTAGTTACCCCATGTAATCTCTCTGAGCACACAAGTACCACTAATATGTGACTGTCGGTGAAATATCTCATATAGATGTTTGAGTGGAACTTTGGGTCTACTAGTCAGACTAGATCTATGGCCTATTATTATTATTTTCTACCTTAATAATTGTTTGCTGTAAAAAACTTTGATGATAATTATATTGCTATCATTGAGACAACACATTTTTGTTTATATATATGTGTATCTGTATGATACCTATTGGGACACTGTGTTTAGTTTTCCCTGATGAGCCCAACAAATCACATTGGGCAAAACGCGTTGAGATGTGCTGTCATTTTTGATCACTTAGGTGCCGTTGAAAATAACCTATTTTGGTGAACAATGTACTTGGCATTCACTGTATTATTGTTATATATTTCTAGTATCTCTTATTGCATGTCTGTACATTTCAGTATTGATTGGAGAAGTATTATGTATTCAGCATTTATTATTTTATGTATCTAGAATAGGCCACTGAACATTCTTATTGGGCACCTTATCATGGTTTGCCCGTGTCACCTGTTTTCAGGGCCATCCTAGGTTATATAGGAGGTTCCTGAATACGGGATCACCCCTATTGGGGCGGTCATTCCGTCCTCTAGGCAGGGACATATAGTATAGGGTGATTATCAGGGAAAGGTCCCCAACCGACTACCACCACCCTAAAGAGCAGTCCCTTCTAGCATCTTGGAGAATTAATGACCATTGTGTCACTATCTTATTTACCATTATTTGTTTTTGTTTAATATATGTTAATTTGTTTGTGGGGTTGTTTAAACAGTATATTAAAGGCTACATTTTAGATGCGGGTGGTACTCTGTGATAAGCATTACTTGTATTTATACCACTTTAGGTTATTTTCCATCTGACGGGCTATTGTCTTAGCTGTGACTTGTTACAAAAGTAACTTGTAACATTTAATGTTGGGACAGCCTTTATAGGGGCTGCATTAAGGGTACTTTCACACTAGCGGCAAGGACACATTCCTACTCTTAGCTCTAAATATACAGTATCCGGACAGAAACTGTTTATGGCCGTCTAGAAGTAGCCCTATTGCATAGGCTGACAACCGAAAGAACATTCATTCTCATGCACTGCAAACATGGCAGTGAACAGGCAACAAATAGACCTAAAAATAACTGTTGTTGGCAGCACATCCCCTATGTATAAAGTGGATATGCTGCCAACTAGTGATGGACGTTTCGCGAACGCGCGTTCGCAATCAAATGTTCACGAACCGCTCGTTGGCGGCAGTCCCCATTCACTTTAATGGCAGGTGAACCTGAAAAACCTTCAGGTCATATTTGCAGCCACCAAATACATACAAGATGTGCACAAATAGTCCCACAACATGGACAATGACATACCAGAGGTGGATCAATGGCAAAAATTCCCACAAAAGATATGTATTTTAATCAGGGGGCATTTGTATGCATCTTAAAGGGAAAGGGAGAAATGTGCCCTGCTGGTGCCTAGACAAATTTCATTTTAGGCCACGGGAGAATGGGCCCTAAAAATTATGCATTCACCTGACAGAAAATAACAAGTCATTATGTGGCTGGAGGTACATTTGGTGGCAGTGGATAACAATTTTACTGTAGGCCAATGGAGTACAGGGCCCAAAAATGATGCTTTCACCTGACAGAAAATAACAAGTGATTATTTGGCTGGAGGTATATTAAGGTGTTCAGTGGATAACAATTTTACTGCAGACCAGTGGAGTACAGGCCTCAAACATTAGGTATTCACCGGACAGAAACAACAAGTGATTATGTGGCTGGAGGTACATTAGGCGTTCACTGAATAGAAATTTTACTGTAGGTTAGTGGAGTACAGGCCCCAAAAATTATGCATTCACCTGACAGAAAAGAACAAGTCATTATGTGGCTGGAGGTATATTAGATGGTCAGTGGATAACAATTTTGCTGTAGGCCAGTACAGGCCCCAAAAATTAGGCATTCACCTGACAGAAAAGAACTTGTGATGATGTGGCTGGAAGTACAATAGCCGGTCACCGGCTAAAAATTTTACTGTAGGCCACTGGAGTAGAGGCCCCAAAAATGAGGCATTCATCTGACAGAAAAGGCCTTTTATGCCGCTGTATATATGTAAGACAAGGACCATTCTTTGCTCTGTGTGGTGGCGGATATGTGTGGGCTGGCATGAGGAAATTCAATTACACATGGTCGTCACAGGTATTGAATTCCTCCAAGATCCATGCCTCATTCATTTTTAGAAATGTGAGGTAGTCCACACTGTCTTGAGCTAGGCGATTGCGCTTATCGGTCACGATCCCCCCTGCTGCGCTGAACGTCCTTTCGGACAGGACACTCAACGAGGGGAAAGCCAAGAGTTAAATGGCAAATTGTGCAAGCTCTGGCCACAGATCAAGCCTGCACACCCAGTAGTCCAGGGGTTCCTCACTTCTCAGAGTATCCACGTCAGACGTTAACCCGATGTAGTCGGAACCAGTCGTTCCCTGAGGCTGGATCCGGAGGGCGGCTCTCGATGGGTTGGCTGCAAGAATGATCTCATATCCGAAGTGACCAACACATCTTCAAACTGCTCTCTTCTTGCAGGTACAGTAGGATTAGTACCCGCACCTGTTTCGCTGTAGGTGGAAATTCCTCTGCCAGCGCCCGCAACAGCATAATGCAGCATCTCTCGCAACAAGGCCTGGAAATGCTGCATTCTGACAGCCCTCTGTGATGCTGGTAACATGTCGGCCATTTTGTGTTTGTACCGGGGGTCTAAGTACGTTGCCACCCAGTACTGGTCCTTGCACTTTATGCTTTTATACGGGGGTCCCTCTTCAAACACTGGAGCATGAAGGCCCCATTTTCACTAAATTGGAAGAGGTTGGTGAGGATTGGCTCCTGCTCATCGCCTAGAAGAATGTCGTCCTCGGTCTCCTCCCCCCAGCCACGGACAACACCAGGTATCCCCGAAAAGTTGAATGTCCCCCTCAAAGCCTGCTCTTCTTGCTCCTCCTCCCCCCAGCCACCATCCTCCTCTGACTCCTCTTCAGACTCCTGCTGACTTGTCTCAGATAGAGTATCCCCCCCGGGAATTCATTCAGCATTGTGACTTCCTCATCTTCCAGCTCCTGCTCTTCAATGGCTTGATCAATGACAAGACGCAATGCACGCTTCAGAAAGAAGGCGTAAGGTACGATGTCACTGATGGTGCCCATATACAAGGTGGAGCTCCAGCATGTCGGGCTGTCACAAATCAGCCGTCTGACGGGCAGATGGTGTCGCCAGTGAACATCAGCAAGGCGAGCCATGGCCGTGTAAGATCTTCTAAAATGGCCAGAGATTTTCCTGGCCTGCCGCAAGACGTCCTGGACCCCGGGGTATTTGGCAACGAATCACTGCACGACTAAGGACGTGTGTCATTTTGCCCTGTTTCAGCGCACTCAGCAGATTGGCACCGTTGTCGCACACCACTTTACCAACTGTCAAATTGAGCGGGGTTAGCCACTGATCGGCCTGTGTCCCCAAAACTGAAAGCATTGCAGGACCGGTGTGGCTCTTGGCTTCCAGGCACAATAGCCGCTGAACAGCATGACAACGTCTCAGCTGGCATGTCGGTTCTGGGGGTTCTGGGGGGCTTGGGGGTGCAGCGGAAGAGGCGGTAGCAGTGCAAAAGAAGGAGTCAGCCGAAGAGGAGACGGAGACTGGAGTAGGAGGAGGAGAAGAAGAAGAGGCAGGCCTGCATGCAATCCGTGGCAGTAGCACCAAATCCACACGGGTGCCACGGGTTACATGCTTGATGGCCGTCAGAAAGTTCACCCAGTTGAAAGTAATAGTTATGTAGCTATGTACCTTCCCTGCCAGTGTTTGCTAGACCACATGTCTGTGATCAGATGTATCTTGGCACTGACACTGTGTGCCAGAGATATATTCAATTGCTGCTGAACGTGGCAATATAGCTGTGGGATGCCCTTCTGGGAGAAATATTTCCTTCCGGGGACCTTCCATTGCGGTGTGCCAATGACCACAAATTTTCTAAAGGCCTCCAAGTCCACCAGTTTATATGGCAGTAAGGGGCGGGCTAGCAGTTCCGACAAGCTAGCGATCAGTCGTTGGGCAAGAGGGTTATCCGGCGTCATCAACTTTTTACGCTTGAACATTTGGGCCATGAAAGCCTGCCTTTTGCCAGATGAACGCGACGACGGCACGGGGGAAGGTGGAGTGGAGGACAAATGGGAGGAGAGAGTAGAAGTAGAAGAGGCAGGACGTGGAGCACCGGGAGTGTGGCTTTGTGGGTTCTGAATGCGTTGCTCCCACTGGGCTCGGTGATGGAAGGCCAGGTGCCTTCTTAAGGCGGTCGTCCCTAGGTGAGTGTTGGGCTTACCACGACTTATGCGTTGACAGCTCAGGCTGCAGATGGCAACACTATTGTCAGCAGCTGACTAGTTAAAAAAGGCCCACACTGCAGAGCCACGTGCCGGCGTCCTGGGAGCGCAAGATGTGACTGTGCATGGTGGATGGCTCACTTCAGATACATTTGCAGTCTGCTTTTTGCCTCCTGTGCACTGCGAGTTCTGCCTGCTTCTCCTTCTCCTCCCTATCTGCTTCTCCGTCTCTCCCTCTGGACTCCCCTCCTCTTTCTCTCTTGTGGGCACCCACATGATGTCCATTGACATGTCATCATCGTCACCTTCACCACCACTGACATTAGAGATCTCAGAGTAGGCAGCAACAGTGGGGACCATCCTCCTTGGGCTGATCTGGGTACTGGTAGCCGTTGCTACCTCCTCTTCCTTATCCGATACCAAGAATGGCTGCGCATCGGTAAGGTCTGGGAATGGATGGGAAAATAATTCCTCTGACTCGAGTGAAGGTGCTATGGTGGAGGTGGTGTCTTTTGGGGTGCAAACAGCGGAGAGTGAGGAGGGTGCAGATACAGAGGATGAGGAGGGTGCAGAAGCGGACGGCTGAGTGAGCCACTCAACCAACTCTGGGGCGTCCTTTGACATAATCGCACGCACCTTCTCCAACTTCCCACTTAGGCTCCGGCCTGGTGCACCTGCCTGACCCCTAGCACCCCTGCGGAACGGCCTGCCTGTTCCTCTGCCTGTCATTTTCAAAATGACCCTGTGTCAAAGTCCATGGAGAAGAGCAGTATTTGTGGAAGCAGGTATATCGCAGGCGTCAATCAGTATTTGGTGGAAGCCGGTATATCACACCCCTCAATCTGTATTTTGTGGAAGCAGGTATATAGAACCCCTTTATCAGTATTTTGTAGAAGCAGGTATATCGCACCTCTCAATCAGTATTTTGTGGAAATAGGTATATAGAACTCATGAATCAATATTTAGTGGAAGCAGGTATATCTCAACCCTCAATCAGTATTTTGCGGAAGCAGGTGTATCTTACTCCTCAATCAGTATTTTGTGGAAGCAGGTATATCGCACCCCTCAATCAGTATTTTGTGGAAACAGGTATATAGAACACCTGAATCAATATTTGGTGGAAGCAGGTATATTGCACCCCTCAATCAGTATTTTGTGGAAGCAGGTATAGCAAAGCTCTTAATCTGTATTTTGTGGAAGCAGGTATATCACACCCCTCATTCTGTATTTTGTGGAAGCAGGTATATCAAACCCTTTAATCAGTATTTTGTGGAATCAGGTATATCGCACCCCTCAATCAGTATTTTGTGGAAGCTGGTATATCACACCCCTCAGTCAGTATTTTGTGGAATCAGGTATATCAAACTCCTTAATCAGTATTTTGTGGAAGCAGGTATATCACACCCCTCAATCTGTATTTTGTGGAAGCAGGTATATAAAACCCCTCAATCAGTTTTTGTTGGGGCAACAGGTATATCACACCCCTTGCAAATAGTTGTTCCAATAACGCTTGTCCCTCTATATACCTGGGATACTGCAGCAGAACCGCACACAACTGCTGCACAATACAAATGCACTATAATATACTTTCTATGTTGGAATGTATATTATAGGTATATCACACCCCTCAATAAGTTTTTTTAGGGGCAACAAGTATATCACACCAGTTGCAATTAGTTATTCTAATAGCGTTTGTCCCTCTATCTAGCTGCAGTTTTGCAGCAGAACCGCACACAACTGCTGCACAATACAAATGCACTATAATATATAAGTATATAAAAAACCCTCAGTATGTCACACCTATCAATATCACACCTATACCAGTCCTTGAAAGGACTTTTGTGGCCCTATTAGCTAGCGTTTGGTGTCCCTAACAGTGTGTCCCTGCTCCACAAAGCAACCTGCTCCACAAAGCAAAAGAATATGGCGCATGCAAACATCGCATATGTTTGCATGTTCGGCAAATCGCGAACAAGCAAAGTTTGCGACCGCCGGGCGAACCGCAAGGCCACCTCTACTGCCAACAACTTAAAACTGTATGTCCCTCAAACAGTTTGTATCATGCGTAAAAGTCGGCTTGCTGTATCCCCAAATGATGCTCGTTCTGCAGATGTGTAAATGAACTCTATGTTGTTATTCACTTCTAGAAACAAAGCTTTTATGTTTCCTTAATAAATGTTACAATCATGGATATTATTACTGAACACTTTTATAATGTTGAGGAAAATATGTTCAGGCTTTCTGTAATTGTGCATTTTGCGATGGAAAGTTGAGAAGGTATCTCTGATCCCAATTATAGAACACAATGGAGGTAACTTTAGTTATCCGGACCCTGGTACACAGTGAGTCACGACAGTACAATGTGTCTTGTCATGAGCAGATGGCATTAAAACTATTGTTTGATTCAGGAAATGGGTACGTTGTTTTATGCAGCAAAATTCCATGTGTATGTCTTATGGGAGTAGTTCCTTTCCAGCTGGGAATCGTTTTATTCTAATGGAACAATTCTATATTGTATCTGCTTTGACTCTGTGAAATGTTGGGTGTCTTAGGATACTGAAGAAAGAAACGGGAGATTAAGTCAGTAAACAGCCTGCATCTCTCTATTACCTATGTTAAGTGGAAGTACTTTAGATAACAAAACAGGGCAGAGGCCTTAATTTCCTACCCTTAAGACACAATATGATAAATATCAGTGTCATGTAAGAGAGGCTTTTGTAATGCCCAATGCAGTGACACCCAAATGAAGGGGCAGCAATGTAATACATGGTCATGTTGAGTATTTATACTGGGGCCACTTTTTGCAACAGCTCACCAGTGGCTACTAGAGTAGGGTCCTAACAGAGCTTATGAACATAGCTTGTCCTAAGGGAGGCACATATGCAAACTGTTATAATTCCTACACCGTTCTCCTGATTTGGATGTAAATACCCTCAACTTAAAGCTGAGAGTCTGCAGTTAAAGCACATCTTGTTCATTTCATTTCAAATCCATTGTGGTGGTGTATAGATCCAAAAATGTTAGAATTCGGTCAATATCCCAATATTTATGGACCTGACTGTATATGGAAAACAGAATGTAGATTTGGCAACCATCTCCATTTTTCTTGTCTCTTCTTCGAATGACTGCATTGTATTTACCAATGACATAATAGGATGGAAGGCGCTGGCATGGCAGCTTGTCAGCACTATGATCAGAGGGTAGGAGACTCTGCAGGACGCTAAGCAGTCTGCAGGGAGTCCCAGTGAGATGTGCTACCACAGACACTGACGTGATACATGTGAAGGAAAGAAGACAAATGGTCTTGTGATTTGTGTATATACTAGTGGAACACATTCTGATAAACAAGTATGTGGTAACTTATTGTACAACAGCTGTCTTCTGCTTAGGATTAGAATAGGTTATTACAGTATATAATGTGATGTATGTGGTTCAGCCTTTTTCAGAAGACACAAAGAGTAGAAAAATATTCAGACATGGAAAATATACTACCCAAATGTCTTGCTATAAAAATAATAAAAAGAAAGAAATGATGCATTTATTAAATTTTAGCAACAATTTATTCCAAAGTTGTTGTTTTTTACAATCAAGATAAATACTAAACAAAAATGATACATAAGTGCAACAAGTAAACACCTAAAGGTCCTTTTGCAGTTAAAATAGCTCTGGACCTCAGAATGGGCCGTTGGCATACCTCCCAACAAGACAATGACTCTAAGCACAGAGCCAAGACAACAAATGAGTGGCTTATGGAGAGTTCTGTAAATGTCCTTAAGTGGCTCAGCCGGAGCCCTGACTTGAACCCAATCAAACATCTCTGGAAAAACCTGAAAATAGCTGTCCACCAATGGTCCACATCCAACCTTATAGAGGCTGAGAGGATCTTCAGAGAAGAATGGCAGAAAAGCACCAAATCCAGGTGTGCAAAACTTGTGCTATCATACCCAAGAAGAATGGAGGCTGCAATCACTGCTAAAGATGCTTCAACTTAGTATGTATTTTAGTTTTACCTTTCGAATAAATTAGCAAAGATATCATGAAAAGGTCTGACTTTCCAAATCCATTGCATGGCTTGTGGCTTGTGACAAGAGTGAAATTTGATAGCTCATTATTAGTGGGGCGCAAACAAATTTTGTCTGTTCTATCAAGGTACACAAAATCAAATACAAGTGGATGTGCTGCTCATAATTGAGATTTAAAAAAAAATTGGAATGGAAAAGAATGACAACACATTTAAATACAATGTTAGAAGATGCTCTATATGAATAGCATTCTGTTGTTATGAATAGATTAGGACAGCGGTAATTGTATAAATTATACAAATGTGCATTGAGGGGTTGGATGTGTAAACTTTTGGGATTATGCATAAAAACTATAAAGCTCACCAACTCAAGTCAATGTGAATCCAGGAAAGTACACTATTTGCATACTTCCTTCTCTTTGTTACAGATAGATGATACTTACATGGTAACATCGTATCAGCTTGTAACCCTGTGTCATTACAGGCTGCAACTTATTGTGAAGCTCCATTTAAAATGTTGTGCTTTAAAATTATTATTTTAACAAGGACCAATCATAACAGGGCCCATGAGGTTCATCGCAGAACTTGCAGACCACTTGGCTCCATACCAATTTTTATGCCCTGTATACAAAAAACCTGGTTAAGACCATTTCTACATCTACAGAATAAACAGATCTAAGCACTTGCCTAGGTGACCCATAGAGAAAACTAACCTTTGTTTTATGCATTCAGAGTGAGCAACTCAGTAAGGTTTTAATTAATCTATTGAGGACCTGTGTATCGAACATCTTTCCTAGATAATAAAGAGCATCAGATATCTCTGGTGTGTGGTTATCATTACATGTGAAAATTATAATGATTGGTGATATCAACAGAAAAGCTGATTCATGTAATGAGTTGATCACGTTTACACCTTAGTAGTGCATTACTCATTAGTGGCAAATGTTACATTGATAGGAGTTAAAATAGTGATACAAAGTGAACAACTTTTAAACTGCTTCCAATTTGATAAATATAGAAGCCTAGTTAAGTCTTGGGGATTTAGCCAGAGAACATATTGGTTCCAGCAGACTATGGTAAAGTTAATTAAGGATGATTAATGGAGCATTTTCCTTCCAATGATATCTCTGACAGAACAAAGCTGTCCGAGGCTTGTCAAGCAGAATTTGAGTTGAATGAGTATTTATGTGATCAAATCTGAAGGGCTGCCTCTTGACAGAGCAAGGATTCATCAATCAATTGCACTGGCTTGCAGTGGTGGGAAATTGGTCTATCAGCATAGCAATGCTACCATCCCCCTTTTTTTCATTCAATCATCCCTTAGGCTACAATGCATCTTTACCTCTGACCACCTAACATACTATCAGAGAAAAGTAAAAGCAAGGACATTCATAATAATGGTTGCTTCTCAGATGTAGAGTTACAATTGATTTGTTGTAAGGCCAGGCAAGCAGTCCCAGTGAAACACACAGAACATTTCTTTAATTAAATGATGTCCGTGTTTGCTATTTAACTAGTGGATTTCAGACAATAAATGCAATTGCTGGATAGCAGTAAAGCTTCTCTTTACACATTTTATATAGTAGCTTAGATTATGCTCCTGCCTTGTATTCTATAAATCAGCCTTATGCACATATTCATCTTTCTTGTTCTAAGATATTTCCATACTCATTGCTTGGCACAACAAATGCTGTATGTGCCATTCACTGGAGGTATGCACTAGACTACTAGAGCACTAGAAATGTGAAATTGTTACAAGTCTTCTCTATCTATAGTCCATGGAGGCTTTTTACACAGACTAGTTTGCAAGCAAAATTTGTTTTGCAGACCTTCCACTTACAGTGCCTTGCAAATGTATTCACCCCCTTGACTTTTTTCGTGTTTTGTTACATTACAGCCTTAAGTTCAATGTTTTGTTAATCTGAATTTTATGTGATAGATCAGAACACAATAGTTTAAGTTGGTGAAGTAAATTGAGAAAAATATATAAATAAAACTATTGTTTAGAAATAGAAGGCAGAAAATTGGCATCTGCGTATGTATTCACCCCCTTTATTAGAAAGCCCCAAAAAAGCTCTGGTACAACCAATTACATTCAGAAGTCACATAATTAGTTATATGATGTCCACCTATGTGCAATCTAAGTGTCATATAATCTGTCATTACATATACACACCTTTTTTGAAAGGCCCCAGAAGCTGCAACACCTAAGCAAGAGACATCACTAACCAAACACTGCCATGAAGACCAAGGAACTCTCCAAACAAGTAAGGGACAATGTTGTTGAGAAGTACAAGTCAGGGTTAGGTTATAAAAAAAAAATATCCAAATCTGTGATGATCCCCAGGAGCACCAACAAATCTATCATAACCAAATGGAAAGAACATGGCACAACAGCAAACCTGCCAAGAGACGGCCGCCTATCAAAACTCACGGACCGGGCAAGGAGGGCATTAATCAAAGAGGCAGCACAGAGACCTAAGGTAACCCTGGAGGAGCTGCAGAGTTCCACAGCAGAGACTGGTGTATCTGTACATAGGACGACAATAAGCCGTACGCACCATAGAGTTGGGCTTTATGGCAGAGTGGCCAGAAGAAAGCCATTACTTTCAGCAAAAAACAAAAAGGCACGTTGTGAGTTTGCAAAAAGGCATGTGGGAGACTCCCACAATCTATGAAGGAAGGTGCTCTGGTCTGGTGAGACTAAAATTGAACTTTTCGGCAATCACCATCCCCACAGTGAACACCATCCCCACAGTGAAACATGGTGGTGGCAGCGTCATGCTCTGTGGATGTTTTTCAGCAGCCGGGACTGGGAAACTGGTCAGAGTTGGGGGGACAGATGGATGGTGCTAAATACAGGGATATTCTTGAGCAAAACCTGTACCGCTCTGTGGGTGATTTGAGGCTAGGATGGAGGTTCACCTTCCAGCAGGACAATGACCCCAAACACACTGCTAAAGCAACACTTGAGTGGTTTAAGGGGAAACATGTAAATGTGTTGGAATGGCCTAGTCAAAACACAGATCTCAATCCAATAGAAAATCTGTGGTCAGACTTAAAGATTGCTGTTCACAAGCGCAAACCATCCAACATGAAGGAGCTGGAGCAGTTTTGCAAGGAGGAATGGGCAAAAATCCCAGTGGTAAGATGTGGCAAGCTCATAGAGACTTATCCAAAGCGAGCTGTGATTGCTGCAAAAGGTGGCTCTACAAAGTATTGACTTTAGGGGGTGGATAGTTATGCGCATTCACTTTTTCTGTTATTTTGTCCTATTTGTTGTTTGCTTCACAATATAAAAAATCTTCAAAGTTGTGGGCATGTTCTGCAAATTAAATGATGCAAATACTCAAACAATCCATGTTAATTCCAGGTTGCGAGGCACCAAAATACGAAAATAGTCAAGGGGGTGAATACCTTTGCAAGGAAATGTATATTCCAATGTTCTATTCCAGTGCTTGGATTCTCAACATTGCAATTTTCTACAAGAATCCCTATCGTAAGAAATTAAAACACAATATTATTAATACATTGGTTTCCTCTCAGATTGACCATTAGAAAGTTTAGGTAGTTGAAAAAAAAATCTGAAAAACTTTTTTGAGGAAAAAAAAAATGGTGGTCTGCTATAACTGATAGGTCAGCAATTTATTAAGTCTAGTTATCCACTACTTTCTATACACTATACCAGATCAGGGGAGCAGCCACCGGAGACTGAAAGTCATCTACTATTTCTTCAGGATTAGATTTTATTTATTACCTAGAAATCAGGTTTAGCTTTATAGTTGGCAACAATATTGCTAGTATACCACTTAAATGATCATTTCTGAGGCCTGTTTTCACATATGCGCTTAGAGAACAGCCTGCCGGACCTCTCTGCATTCCGGCATTGCCAGAAGCAACCGCATCGCCGTCCGCCCCCCATTCACTTCAACACGGCAAATATGCAGAGAATCAGCTGGACAAATACTGGATCTCTAAAGGTAATGTAAAACAGGCCTTACATTAACTAGAGTGTTTCTGTAGTCCACTTTATTGAAGAAATATGGAAATTTATATTGAAAAACTATGTAAAAGTATCTGGTTAGCAATCTGAGGGTTCCCAAGGAGAATCCATCTTCAGCATTCTGCCAAACGCTTAAGTGCCAGATAACTGTATGATACAGAGGCTTCTCAGCCTGCCTTTGGTCTCCCTGCCCCAGCTTCCGCCTCCTTACACCACTCTGCCTCCCTAAATGTGTAAAAGAGCTTACTAAAAAAAGGTGTTACGCACTTCTCTGCAGTTTATCTGCTGCCAGTACTCCTCTCTACCTTGCCAGTGTGTCTCTGGTGAGCCCTGGAAAGACAGGGAGAGAAGCAGGACTGCAACCTTCAGTATTGGCAGTATATGTACTATGTTCCTGTATACTCACTGTCAGCACTGAATGATGCAGCATCACTCATCTCCCTGCTAACCAGAGACAAGCTGGGATGGTAGAGGAGGGCACTGCTGCCTGTGATCAGCAATATACTATCTGCAGGTAGCATGTTTCATTATTTGTAGTAAGCTCTATTACATATTTAGGGAGACAGGGTTGGAGTAAGGAGGCAGAAGAGGGAGAGCAGAGGTGGTCTGTGAATTATACAATTATCTGATGACTTCAACATTCAGTAGAATGCCAAAGATGGATGCTCCTTAGCCACCCTGTTGGAAGGCACTTAATGGGAGACTTTACATGCAGAGTTCCATACTTTTCTAATAACAATTAACATAAAGTGTGTTAAAAAAAAAAATCTGTTACACTCACTCCCCTTAAACATTGAAAAACTGACAGTTACACTTTAAAGGGGATAATCCTAAGATTAATGTAAAAAATTGAAATAAAATCATATAGTGCATGACACTTTCTTTTTATTTTAAATTATTTCTTTATTGAAGGTTTTCTAACATAAAAAGTCATGTACCTCACTTGAATCTAGAGCTTCCCCATTCATTGCTCAAATAGCTCTGATAGATTTATTTCAGACTGGCATCTCACATCTCAAGGGGCATGTTGTTTTTCCGGGGGGAGGGGGGAGTGGGGTCACATCCTTTCTGCTGGCTGCAGCTTTCTCTTTCTGTTGCAGCCTCTAATAGTAGATCAGTCTGGTGGCAGTTGAAGGATGGAATGAGCATGTGCGTCCATCTCAGCGAGGCGGACAAATATACAAGGAACAAACTAAAGAACAAACAGTGGGTGGCGTTTTAAAGATACATTTTATTGAATAACTTAATGGTTATACAAAATTTTAAATTATATGCAATTACAAACATTTTCTGATCCAGGTTCTGGTTTGAAAAATGTAGAATATTTTTCATAGGACCATTTGACCACCCCAAAAGTCAATGAGCTCCAACCCTTGTAAATTCCATAAAAGTGAAAGTTCTTTTAAATTGCTGAACACTATTGCAGCAACTTCCGGTAGTGATGAGCGAAGTTTTCAAAAATTCAATTTGGCTGCTTTGCGGAACTTTGACAAGAAATTCATTTAGTTGCGAATTACTTTGTAGCGAATCACATTCCATTGTATGGAGTGGGCGCAATGATGGGGAATGGCGATCGCATGGCTCCTCATAATTTAACCCCTCAGATGCTGTGTTCAAAGCTGATCATGGCATCTGAAAATCACATTTTGCCTATCAGGGGGTTAATCGGGGTTAAAACAAAAAAAATACATACTCACCTCATCCATTTGATCACGGAGTGGCCATCTTGATTGAATAAAATGCGCCAATTTTTCGCATGTGCTGACATGACGATGTGGTGACATCACATGTCAGCGTGTGTGAGAATTGACACGTTTTCTTCAATCAAGATGGGCGCAATGTCCTCCCCGCAATCAAATGGTTGAGGAGAGCATGTTTTTTTTTTTTTTTCTTTTACCACCATTTTAGGAAAAATTGATTCGGTACAACAAAGCGCCAAGAAATCCAGGTTCATGAAGAATCTATTTTTTCCTGAAATTCAGACCGAATTTCACTTCATTAACTTCAATTCGCTCAACACTGTTTGCCAGATTTGAAGAAATGTCATTCTACTTGACTGACTAGTAAATCAAGGTGTCCTATACCACTACTATCAAATCTTCAATCTGCAACGTAATGCATTCCTATGACTGCACCCATAGGGTGACTGTTGTGGATTCTAGCAGATCTGACATGACTATGTGCATGTTATCTTTTTTATTGCTCTCAGGTAGGACCAAAAAACATAAAAGGTCATTGCTCTTCAGTACGTGTATAGATAACTTGTGGAAGATCCTCACGTGCCCGAAGTATGCCTCTGATCCGAATAAAATATGCGTTCATTGTTTAATTTGAACATTTCTTGCTTTTATCATATGCAGGCTTGCAAAGAAAATATATTTTCTTTCCTGACTTGCAATCTAATTCCAGCTTTAAAAATACCAGTGTGTATGTCAAGACCAGCTTCAAAAATCATACGTCTAAATATTTAAATTGCCTGTGAAAGTATTTCACTATTTATCTCTCTTTAGTATTTAGATTATCACATAGTGAGTCTCCAGTCACAGTTTATCATAAGCAGCACATCTGCAGACACAGCCAAATTGAAGCAGTCATGGAAGATGCGTTCAGCTATCATAAACATGACAACAGATTGATTACATTGAGCCGTTTCATGTCTCGCTGGAATAATTTGTTTCCTATGCAGAAGAGGCTGTAAATGGTCTTTATACAGATGAGCACTTAGGTTCTTGGTTAGAAACTTGACAAGGGTCCTAACCCAACCACAGAAAAAATGGGAAGCTTCCTGTGTCAGAGCGAGAGAGGGAGAGGATTTCTGTCAAACAATCATGAATGTAATACATAGTGCTCTCTTAGAAAGTCCAGCTTGTATACATACTGTTAAGGCATGATTATGAAGAACTTCACTTTATGTAAACAGCCTGACGGAATAAATTGCTCTCTGATATAACAAAAAAAAAGCTTTAAGACAACGTGAATTCAGTCAGTGGCAAAGGCAAGAGATGACCTTTTTCTTTTTTCATAAATGGAGGAGACATATGTCCTTATTTTTTATTACCATAATATTTGTCTCTGGTGCGGAGGAGCGGTGGAAGCAGACTTAGCTATATGTGCTTTATTATAAACAGAGCTACATGGTTAAAGGTGACATTGTTGTGGGTATATTGTGAAAGAGACTGATTTAATGGTGATGAATACGGCATCATGCGGCACACTCTACAAGCAAGCTAACTGCAGCGTTTATATAATACTACTGTGTGCTTCCACCCACAGTAGGAGGAGGAATGCCAACTGATTGTAAAGAGGACAGAATATATGCACACTTGTTAGCGACACATGTTCTTAGTGCAAACGGGATGTCGGTTCTGCCAAAATGTATGCTTGATCTGGCCAGAGGGGGAAGTTATCACGCCCTGCACCACACTACTCTGATGTCACAAAGTTGCAAAAAGATCTTTTGCAACTTTTTGAGCTTGCTTGCACAAACATTTTAAGACTTTTTGCTTTTTGACACCAGTTACTTGGGTTTTTAAATTGTGTGGGAAAGGGGCTGTGGTTTGCTATGGTAATGAGTTTTACTCTAGATTTATCACAATGGCTTCTTAAAAAGTCCCAAACTCACTCCAGTAGGAGGGTGGAGTAGAAAAACTGGAGTAGCGTTTCTAGATAAAAGTGTTAGATTTAAAGATGCACCAAATTTAAAGGGGTTGTCCGGGTTCAGAGCTGAACCCGGACATACCCATATTTTCACCCAGGCAGCCCCCCTGATGTTAGCATCTCATACTCCGATGCGCTCCCTTGCCCTGAGCTAGATCGCGCAGGGCAAGGGCTCTTTTGTTTACAATACCACACTGCCGGGCAGAAGCTTCCGCCCGGCAGTGTGTTCGGTGACATCACCAACTCTGATGGGCGTGCTTTAGCACTACCCTAGCCATTTTACTGGCTAGGGCAGCGCTAAAGCCCGCCCATCACTGCCGGCGACATCACCGGGCTTCCTGGCAGCCCCATGAAGAGCCCGTTTTGTCACTGGAACTCCTGAAAATGCCTTTGCCCTGCACGATTTAGCGCAGGGCAAAGGAGAGCATCGGAGCATGAACTGCTCCGATGCTCAAATCAGGGGGGCTGCCGGGGTGAAAATGGAGGTATGTCCGGGTTCAGCTCTGAACCCAGACAACCCCTTTAACAATGTGCAACATTTGATAAATTTGTCACAAAGTACACTAATGCAGATTCAAGCAAAACTGAGTTCAAATATTATCCTTAGGATAAATTCCATTCCAACTTATGTGTACTATATTTATCTACATATAATAAAATAAGGGATAATGCAATATGGTACATGCGATAAAAGGAAAGTGACAGGCAAAGGGGTTCAGACCACAACCACGGATAAGGCCTTTTGTAGATCACTGAGGTCCAGCTGCTGGATCACAGGACTGCTCTAGATCAGGGATGGCCAACCTGCGGCTCTTCAGCTGTTGTAAAACTACAACTCCCACCATGCCATGCTGTAGGGTGATAGTTGTAGGCAGTCTGGGAATGCTGGGAGTTGTAGTTTTGCAACAGCTGGAGAGCTGGAAGATAAATGCGGCTTGACAGCAGTGCTACCTCAATTACATAGTAGTACAATTGAAACGGCTTTATTGGCATTTTTACAATGCATTTCAGGACCAAACTGGTCCCTTCGTCATGGAATAATCAATATTCACATTAGTAAAGCCAGTAGAAAAGCATTTGCACTAGTTACTTTCTTATCTTTCAAAATTTTAAACAAACTTGAAGTATACAAGGAATAAGTTACTCCTGTAAATCAAGAGTAAAGTAATCTTGACTTCAAGAGTTTTATTAACTATGAACTATAAAATCGTTTACATTGCATTTGGTAAAATTGATATATAATATGACCCATTTGGCTCAATCTGCTCTGTTATTCTTTATTCTGACACCAGTAACTGACCCAGGAATAAATGGCAATATGATCTGGTGTTTAAAGTTTTTTTTTATTTAGATACTCTCCGTTTCTTAAATGGATCCTTCTAATATAAGCAGATTGCAGAAGGATCTTAGTCTGGAAGACCCAGTATTCAGTAAGATCATTTTGGGGGAACCTGGCAGCAAATGTTCAATTCCTGTGCAACACCACCATAGGGGAAATAAAGCACTACATGGGGCAAATTGAAATTGACTGTCCATGAAACGCATGCTAACTCCTTGATAGGAAGTCGTCTTCTTTGTGGTCCTACTGAATGGAGAACAAATACTTATGAATTTATTCATTCATTGGAAATTGGTTTTCAAATGAGACAGACCCTTCAATGGTTTGCCTGAGAATAGGCCATCACTTGTAAAAAGCTAGACAACCCCTCTAAGGATTGTTTGAAAGTTCAAAGTATCATTATATTGCTATTATTTTTCCATAATTTCATTTCATTTTTTTGTGATTTGTGAATATATAGACAAATAGACGTATTTTATGTTTTGCATATTGAAAGAAACCTACATATGAGGATTCATTCATATGAGGGCTCATTCAGATGACCGTATCCGTTTTTGCGCTCCGCAAATTGCAGATCTGCAAAACATGGATACAAGCCATATGTGTTCCACCTTTCGTGGAACGGAACAGCCAGATTTCGGACAAGAATAGGACATGTTAAAAAAAAATTGCGGGGCCATGGAATGGATGTATGGATGCGGACGGTACACGTTGTGCTGTACGCATCTTTTGCGGCCCCCCGTTTTGTGGAACGGATGTGGACACAAACATATGGTTGTCTGTATGAGCCCTAACTCATATGTTGTTTAGTCCATGGTGAAACGTTAACCGCTTCACGACCGCCCATAAACGTCCTATGGGCGGTTGTTTATCTCTGATCGGACGTTTCTGAACGTCTTCTCAGAAATGGCAGGGGCCCACTGTCAGTGACAGCAGGGCACCCCAGAGAGAAAGCAGGGACAGTTCCCAGGTGTTGCTGCCTTCTAGATCACTGTATATACAGCACTCAATGAGTGTTCCTGTCCCGGACCTTCCTGTTTCGGCAGAGTGCAGGAGCTGTTGGGTCTTTCATAGACCTCGATCAGCCCTGCACTGAGGCAGTACAGCGTAGTATAATGCTGTACAGCATCTCTGGGGGGTGTATTTTCCATGTAACTGGGGCTACTATGTCAGTCCCAGTTATAGGAGAAATCAATAGTGGAAAAAAAAAAGTTATGTTAAAAGTCCCCCAGAGGTCTTGTATGACCTTATAGGGCACAAAGTGTAAAAAAAAATTAAAAAATAAAATGTTTCACATGTAAAAAATAAATAAATTCCCAATTAAGTAATTAATAAAAAAAATTCAAATAGAAGAAAAAATAATAGAATAGACATATTTGGTATTGCCGCGTCCGTGATGGCTGGCTCTATAACGATAACACATGATCCACCCCGTCTGATAAACACCATTAAAAAAAAACGGTGTCAAAAAAAGCCATTTTTGTCACTTTACATCACAAAAAGTGCAACACCAAGTGATCAAAAAGGCATATGTCCCACAAAATGATATCAATAAAACCATCACCTCATCCCACAAAAACTGAGCCCCTACATAAGAAAATCACTCAAAAAATATAAAAAAAACTATAGCTCTTATAACATGGACACATTAAAACATAATTTTTTTTCTTCAAAACTGCTATATATTGTGTTAAAGTGAAAAAATAAATAAAAGTTGACATATTAGGTAATTCCGCATACGTAAGAACCTCCTCTATAAAAATATCACATAACCCTCAGGTGAACACCGTAAAAAAATAAAAATAAAAACAGTGTCAAAAAAGAAATTTTTTGTCACCTAACATCACATAAAGTGCAACACCAAGCGATCAAAAAGGTGTATGTACCCCAAAATAGTACCACTCAAACTGTCACTTCATCCTTCAAAAAATGAGTCCTAACTAAGACAATCGTTCAAAAAATAAAAAAGCTATGGCTCTCAGACTATGGAGACACTAAAACATCATTTTTTTTGTTAAAAAATTCTATTATTGTGTAAAACTTAAATAAATAAGAAAAAATAAATAGAATAGACATATTTGGTATTGCCCCGTGCGTGATGGCTGGATCTACAAATATAACACATGATCCACCCCGTCCGATAAACACCATAAAAAAGTATACATATTAGGTATCACCATGTCAGTAACAACCAGCTCTATAAAAATATCATATGACCTAACCCCTCAGGTGAACACCGTAAAAAAAAAAAAAAAAGATGCCAAAAAAAGCCATATTTTGTCACCTTACATTACAAAAATTGCAACACCAAGCGATCAAAAAGGCATATGCCCCCCAAAATAGTACCAATCACACCGTCACCTCATCCCACAAAAAATTAGCCCCTATCTAAGACAATCAGTCAAAAAATATGACACTAAGACAATGGAGACACTAAAATGTGATTTTTTTTTTTGCTTCAAAACTGCTATTATTGCGTTAAAGTGAAAAAATAAAATAAAGTAGACATATTAGGTATTGCCGCATCCGTAACAACCAGCTCTATAAAAATATTACATTACCTAACCCCTCAGGTGAACACCATAAAAAAAAAAAAACTGTGCCAAAAAAGCAATTTTTTGGCACCTAACATCACATAAACTGCAACACCAAGCAATCAATAAGGTGTATGTACCCCAAAATAATACCAATCAAACTGTCACTTCATCCGGCAAAAAATGAGACCCTAAGCTTTATTATGTAAAACTGAAACAAACAAAAAAAGTTTACATATTTGATATCATCACGTCTGTAACAACCTGCTCTATAAAATAGCACATGATCTACCCTGTCAGATGAATGTTGTAAAAAATAAAAACAGTGCCAAAACAGCAATTTTTTTGTTACATTGACTCACAAAAAAAGTATTAAAGAGCAATTAAAAATCATATGTAGCCCAAAGTAGTACCAATAAAACTGGCACCTTATCCTGTAGTTTCCAAAATGGGGTCACTTTTTGGGAGTTTCTACTGTAAGGGTCTTCAAATGTGACATGGCATCTAAAAACCAGTTCAGCAAAATCTGCCTTCCAAAAACCATATGGCGCTCCTTTTCTTCTGTGCCCTGCCGTGTACCCTTACATCAATTTACAACCACATGTGGGGTGTTTCTGTAAACCGCAGAATCAGGGCAATAAATATTGAGTTTTGATTGGCTGTTAACCCTTGATGGATTAAAATGGAAAAGCTGCCCAAAAAGTGAAATTTAGAAATTTCCTCTCCATTTTCCGTTAATTCTTGTGGAACACCTAAAGGGTTAACAAAGTTTGTAAAATCAGTGTTGAGTAACTTGAGGGGTGTAGTTTCTACAATGTGGTCATTTATGGGGGGTTTCCACTATGTAAGCCCCACAAAGGAACTTTAGACCTGAACTGGTCCCTAAAAAGTGGGTTTTGAAAATTTTCTAAAAAAATTTAAGAATTGCTTCTAAAATTCTAAGCCTTCTAACATCCTAAAAAAAAAAAATTACATTTGCAAAATGATGCCAACATAAAGTAGACATATGGGGCATGTTAAGTAATAAATATTTTATGATGTATCATTTTCTGTTTTAAAAGCAGAGAAATTGAAATTTAGAAAATTTAGAATTTTTTAAAATTTTGGGTAAATTTGGGATTTTTTTCATAAGTAAAGGTGAAATATTTTGACAAACTCAGAATGGCTTGGATAAATAAAAGTGTTCCATAGCTATTACCACATAAAGTGACACATGTCAGATTTGCCTAATTAGGTCTGGTCAGGAAGGGGGTAAATGGCCCGGTCTGGTAGTGGTTAAAAAGGAAGCTGACATCTTTGCACAGTACAGCCCTATTCATCACTTGTGACACAGAGGACAATAATTCACTGAATATTCTTTAAATTTTTCGCTATTCTGCTCCATTCTGCTCTGGAACTATGTCTAAGGAATGTGTGCATAGCAATGCTGTTCTGTGTTGCTTGAGATATACTGAATTATGAAACATTAGAAACAGACGACTAATACACTTATTTGATGCAAGTATTTTCCAGTGACTGAACATTGTGCATTATTAGAGCATATCTTTCTTGTAGAATGGAATTGTGTTTTTCACTTGTGCTATATAGTACTCATCCTGTTTGGCCGTTGCTCAAGGACAAGTTGTATTGCTGTGCTGGGAGTCTCGCTTCCCTGAAAGAATCTTGCTTTCTGAAATTGGTAATCACATTTCTCACTCTTCCATCAAAACATTAGGTAGAAATCATATATTCTGAGCATTCGGCAGACAATCTTTTTTTCTCGGCTGGTCCTGGCACCTTCTATCTCTTGACAATTGTTAAATACCTGCTGGTTATGAGTGTTTAGGGGCATCTTACGCCAATGTCGATTGGCACAGGATTACATATCATTTTACTCTTGGCTTTCTGGAGATGTAATGGCAGAACTCATTACTGACCTAAAGCCTTTATAGGATCTATAAGAAAAAGTTCACTGCTCTTTTCTCAACTGGGGAGAGCAAAAAATAAAAAATGGAAAAATGTACAAATAAAAACTCCAGTGATTCCATTTATGAGTTTAATAAATTAGTAATTAGATTTTATAAACTTTTATAATTATTATTGTATAGGATCTATAAAACATTAAAACCACCCGACTAATTATGGTGTACTAACTGGCTACGCAGCAAGCTGTGATGTCCTGTCTGTTCCGACACTCTTGTATCATAGCCAGCAATAACTTTTGCATCTCTTTATGTTAAATTAGATCTTCTCTGGGAACAGACCAGACGGGCTAGCCTTTGTTCCCCATGCATGTCAATGAGTATTAGACACCCATGATCCTGTGACCTATTCACTAGTTGCTATTCCTTGGACCACTTTTGTTAGGTACTAACCACTGCATACTGGGCACACCCCACAAGAACTGACGTTTTAGAGATAGTCATCTAGCTATCTCAATTTGACTCTCAATGTTATTCATTTGATATAGCGGCTTTAATGCTAAGAAGGTTCCTATATGCAGTGTTGGCCCAGTTCAAGGGTCTCTATATGCAATTCCATTTGAACTGACAGCAAAGTTAGCCAGTGGTGGACTGGGAACTTAAAGCGGGTCTGGAAAAAATGTTTTTTTTTAAAGTGTCCCCGTGTTGTAGTATCCCCGAGTTGTAGGTGATTGAGAATGAGGAAGTTCATTCCCACTTATTGCCCTCTGGTTTTTTTTGCATTTAAGAAGGACCTGTCACCACTCCTGACATGCCTGTTTTAATAGTTTCATGCATTCCCCGTGTAATAACAATTCTGGAGTCTCTATTCTTATTTCTGTATATTGTGTCATTCCTTTATTATTTCTACTAGAAGTTATGAATGAATTGCTAGCAGTCTGCAGTAAGGGTACAGAGGGGAGGTTACCAGTTGGGGGGGGGGGGTGTACCTGTACAGACTGACTCTATCCAATCAGTGCTGCTATGTTCAGACTGTACAGGTACACCCCCCCCCCCTCCCAACTGGTTACCACCCCCCGTACCCTTACTGCAGATTGCTAGAAATTTTGTCATGACTTCTAGTAGAAATAATAAAGGAATAACACAACATAGAGCCATAAGAATAGATGGGAAATGCATGAAGCTAATAAAACAGACATGTCAGGAGTGGTGAAAGGTCCTCTTTAAATACAGTATTCATCTCTGCTGTATGAGGATAAACCATTATTATTATTATGATTCATTTCATGCAGTTATATTGTTTGTTGGCAGCACATCCCTGTTTAAATAGGGCAACATGCTGCCAACAAATACAGATTTTTGGTGCCTGTATGAAATATTTGATCATCCAACAATCCAACAAACCAGCATTTGCTTGTTGTCAAGAGATTGGCAAGTTTACACAGGCCAATTATTGAAAATTTGTGTTTATATAAACATTACTTGTTGTTCCCAATAATTGCCCCTTTCTCGACTGTAAAAAGGCCCTAATATCTAGGACCTTGGTGGATCTGAAGAGTACCTACATTTACCCTTTCCTGACGAGACGATTTTCAGTTTTTGCATTTTCTTTTTTTGGCTGCTTGTCTTCTCAGAGCCATACCTTTTCCATTCACATAGCCGTATGAGGGCTTGATTTTTGTACTTCCTGATTTCACTATTTAATATTGCATATGATGTAGTGGGAAATGGAAAAAAAATTCCAAAAGGGGCGGAATTGGGAAAAAGCTATTCTATTACAGGGTTGTTGTCCTTTTTATTTATTTTTTGGCATTCACTATGCGGTAAACTGACTTGTGCTCTTCATTCTCCAGGTCAGTACAAATCCAATGATACCACATACTGTACATATAATTTTTCTTGCGTTTTGATACTAAAAAAAAAAAAAAAAAACGCGAAAAAAAAAAAATTTCGTCGCCATTTTATGTGTGCTGAGCTGTGTGAGGGCTAATTTTTTTTTGCGATCTGTACTTTTCATTTACCAATAATTTTTTGTTATTTTTAAAAACATGAATTGAAACTTTTTTTTAAATAGTTCCCATAGAGAATGACAACAAGCAATCATTGCATTGCCATTCTCATAGACTCCAATGCATTAGCATAAGAAATTTACTATGTTTCTATGGAGCCCTGCAACAGACAGGGGCTCCATAGACACTACTATTCAGCAGCATCTTGTCCAAGCCAACTCTAGCAGCTATAATGAGAAATATTATATAGGAGAATTCAATAATCCCCTGTCCACAGGATAGGTGAGAAATACAGAGGTCCAACAGCTGGAACCACCCTTGATCCTGAGAACAAAGAGTCCAGAGTCTTCTCTCTGAAAAGAGTGGTATTGCTCATGTCAGTCCACTGCTCCACTTATTTATATTGGGTTGACATAGACAATGCTCCTTCAGTCCCACAGAAGTAAATGGAGTGGTGGACTAACATATGGACTACCTACATTCAGATAAAGGGCTTGGGGACCCCTTGTTTTTGGAATTACAGGGAATTCTATGATCCATATTTATTACTTGTTCCATGGATAGGCAGTAAATACTTTTTGTGAGATGTCCTCTTTAATTGGGTCTGAGATCTACAAACTTATAATCACAGAGAATATAACTTCTTGTCATTTTAGGGTCTAAAGAGACTGTCTCAAAGTCACTTGGACCCAGTAGGCCCTATCATCTTTACAAAGCATTGCTGCTCATTGAGGAAGGTCTATGGTAGCTAATCTTCTCCCAGTCATCTCTGCATGAAAACTCAAATGGTAATGGATGAGTAGGCAAGACTAAGGAAACTTACCTCCTTTTTCACCTCAGTAAAACTGAGAAGCTGAAATCTAATTTGAGGGGTGTAAAAGGAGTTTGAGAGAGTTCTAAAGCAACACCACCAAACTGAATTTTCACTATTAATTCTAGACCTTAACCTAAAAAGCAGGAGCATCTTTAAAGGGATTCTCCCATCCTAGCAATATGCCCCCAGTGTCTAATAGGTGTGGTTTACACCTCTCGCACCCACACCTATACTTAAAACGGAGCCTACAAAGTCACGGAGGGTGCACCTCGTGTGCACAGCCAACCTCTATTCATCCTTATGGGAGTGCCAAGCGCCACACTATGCTATTTTTGGAAAGTCCCATTGAAATGAATGGGAAGCGCACCACGCGAGCACAGCCACCGCTTCATTCACTTCTAAGGTGGTGATGGAAATAGACGAGCCAGCACTCAGCTATTTTCAGTGCTCCCATAGGAATGAATGGAGGGTGGCTGCGCCCTCCAGGACTTTGTGGGTTCCATTCTGAGTATAGGTGTGGGTCCCAGAGGTGGGATCTGCACCTATCAGACATTGGAGGCATGGGAAATGGGAAAATCCCTTTAAGACTGTGTCTTCTCCAAAATTCTGTACATTGGGGCTGTATCCATACAGTAGATCTTAATAAAATAATAATTCTGACTTGTTCCTTGCTTTACTGTGTGATTTATTTCTGTCTGTTTCAGCTTCCACTTTCTAATCCTAAATTAGAGCAGTGTGGGGATTCGCTCTGGTAGTTGGGATAAGCAGGTGCAGTACAAAGGCAAAATACGAGTTTGTAATTCAAATGTCCGTGTTTATTCACACATAAGGTCAAACCAAGTAGAAAGTTCGTGCATAACAAAAAAACTTCACCTTGTCGGTGGTTCTATCTCTAGCAGTCAAAATGCAGGCTTTAGGTGACCTACTCTCCAAACACACAGGTCTCAGCTTTTCAGCCCAGCACAGGGCTCAGTTCCCACATCAGCGACTGCCAGAGCTCCTCTGTCAGAGAGAGGTAATCACTCACAGCTGACACTGCTGGCTAGGTTTTTATAGGCCAGTCAAGACTCGGCCTGGAACGTGGGGAGTAGTCAGCCACCCATCACTTTGACTACTCCCAGTAAGAGCCGTCCCGGATCTGCTTTAGAGTCATACAAAAATAGCAAAGTGTCAATCAGCATTAGCTGCCGGTGACACCTGAAAATACCGGCTCTTACTTCACCGAGGCCAGGAACCTCTGTGACACATACCTTTCGTCAACAACGGACCCTTGCGCCTTCCTGCAGCAGTCATTGGAGATAATTTTCTGCTTCTAGTTAACTAGTGTTTCCTTAAACCCCTCTCAAGTGAGTATTTATAGACTACTCAAGTGCCTTATATATGACTTACTATGGCAAGTAATCTTTACATACATTCTGTAGTAATGCTATGCTGGATTACAGTGTAACCCTAACTCAATTGTAATTTACTTAGTAATATGATTACTATTTCATACCACAATAACTCACAAGGGTGAAATCAGCCGGCCTTGGAGAGAGGCAATGCATGTAAGCACAACCTGATTTTTTTTTTCTTCTACTGTTTGTTCTTAAGGCTCTTGTAAAAGTGGATTTTAGCAGAAAGTTCTGACTCAATTTTCCATCCTATAAAAGTACATAGTGTGTGCAGTTAAAGTACATAACTCCTGTAACTCAGATGGATTGGCAGTATGTCCCTCCAGGAGTATATTTTTGATATGGAGTCATCAGTAATGTGCACCAAGTGCCCTGGTATGTAAATGCTGAAAGATGAAGCTTCGGTAAAGACATTGACTCCACTCACTTTGCCGTGATACAGCACTAAGGAACTGTTAATGCTAAATGATTGTGACTTTCAGTAGTGTAATTAGATTTAAAATAAACATATGATAATTCATAGACTTTTAGCGTATACATGTGGAGGACAGAAGTAAAGTTTTCACAATAGAAAAACATTTCTTGTGGGAAAATATCTATTATAACCATAAGTCATCAGGTTTTTCAAATACTTGGAACCATATGTAGCTGTTGTGCGTGTCTGTGATGATTGACAAGTGTAGGAAAAAGTAAGATACTATTGCAGTTTAAGATTGCTTGTCTGGAAGAGAACTATATCAATGTCCAACGTGGGCTTTAGTGTAATAATAGCAAATCTACAGAACTACTAGCTCTATCTAAAATACAGGCATACAATGTTAAAGGGTTATTTCCACCATTTAATGTTATGAAATATCACTAGGATATGTCATAACATTGTGATCGGTGGTGGTCTAATCTCTAAGGGCCTTGGCCATCAGGAGAACAAAGAAAAGGTGTTTCTTTGCCCATTTCTGCTGCTTCTGGTCATCAACTGGACAAAACAACTCTACTCAAAGTTCCATTTAAGAACTTTTAAGAGTTTGAAGCACTAGCTGAGTGTTGTGGATCCTTTAATGATTTTTCTAGCACATTGGAACTCCTAGCCTAGAATCTTGGGGGTTTCAGAATACAGACACCCATCGATTCCAGCAATCTGCCATCATTTGCTATGGTGGGTAGCCCTTTAATGAAGTATAAAAATAATCTACAGCTGTATAAGGAACATTTGCCTGCTTCCAAATGTTATTGAAACAAGCAAGTATATAACCTATACTGCTAAAAATTCATGTTTAATAAGTTACTTCATAACAGTAACGCCCAAATGGCAACTTCAGTTCTCCTCCTTCATAAGGTATACTTTGTCATGACTTATTTTTTTGAGTCTTATATAAATTATACATAAAAGAACACCTGTCAGAAAAGGGGATTTTTGAAACTCAATGTTCATAGAAAACATTTGTTTAAGAATTTTTGGCTGTTTTTCTTTTTCATTTTGTTAGTGCTACCATTTAAAAATGTAAGGCCGAATAGTGTTCTTCTGTAGCAGTCAGCACAGAGAGATACAACTGTAAATAGGTAACCCTTACTTAGTTTACTGCTGCTGTGGGGGGAAGCTGTTATCTGTTAGTAAAATAGTAAATTAGTAGAATTAGGATAACTGTATGACAGCTCTAAAGATGATACGTGAGCAATGTCACAGTATATTAATAATGCAAAAAAATGATGTCACAGCACAAGAATAATGCACAAAGTGATGTCAGGGAAAATGTACACAGTGATGTCACAGTACAGGAATAATACTCAATATCATATCATAGCAGAAGAATAACAGAAAATGTCACCTTGCATGGAATCACAAGACAGTACAGGAGGAAGCACTCAATTATCTCATAATAATGCATGTATAATGCACTTGATGACATCACTAGAAACTAGTGTTGAGCGTGAATATTCGAATAGCGAATTTTTATCGCGACTATCGCCACTTTGAGAATTTGCAAATATTTAGAATATAGTGCTATGTATTCGTTGTATCGAATATTCAGCATTTTTTTTCCATCTGAACACATGATTCCTCTCTGCTTCTTGCTTGTGGGCCAATGAGAAGGAAGCAATGTCAAGTTCACAACAATACTTAGTGCACCAATCAGTAATCTGTAGTCAGACCTGCAAAAATGTGAAGTCGCACGTAGTATGAAAAAATATTCTAATCACTGCCGATTAGCGCAATAGCTAATATATTGGAGCACTTGACTCTATCTGCATATAAAGCTATATTCCAATGTTCTGCCATGCCAACCATTTTCTTCAGTCTCAGGAGAAACTCATAAAACTTCTAGCAGCTTGAAAAATGTAGCCAAAGTGACCCACGCCTGTATTTCGCGTTACGAATTCTCATTACGCGATTTTTACATTGCCGATTTTTCGCATTCAATAAAATAATCTCAAATTCGCGAATATATGACAAATATTCTACAAAATATTTGTGAAATATCGCGAATTCGAATATAGCCCCTGCCGCTCATCACTACTAGAGACCAAAGCACATGTATTTAAAGGGGTTGTCTAAAAATATAATAAATGGTTGTACCTGCAAGGCTAATGGATAAAAAGCCAACTCCCTGCTTCTGCTTTATATAGGCTGACAATCAGGGCAATTGTTGGCAAGGAACTTTCCTAGGACCGTTCCTGATAATTGCCCTGTGTAAAGGTGCTGCAGATTGCCTGACGAACCAGCAAGTTCTCATTCATCAGGTAAAAGCATAGTTGATGCTGACACCTAAACCATTTTTTCTGCGTAACAGATCGCGCTGTTCAAATAAAGATCTGTTGGCCAGAAACAATGAATCTGTATGACAACCAGCAATTGAGGTAGCCATCGCTCGTGTCTGCACATGTAACTGCAGTTCTCACCCCCGCTCACAATCAGGCAATTATCTGGAATGAATTGTTTTTCTTCAATAATTGCTTGTGCAATCGGCCTGTGTAAAGGGGCCTTACAAGTCCCTTCCAACAAGTTTTACCAGCAAGTATCTTCCATTACAACATTAATAATACAGATAGCTCTGTAGCTGAAATATTATCATTATTAGTATTATCTGCACTTCTCAAACAGAATGTATAAGGTGGTACATGTGCGATTAAGGCTACTTTCACACTCGCGTTTGGTGCGGATCCGCCTTGTATCTTCACAGACGGATCCGCACCAATAATGCAAACGCTTGTATCCGTTAATAACGGATACGTTTGCATTATTCATTAAAAAAAATAAAAGTCTAAGTCAAAACTGATCCGTCTTGACTTACATTCAAAGTCAACGGGGGATGGATCAGTTTTAAATTGCACCATATTGTGTCAGTGAAAAACGGATCCGTCCCTATTGACTTACATTGTAAGTCAGGACGGATCAGTTTGGCTCCGCATAGACAGGCGGACACCAAAACGCTGCAAGCTGCATTTTAGTGACCGTCTAAAAAACACAACGGAGACCAAACGCAGCCAAATTGATGCATTCTGAACAGATCCTTATCCATTCAGAATACATTGGGGCTGAACTGATCCGTTTTCCGCCGCTTATGAGAGCCCTGAAACGGATCTCACAAACGGACCCAGAAACGCCAGTGTGAAAGTAGCCTAAGCCATTCTTCATCATTCATCTAATGCAATTTATCAAAGGTCTGTTTCACACGGCTGCATCTTAGCAAAGGTCACAACACCAAATCCTCACGGTACTACTGAACCAAATTCAGATCCCTGTAGAACCCTATGGTGGTGTAAGTTCAGTTTAGTGAAACCACGGGGGGTTAACTTCTTTCTGAAACTGGCCCAAAGATATTAGGTCCTAAATGTCCCACCACACCCAAAAGGATTGAGTTGCTATCACTTACATATGCTGGACAGATTTCATAGCTAGTTACACTTTCATTGCCTGTTATATACAGCCGCCATAAAGTGGAAATGTGAGACGCATTAGACTCCTAATGATTCCTGCATACAATGTATTTATACAATTTCAAAGCAGTTTATACTTTACACTGCTTAAGTATGGTTGGGAATATAACCGCAGATGTTAAGACAAGACATTGGAAAATGTATCAAAAATGGCCGCTGTATTCTTGACATTATCACTCACCTCTTACCACCTCAAAAGTCAAGTGTGAATACAGTTAGGGCTAGTTTCCCACTACAGCTTGTAGATCCAGCAGGCCGGATCTCTCTGTATCACAGCATTGCTGGAAACTACAGTGGCCCCATTATTAATTTATTTTACGCACTTATATAGCGCTACTATATTCCTCAGCGATTTACCGACTTTGTATCAGGCTGTGCCCAATGGGGCCCACAATCTAAGTTCCCTATCAGTATGTCTTTTGAGTGTGGGAGGAAACCCGAGAACCTGGAGGAAACCCACGCAAACATACAAACTCCATACAGATGTTGTCCTTGGTTGGATTCAAACCCAGGACCCCAGTGCTGACCACTGAGCCACCATGCTGCCCACTAAAAATAATGGAGACCAGCAAAGATCCAGCCACAACCCAGACAATATAACAAGATTCGACCGGACAAAACAAGTGTGAAACTAACTTAAGCTCTGCATCCTACTCCCCAACACCCTTCTTAACCTGTCACCCCTTTATATTATATTCAGGTAGCTGTCCTTTTGTTTCCACCCAATATCCATGCAAGCTCAAGGAGAGGGGAATAAGCCACTGTCAGACGTCTCAGGCAACTTATCTTCCTGAGAACAAATGGTTTGGGCACATTGAAACCCAAAAGCCTGATCCTTCTTTCCCCCTGATATCTGCTGACGGGGGATGTCAGGACAACCCCATGATCTTGTAGAAGGTGGAGTAGCGCACACTATGGCTACTGGTGCCAGCAAGGACTAAATAGTCACAATCCATAATTTCAGCACTCAGATTATTCATTTGCACTTATTGTTAATTTATTGATACAAAGTTTATGATCCAGTTACATGATTCATCACAGGTAATGATAGAAACCACTATTTTGGTATTGACGGTCACCGACGTTCCGGTCCTCGCAGATCTTCTCCAGTAGTCAATTTGTCTGTCTTGGTAGTGGGAATTATTGAAGGGCAGGACAACCCGATACACAATAACCATCATTGTTCTAGCAGCCATACATGGCTTTTTTTTATGCAATTTGATAAGAAAGGCTAGGAGCTAGGTAGGTATTAAATCAGCCGCTTCATGTCTACATATTGCTTCGCCTAGAGCTTTCATACTGTTTATGGCAATGTCTTCACAGCGCTTGGGAACTTGTGTCCAACTGAAAACCAGTTCAAGGTTAAATATAACTACTTAAAAATATGACTTCACTGACCAGACTTGAGATACCATCTTGTTCTTTGTGTGGAGCAGGATAACATTTTCTGCGTTCTCATGGAAAACGCAAGCTGCCCTCATTAATACAGCAAGACTCGGGACTGTCTGTGCAGCGACACTCTGTTTACTGAGATAAACACGAGATACAATCATGTATGAGGAAGTGCACAATATAGTCAAGAGATCTTGGAAGCAAGACCCATTTTTCATATGATTTTAAAATAGTTTTATACTATTATGTTTTCCCCTGTATTTTATCATTTTTGCATGAAGTATCAAGATATTCCGCTAAGATACACGGCTGGCGAGTTAAAATAACACAAAGATTGATGTTGTAAAGAATGTAACAGCAACTAAATAATGACAGCTTCACCCTGGGGACTCTCAAGCTTTCTGCTACGCAAACAGAAGGTAGACCAGAAGTTTTCACTTTTATTTTTTTTATTTTTTTTCAAACCTGAGATGTTGTATGTAGCAGAGCTGAATTCCTCACCGAACTGTTCCTGCCTTGAGAATAACTTACTGAGGTACAATCGCATCATACACAGCATCAATTAAATAATAATAATTATATTAATACACAGCAACACAGAAAATACTAAATAATTCATTAATGGGGCTGTCCCACAAAAGCACCTGGATCTGAATACCTTTGCAATTGCATGTAATTAAAAATGTAGTATAGCCACTGAGTTAATCGATGAAATCCATCTGTATAGCGCCACCTGCTGTTTGTTATTTTCCTTTTTTATTCTGTCCACCTGGGCACACATACTCAGTATCATCCTTTAGCTGCTACCAGCCATATCTACTGGAGAGAACTGCAGCAGAAAGAACATACCCCCTAAAAAAGATACACCCCAAAGAAGGGACATGCCCCCCTGAGCTGTCAGCTTGAAATAAATCTAGCAGAGCAATGAATGGGGAGATCTCTGGATCCATGTGAGGTACAGGGCTGGTTCTAGCTTGGTTAGAAAGAGACTGTCATGCACTCTATGTTTTCCATGTATTACTTTAACCATGGGATACCACTTTAAATATAATTATCCAAAATCAAATTAAAAAAGTAATGCATTATCTGAAAGCAGTTAATATATGCTAATCACGTGCTTATTCTGTAGTTTTTTCCCCTTTTGGAATTTAAAGAAAGCCTTGAAATGTATAATCTAATCTAGCTACTGTATTGCTTTTTTAAGTTATGATTTGCGGAAAATTTTAAGAAAATCCAGCTCCACTTGTATAAAGGAATATGTTTATTTTGCTTACAAAAATAGCAGTCTTGTCAAATGGTTGTCCAGTATTAGCTAGTCTATTTTGTATACTTTGCATGTATTTGGTTAGTCTATTGTAGTAAACATTTGTAGAGATGTGGAGCATCTTTTCTTAGAATGCTGCTTTGTACCTTTCCTCTGTTATTTCTTCTATAAATGTAAGAATAGGTTAATACCATGACAAATTGGGGTGTGTCTATACACACTGTGATATAATAATTATAGTGGATGGCACTCCTTGTGTGGCTGTCGGTGCTCAGTGGAAAGGGTCAGTCTGAAATAGGAAGAAACCACGGCACTCGTTTTCAGATGATCAGAAATAATTCATTTTTTGTCCATCCCAGGATCTTTTTGAAAAATGGCCAAGATCCTGGGATGGACAATAAATGAATTATTTCTGATCATCTGAAAACGAGTGCCGTGGTTTCTTCCTATTTTAAACACACTGTGACACTGTCCAATCAGGCTGTGTAGGCACACAACATTTTATCAAGGAGAATGGTAACAACCAGTTGTCAATTTAAAAGTAGAATGTAGAGTTTACAGATGAGCGAATCAATTCTAAACAAATCAGATTTGAACCAAATTTAGAGAAAATTTCAGGTAGGTCCAAATGCAAATTTTTGGTGATTTAATTTAGGTAAATTTTGGGGGGGTCAGAGAATTTTTTTTTTTAAATAAAAACAATTCAATAACTGAGAGACAATAGAGAAAAAAAATGAAAGGGTCAATTGGGACACTGTCGATTCAGGTAGAATAGATTCATCCCCGAACTGTCTCGGTCAAACATCTCAATCAAACCCAAATCTAATTCTGAATGATTCGCTAGTAGAGTTCTGAGGAAAGAATTCACTAGAATTCTACGTTTATGGTGAATACAAGTATTTACTAAACCAGAAATTTCAGGAGAGCTGACTAATTTTATGTTATCCTATAGCATATTATACCACAATGCAGTATTGCAGTATTTTATACTACACTATTTTATGCAGTTACATACATGATAACTTTATTAGATTATGCAGTTTTACCGTTTTTATATAACAAGACTTCAATATAATAAACTCTTTGTTAATTTAAAGGCTATGCACCCTTTTTTATTATTGCATTGCACTCATTTTGACCTAAAAATAAGTCTGTATTAAAAAATGTGGCATCCTTTTTTCTGTACAGAGCTGACATAGTCTAGTAGCACCCTTTGGAGCTGACGGGCTCCTTATCTTTGCTCTCTGACCTTATAAACACTTATTATAGCTCAGTTTGTATCTTACTGATAAGAATGTGGCTTAAATAACTGTTTATGACCTCTTAGTAGTTTAGAAATAAGATTTATTAGATGAACAGCATAAAGTGAAAGTACCAGTCACACAGCTACAAAACCAGTTAACCATTTGCGAAAGAACAGCTTAATATTTTTTAATAAAGGCCAATTGAAAAAAGGATTTTTAGCCAAAAATGAGTAACATGCAATCATAAAAAAAAATTGCCTCTGAAGGTGTACATAGCCCTGGCCGTAGGTATTTTGCAGTCAGTGGACACCGGCAATGTGCTTTCCGCATTTCTCGGACCGCACATCGCTGTCACTATAATAGAAAATGCCTTTTCTTGTCTGCAGTTGCGGACAAGAATAGGACATGCACAATTTTTTGGGGAACGGAATTGCAGATCCGGAAGTGCAGATCCGGACCCATTCATTTTCCGGCCCCATTGAAAATTAATGGGTCCGGATCTGTTCTGCAACGTTGCTGAATGGATCCAGATTCATTTTGCGGACATGTGAATGGACCCTTAAGCTGATGTCAGTACATAGTAATGTGTTTGTCATATAACTGAATTAAACCTCAGTTAAACCCCAGCTTAGTCTCTCCAATTCCTTCTTCTGTTCATAGAATTACAGGCATGTCTTTAGATCTAATGTGCTTTAGGCTTTTATTAATTAACCTCAATTATAGTTCCATCTACCCATGGTTTATCCTCTTCTAAGCACTGCAGTTGATTTTCATCATGCTTCTTCACTGTCTTTCTAAAATCCACTCTGTACTGTCGGGTTTGCTGCTTTAATGCCTTACAGTACTATCAGAATGGATTTTAGATCTAGGGGAAGCCGTAGCCTTCAGATTTAATTTTGTATCCTCCCAATGTGATATTTAGTGCACAAATCATGTCTGCTTTAAGTCCCACTCTGTATGTAACAGGTAAAAATTACGCCTTTTTGGCTCGTCTCCAGCTCATGGATGAATGAAGTTTGTAATACTGTAAATCACCGAGAGCATATGTTATAAGTCTCAGCAACATTAAGTAGCTTATGATTTATTATTACAATTATCAGATTGCTCCTCAGGCAGATCTCCTGTGTCTAAGAGACCATCACCGCTGAAATGATGTCCATGTGTGTGCCATTAGTTGTCGCACAGAGTTCAATGGGTGAAGCCCCCTTGAGTGTTTTGGCTCCTCCAATCCGCCCTTTAACCATCTTTTACTGCCTGTGTCTGTCATTTTTTTCCCCCAGCCAGACTGTTGTTTGGGATATTGGTTTCTGGGAACTTGTCAATCAATCAGTCCGCTGTAGATGTTTTTGTTCTCATCATCACTAGTAATTGTAAAGCAAATGTGTCAACAAGCTGATGCATTAACTAGTTGTGAGAACTTTAGTGTTTTTTTTGTTTTTTTGTTTTTTTTTAATACATAAACTTTTCCTGTTCAAGGGAGGTTCTGTTATGACAAACTGATTCTGATAGAATGAATGCAGGATTATTCATTTCACTTGTATGGCCTCTTTCACACGGGCGTCAGTTTTTTTGCCCGGATAAGAGCCGGGTGCGTTGCGGGAAAATGCTTCCCGTGCGAGTGCAAAACATTGTCATGCGTTGCACTCGCGTGAGAAAAATCGCGCATGTTTGGTACCCAAACCCGAACTTCTTCACAGAAGTTCGGGCTTGGGATTGATGTTCTGAAGATTGTATTATTTTCCCTTATAACATGGTTATAAGGGAAAATAATAGCATTCTGACTACAGAATGCATAGTAAACCAGCGCTAGAGGGGTTAAAAAAAAATAAAAAAATGTTTAACTCACCTTAGTCCACTTGATCACGAAGCCCGGCATCTCCTTGTGTCTCCTCTGCGCTGAGCGGCTGAACAGGACCTGGGGTGAGCTGCTCCATTAAATACAGGTTAAGGACCTTCGATGACGTCACTCCGGTCATCACATGGTACGTCACATGATCTTTTACCATGGTGATTCACCATGGTAAAAGACCATGTGATGACCGGAGTGACGTCATCGAAGGTCCTTAACCTGTATTTAATGCAGCAGCTCACCCCAGGTCCTGTTCATCAGCAGAGGAGACACAAGGAGATGCCGGCTTCGCGATCAAGTGGACTAAGGTGAGTTACATTTTTATTTTTTATTTTTAACCCCTCTAGCACTGGTTTACTATGCATTCTGTATTCAGAATGCTATTATTTTCCCTTATAACCATGTTATAAGGGAAAATAATAATGATCGGGTCTCCATCCCGATCGTCTCCTAGCGACCGTGCGTGAAAATCGCACCGCATCCGTACTTGCTTGCGGATGCCATCCGATTTTCAC
Source organism: Bufo gargarizans (assembly GCF_014858855.1). Classification (NCBI taxonomy): domain Eukaryota; kingdom Metazoa; phylum Chordata; class Amphibia; order Anura; family Bufonidae; genus Bufo; species Bufo gargarizans. Next base: position 182,427,426 of record NC_058083.1, read on the forward strand.
ACACCCCATTCATTTCTATGGGGCCTGCGTCACGTCGAAATCGGACAATATAGAGCATGCTGCGATTTCAACTGAACGCACAAGTGATGCGTTAAAAACAACGCTCATGTGCACAGCCCCATAGAAATGAATGGGTCAGGATTTAGTGCGGGTGCCATACGTTCGCCTCACGGATCGCACCCACATGGAAAACTCGCCCGTGTGAAAGGGGCCTATATGCTTGACCAGTAAATCAGATTTTACTTGCACCAAAGTAGATGCGCTTTGGACCTGGTTTCTTAAAGGGGTATTCCCCTCCTAAAAGCAATGACTTTGCCATCACTTTGATTGGTAGTAGTCTGATCCTTGAGACCTCACCAATTCTGCGAATGATAGTTGAAATTCAGATTAATAAAAAGGTTATGTCATGCTTGATGTAAAAAATGAAAATCAGACATATAGGACATGACATTGCCTTTCTAACATGGATCCAGAGATTTCCACATTCACTGCTCTAATTTCTCTGCTAGATTATCTTCAGCCTGACAGCTTAAGGGACGTGTCCGTTCTGCTGCAGCTATCTCACTGTAACTGCCACAGCCTCTAACAGAACATATGGCAGTTGAAGATTTAAACCGAGCACGTTCGACCAGCTCAGTGAGACAGAGAAAAAATAAGCAAATAAACAGACAGCAGGTGGCGCTATACAGATACATTTTATTGAATAGCTCACTGGCTACACAAATCACATGCAATTGGAAAAGTATTCAGCCACAATCCCTTTCACCTTCACTGCACATTGACCTTGCTGGGCAGTTGACTCTGCAGAGAACTGTAGCCAGCCCCATTCACCTGAATAGAGCTGTGCTGCAGATCCTCTACACAGTGATGGCCAACCTGCGGCTCTCCAGCTGTTGCAAAACTACAACTCCCAGTATGTCCAGTCTGCCTACAGCTATCAGCCTAAAGCAGGGCATGGTGGGAGTTGTAGTTTTACAACAGCTGGAGAGCCTCAGGTTGGCCATGCCTGATCTACACAGTGATGGCTGGGGTGCTGCTGTGCAGGGAAAGACTGTATGAACTGGCCACAGTGCTGAATCAGTGCTGTTGGCTGTTCTTTCTGAAGTCTGACCAATGCGACCCCCATCTATCATACGTTGATGGTGTATCTTAGCAATTTGTCATGACTTTCTAAGATGGGAACGCTCCTCTAAGCATATCACTCCTTTTCAAGACAACCACTTGATTAAAAAATGGTTTACTAGAGGTACTTTCCTCTCAATGAAGAGAGCTAATATACATACTGTAGGATACAATTGAATATATATATATATATATATATATATATATAATCCAGAAAAGTAGGCGGCACTCCAAGAAAGATGACAAGTGAACTTTATTCACCCAGGTGGTATATATATATATATTAACCGGGCAGCACTCCAGAAGTGAAAAAGTAAAAAAAACTTTATTCACCCATGTGGAAGAAAAGTGACGTTTCGGCGCAACACTAGAGCCTTTCTCAAGCTATATATTTATAAAAGCCTTTCTTACTTTCTCATCTCATAAGTAGAGATTCTAAAAGAATCAAATTCTTCTCTAATTGTCTAAAAATTTGGATTCCTACTGAATCTGAATCTCCCAAAATAGCTGCCACTATTTTACAGGTCAGAAGACAAAAAGGGATCATTTGTGGACCATGTTTCAATGTAAAAATGAAATCCAATGGTGCAGTGTGTTATTAAACAGGCTCTTTGTGACCACAGCCATACGTGTATATATATATCTCACAGTCACTTTGACATTACCAATGCTGTCTTGGCATAAAAGAGCTTGAAGGAGATTGGAGACGGTCCTAGGAGACCCCAGCGTGTCATACACAAGTTTTCAGGGCAATCTGAGCACATTGGGTCGAATTTATTCAAACCCAAATTGACTGCCAAATGATTTGTTAGAATCGGACCCAAAACAAATACCTTTTTTTACCTTGCTGTTAGCTTTTGACTGGTCAGAGCTATAGTATAGAGAATGAGAAGAACATGAGAACTGCTTAGAATATGAAGCAAATAACGACATTTGGTGGGCATTAAAGGAACAATGCTATTGCAGGGACATCATATAAGAAATGTTATGCCATCCCCTGAAGTAATGACCGTGTGTCTGGTTTGCAATGAGACAATGTAAACTAACGTAACAAAATGTAAAAAGCAAGCTATCAAACTTAAGCAATCCCTAGCAGGCATGTTATTACTATTCAATCTACAGCATGTCAACCCCTGTGGACAGCTGAGGGGTCTGAAAGTAATGTCTTAATTAAGAAATAATGGAATAGCTGTTTGATCCAATGATATGATCCCTGTGCTGCGGTAATGTTTTCATTTACTAGAATATCCCATAAGGTAATGTATACTAACCTTAAATCATGCTTTTCACTTCGGATCAAGCCCCTGATTTGAAGCTTGTCAAATCTTCCCAGGATCCAGATCGATACTAAGGAAATGAATCTTGCCATTGCAAGTTCTTTTATCAATACTATCTAACTTGGTGTATATATGTGCTAGTCCTTTGACCTGCTAGCTTCTGTACCCGAGGAAAACAGTATGGATACCGTTTTGTAAGGGTCATGTAAGGGTGATGTCTGCATTGTATTTGTGCATTTTATCTCATAGTTAGTGATGAGCAATTTTCCTGAAATTTGATTTGGATTCCATTCGGCTCAAAGTAAATCCGACCTGCATCGAAATTGTAATATAAGAGGCTCACCATACATGGACTGTGGACCAACGTAATATGCCCAGTACTCCGACTTAGCTCTGAGGCGAAATTGGCCCAATTGCCTTGACAAGTTGTGGATAACATTCTGAGGTTTGCTACAACTCTATGCAGCTCCTTTCAAGCTCTTTAACATCAAGACATCACTAGTAAATTTAGTGACAGCGACATACAATGTATGGCTATGGGTAAATATATAGCTATTGGCCTCTTCGTGGCACTGTCAGATTTTTTACTTAGTCCAAAAAACGTGTATATACGGAGAAACCTCCTGGGGTCATATGAACCTCCTTCTTCATGTGTCCAATCTTCTGATCTGTAAAATGGTTGATCACAATTTGAGAAAACTCTCCTGAATCGAATGACCAAACATTTTGATTCTGTTTCAATCAGAATTTTTGGAAAATTTATGTCGAATTCGATTCAAACCAAATCTATTGACTCATCTCTACCCATAGTATTATATGGATGAAGCAATAATAATGTATTTTACACATAGGGAATGATGCTTGACTAGGGGTATTGTAAAAGCAAGTTATTTACTAAATATATCCATTGATAAGAAACAGCAAATACTCTAAAGAAACACCCAATAATATGTAAGCATCACCTGATAATGTGGGTAAAAGTATGAGATTACCATGCGTACATATATTGTGCTTCCTTTCCACATATAAAAAGAATCCAGAGGATATTTCATGCATGTTTCATTGGTAAGGGTCTGACCCACTGATCTGGAGTCTGCTAACTTTACTTTTCTCTCTATAACTCTGTATCTCTATAGAAAAGAAAGGAGGGTGTCTGCAGTGTGTGCCCTTCCTCCATGTTCTCACCTGGTGGCTCACTTATAGAGAATAGAGGTCACTGGACCACCACTCTAGTAATTGTGCCCAGTGGTTGGACAACCTGTTCCTGTTGATGGGTCTGATGGAAATTTACCAATGTTCATGTCTAAATGTGACTTCAGATAATATTATTAAGAGCCTGTCATATGTTGTGGCATTCAACTTTAAAACATGATAGGAATGATCTTCAGCTTTCTTGTAAGGTCTGCCTTGATGGGTTCTTCAGAGAGTTCTCCTTCACTGCAACAGAGAATATTGGAAATTCCCAGCATTTTTGTGAATATTCTTCAACTTAAGAACTCTTTAGAAATGTGTGAACAGTAAACACCAGGTGATGTAATAGGATCATGCCTGCACGGAGAGGAACCTGTGCTATCATGAGCCAGCTGTGTAGTATCGGTCTAATACTAATACGGCTGTAGAAATCCAAGAACAATGAGTTTTAGGAATAAGTAATCTGCCTGTTGAAAAAAATACTAAATCTGTTATTATACAATGGTTTATAATGGTGGTGGTGGTGGGTAGTCACCTGCTATTACTTTCTACTTCTTTTTAAACTGTACAACACAACAATGGGAAACTTGGGAAACTGTAGTGTATGAGTGCTGCCCATGAACTGGTGATCCAATATCTCCCCCATCATAGCTTATCTCAACTGCCAACTGTCAGGTGGATCATTTTTCTTACCTCCTTCTGTCAGTTTACGATACTGTCTGCAGGTGCTGATGAAATGTCAATAAGAGGGGAACATGTTAATAAGTGGATTCTGCAGTGCCGTGCCTAGGGTGTTTGGCACCTGGGGCAGGTCCTTTCTCTCGTCCTCCAATCTTGTAACACAGACGCGTTAGATTTCTCAGTTTTTACATCAACCTCCCCATCCTAGTGTCCCCACAGTGTCATCCTGCGGCCACCCCCAATACTGTTCCCGTTGTGCCCCCCAATGCCCCAGGTGCTATACTGCTGAAAAAATAGTGACCCCAGTAGACATAATTGGGGCCATTTATCAAACTGGATTTCCAAAAGAGTTATCAAAAAAATAAAAGGTGGAATCTGATTGACTGCTATGGGCAACTAAACCAGTTCTACTTTACACCAGTTTGATAAATTACCCAAAATGTCCCTACAGTGTGTACAGCAGCTATAATGTCCCCTAGAGTGCCCCCAGTAATAATAACACCCTAAATTGTGCTCCAGGTAATAATCCCTGTATAGTGTCCCCAGAAATAATAGAATTGCCCCTACATTGCCTCCCCAATAACAACGCCCCCCACGCTGCTCCCATATAGTAATTTCCCCCACACTGCCCCCATAGTAATCCCCCCATAGTAATTTCCCTCCCCCACGGTAATTTCCCCCATACTGCCCCCATACGGTAATTTCCCCCACACTGCCCCCATATAGTAATTTTCCCCACATAGTAGTTTCCACCACAGTAATTTCCCCCACACTACCCCCACACAGTAATTTCCCCCACACTACCCCCCACACAGTAATTTCCAACCACACTGCCCCCATATAGTAATTTCCCCCACACAGTAGTTTCCCCCTACAGTAATTTCCACCACACTATCCCCCACACAGTAATTTCCCCCACACTGCCCCCCACACAATAATTTCCACCACACTGCCCCCACACAGTAATTTCCCCCACACTGCCCCATATAGTAATATTCCCCACACAGTTGTTTCCCCCACATTGCCCCATATAGCAATTTGCCCCCCACATAGTAATCCCTCCCATAATTATTTGCCCCCACATAGTAATCCCTCCCATAATAATTTGCCTCCACACAGTATCCCACCATAATATTTTCCCCCCACATGTCCTCCTGTGTGCCCCCCCATGTCCCTCATGTCGTCCCACATGGTACACAAAATAAAAACTGGAAAAAAAAAACGAAAAGCTAAATATTCACCTGCGCTTGCAGAGGAGAGGAAGGCGCACACAATTCACTGTGCTGCTGTGTCCCGGCACAGGCGCGCGTGATGACGTCATCACGCACGCCTGCGTCAGTATTTCACTACTGCATAGGCACCAGGCCTACTAGGCGGCGGAACTATGCGCTCCCATGCCCTGCCACAGTATGTGGGCATCAGCTCTACAGCAATGAGGGCTTCTATCTGTATTGATGGAAATGCTCATTGCTTCTGGCACCCCCCTGAGAGCCAGCACCCGGGGCGGACCGCACCCCCCTAGGGACGCCACTGGGATCCTGTGATATACAACAAAGGAACAATTTAGATGAGGATGGAGCAGATTATGACATTACCCAGCTTGGGTCCTGATGGTGATGAACTGATAGAAGCAAGCAGGGAGAAGCTCTCTGCTTAGTAGTTTCCTTAGGCCTCATACACACGGCCGTTGTTTTGGTCCGCATCCGAGCCGCAGTTTTGGGGCCACAAAAGATGCGGACAGCACTCCTTGTGCTGTCCGCATCCGTTGCTCCGTTCCGTGGTCCGCAAAAAAAATATAACCTGTCCTATTCTTGTCCGTGCTTTGCGGACAAGAATAGGAAGTTATATTAAAGGTTGTCCGTGCCGTTCCGCAAATTGCGGAACGCACACGGATGCCATCCGTGTTTTTCGGATCTGCAAATTGCAGACTGCAAAACACACAACGGTCGTGTGCATGTAGCCTTAGTGTGTATTAAGGCTGGCCATACACATTAGATGTATGCCAGCCAAATCCAATGATTTTGGTAGATCAGCAAAGCTTAAAATTTGTTTGCGAACCTCCTGACCCTCCTCAGGCCTAGTTCACATTTTTGTTTTTCATGGATGTTTTCTATCCACATTTTCCATGGACAGCACACATACCCATTGATTATAATGTGTCTGTTCACATATCAGTAACACAGGAACTACTTTGGTCCCTGATGTAGACCAAATGCTCCCATTAAAGTCTATGGGTCAGTGAAAAACCACTGACACAACATGGATGGCATCTGTGTTTGGTCCGTTTTTTCCTGACCACAGATAGAAGATGTTATGGAAATGAATTTTCAGCATAGCAGTGTCCATGGAATACTGATATGTAGGTAGATGTGCGGCAAACCAAAATAGTTTTTTTTAAATGCTGCTTTATTTAGTATTCATTTTCACATCATTTTGTATATTTTTTGTCAAGATTATAAAGTAATCTTAACAGGCCATACAAGGTTCCTTGGGACCTTGTATGGCCGGTTAAGATTACTATATAATCTGGACAAAAAATGTACAAAATGATGTGAATATGAATACTGATTAAAACAGCATTGAAAAAATATTTTGGTGTGCCGTACATCTACCTACATATCGGATAGACTATTGTCTTCTATGAGCACCCACCTTCCGAGGGTGTGCAGATCTCATCCTACCCTTCACATGGAATACTGATGATACACGCAAGGCAAAAAACAGACACGCAGACCAAACACGGATCATATACAGGCATTTTCACAGATAAAAACGGATGGATTTTTTCACAGCTGTCAAGTAGACAAGGAAATGTGAATGAGTTCTCAGATGGCAGATGTTGCAGGAGAGAAGAGTGTTCCATTTACTCTCAGGGGGATAAGGACTGGCCCACAGGGGAACAGGTGAATCCCCCGGTGGACCCCTAGTCCCCTATCCCCTGCTGAAGTGGTACATGGCACAGTAGACTGACATTGACATATAGATATGCTGGCTGAGATGCTATACAGTACATTGCCTGTGTCCATATAAAAAAATGGGTTGTGTGGGCATGTAGTATATGCATGTAGCTTTACAATGGGCTACCAGAACGAATTTTACTGGTGAGCCCTGGGTACCCTAGTCCGACACTGGATAAGGCCCACTGAATTTCGCCTCTCTCAGCCGAGCATGCTTGTCTACGTGAGATCAGGAGAGATGAACCAGCATTCAACAGTTATCTCATGTGTGTCTCGCTTAAGATTTTAGTTTTTGGGTAGAGATCATCACATCCCCAATGTTGGGAAGGACTCGCTGTATTGTATTTGACTCTGTGATGATGCAAACAGTATGCTGTATTTTATGACAAATATAAAATTATTTTTAGAAAATCTCCGATTTTTTAGAGATAAGAACACTTTGGTAATCCAGTAACTCATGATAAATGATATGTCTATGACATTCCTTTTGCACAATGTCCGATGTGCATCGTGGAACTACAGGTGGAAGGCAGAAGATTGCCAATCATTAGTATAGGATTGTAAATGTCTCTAATCCATGATGATGGCATCTATAAGTGAATTTTCTGTTACCTCTCCATCTGGTGTTTTAGGCCGCGGCGTGCAGTAGAATAAGGATTAACCATACCTATTAGTGCTCTGAGAGGGAAATATTATATGGCTGTTTCCTGTGAAATGTTCTGTTCACAGGGATGATGAGCTAACTCAACTGGAACAATCATGGTTCATTGCAGACTAAAGAATTGAACGGTCACAATTTCATATGTTCCATTATCATTTGGTGTCACAGAGCCCACCAGGATGCCTTCACAAAGACTTTGTTGTTACCATGAAACAGAGTGACTGGAGGATACTATTGGCCCAGTGCATTTGTTTTTTAAGGTTTGTTTTTACATTTCCAGGAACACCTCAGTTTTCACATTCAGGACTGCATGGTGTGAGATGCTTCAGGCAGTGGCGAATTGGCCATAGACCCTACAGGAAAATTTCCCAATGAGACGATCCCTAGGAGGGCTATTTAAGCCCTCCTCACAGCCACCAGCCAGCTCCTACGTACCTGGCAAGCAGCTGCAGGTGCCCTCCTGAATTCAACTGTATCTATGTCCTCAGGATAGCAATACAGTTGAACACTGTGCAGCAGGTGGCAGTATTTTGTGCTTTACTGTGGTATTTGGTTCAGGAATATTGCTGGCCCTGCCTTCTTCTGTTGGTCCAACCTAATTATGTTGCCCCGCCTTCTGTCAGTTTTGTTTTCCAGGGCCACTTTTAGTTCCCAATCTGCCCCTCTTTATCTGCATCTGATATCCCACATTGTGGTCTATATCCTCAATAAGACACTATGTCATATGACTGCAATAGCCAATGGTGATTATGTAGATCTGTAATCACCAAAGTACTGGAGGCATTAGAATTATCAGTACTGTTTTCCTTTTACACCAGTTTTTATCAAAACTGGAGTAAAGGAAAACTGGCTTAGTTGCCCATAGCAGCCAATCAGATTCCACCTTTTGTTTTCCAGAGCTCTTTTGGAAAATTAAAGGTGGAAGCTGATTGGTTGCTATGGGCAACTAATCCAGTTTTCCTATACACCCGTTTTAATAAATCTCCCCCACAGAATGCCTATGGCTCAGCATAGGGAGTGCAGGGAATACATGTGGTAGAGAGTCCGTGCACACAGCATTTCCATGTGCATGAGGCCTGACATTGATTAAATCAGCTCCGTATACAGTGGGATTCTTTCCGGCAAGTTGAAGAGCATATTGTATATACAATAAAAGCTGCTATAAGGAGTCGCGTTTTACACTATGCATAACACATTCCATTAAGATGAGGTCTACACAAGGAACGTTTTGCCTCACTGTGACGTCGCTGTAGTTATTCTTCCTTTACTCACTTTGGGAGTGAACAAGCTAGAAACTGTCCAGAAGGGTTCAACCCACCTCAGTTTTGTCCAGCAGCTCTCCCTAGGAATAATGACTTTATTGCGTAGGTCCACCAAACCATAGAAATTACGCAGTTCTGTTGTGGTGACTCTTGCCAAGTCTGTTACCTAAAAAAAATATATTACGTAGGGGGGTTATTCAGAAGAGCAATGCTCACGCCTGTGTGTCTTCTGACTGTATAACGGACAGAAAACAGATTGAACACTGGCACATTAAAGTCAATGGGGCAATTCAGTTGTCAGATTATTTACTTGCCATATGTCCATTCAGAGTAAATCACAGCATGCACCATTTTGGTCCCATTTTCACGTTAGACTCTACCATTTAGGTCAATGGATAAGTGGGGGAGGAAAAAAACGGACCGTACACAGATGCCATAGATGGTTGCTAGGAAACGCTGGGTGGGCATTGTTAAATTTTTTTCATGGATTACGAAAAAAATGATAATATACTGATGCCACACAGATGGAAAAAAATGGAAAAGCAGAATGCCGTGGGAGACATTGTGTAGTATGCTCATGTGAACATTGGAGGTGATTTACTATGCTGAAATACACCTAAATTAGGCCAAAGATATTGCGTGCAGATAGGAGAATCATCCAGAAGGTCAACCAGCAGCACTTCACAAATCTGGGTTTTATGGCAGAATGGCCAGAAAGGAGGTTCTCCTCACTAAAAGACACATGAAAGCCCATCTGGAATTTTAAAAACACCTAAAGGACTCTCCTCAGACTATGAGAAACAAGCTTCTCTGGTCTGATGAAACCAAGATTGAACCAAGATGAGAACTTTCATCTCAATTCTTAGGAGAATGTTTGGAGGATACCAGACACTGCTCATCACCTGCCCAATACCATTCCTACAGTGAAGCATGGGGCTGGCAGCGTCATGCTGTGGGGGCGTTTTTCAGTGGCTGGGACAGGGAGACTGATTGAGAGAAAGCTGAATAGAGTGAAGTACAGAGATATTCTTCATGAAAACTTGATCCAATGTGCTTTAGACCTTAGAATAGGCCGAAGGTTTACCTTCCAGCAGGAAAATGACCCTAAGCACACAGCCAGGACAACATAGGAGTTGCTTAGGGACAACTTTGTGAATGTCTTTGAGTGGCCCAGTCAGAGTCCTGACTTGAACCCCATCGAATCTTTATGGAAAGACCTGAAAATAGCTGTCTACCAACGGCCCCCATTCAACCTGACAGAGCTTGAGAGTATCTGCAGAGAAGAATGGCTGAAAATCCCCAAATCCAAGTCTGTAAACCTTGTGGCGTCATATCCAAGAACACTGGAGGCTGTAATCACTGCCAAAGGTTTTTCAACTAAGGACTGAGTAAAGGGTCTGAATACCTATGTCAATGCAAGATTTTAGATTTCCCTTTTCAATAAATTAGCAAAGATTTCTAACATTCTCTTTTCACTTTGTCACTGGAGTGCAGAATGATGGGAAAATATTACATTTTTTATTTTTTATTTTAGCACAAGGCCCCAACATAACAAAAGGTAAAAGGGTCTGACTTTCTGAATGCACTCTCTGTCTTTCTCTCTAAATTCACACAGAAAGTATATTGCATTTCCTTAAAACGTAATACCCCTTTACCCCTTTAGCTTTTTTCACACTTCGCATTATTGGTATAACTGCAGTGAGCCACCGAGGAGCCGGCACAGAAAATGGGAGTAGTAGCAGCCTTGATGAGATGTTGTGTCACGATGTACTCCCTCAGGCCGTCGCTCCCTGGGTTCGAGGCAGTGAAAAGTTGATATGAAGGAATCAGGCAGACGTACAAGAACAACAAACTTTTTTCTTTACTGAGTGCAAAGGATGAGTTACAGGACATTCAGCTGTGGTATGTGCAAGGAGCAATAAGGTATGGTGGCAGGCAAGATGGTAGACAATAGGACTTCTTTCTCTACGGATTTCCCATCGCTAACAGCAATAAGCTGGCACTTTTGGTTACAGGTGACCACTTGTAAAATAGAGGCTTTTGCATGTGCCTGTCCTTAACTGTGGTGATGGGTGTCTTAATGTAGTATCCCCTCAGCTGCAGCAGGGACAGTATAGCTGTAGTGCTGATCACTCTGCTGTCTGTAAACACTGCAGCTTGAGGATTTTCTGTGACTTGGGACCCTGCAGTGCCCCTGGACTATTGATCCTCACAGACGAGCCGTATCTTTAGTCCCAAAACCCATGATGCATGAGCAGGTGGACATGCTCCCTCACTCCAGGCTTGCTAAGCTAACTCTCTCTAGAACTCTCTAGAGCTCCCCATCCTGGCAGGAAGCAGAACCAGCCCACTCCTTCCAAAAGGGGAAGAATGGAATGGAAAGTCCCATTCCTAATGCCAACCATATCTTATCATTACCGGAACACATGGCAGATACAGAACATTAGATTATATTAATACAAAATATAACAGACAATTGCATATGCCCCTTCTTGGGGAATTGCATAACCACCAGGCTGTTAAAGGCAACATTTCTAGAATGGTTTCTGCTTCTATATAGTGTAATGGACATTTCACTTGTTCATAATGGATATTGGCAAGGCTTCAGCTTATTTAAGAACTGAATACACATTTTTGACATAATCTGAATTACATTACTGTGAAATAGAAAGATTTTTCAAAGTGACGAAAACAGGGGCTGTACCTCTCCACATATTTATTTTTGCTCCGTTGCTTGGATTTACAGCTAAACCTGTATTTAACCTATTAGTTTTGCATTTATAAAAATGTACTAGGTGTAAATAAACCTACAGATCCACTAGAATAATGAGCCAAACCACAGTTTCCTTCTTACAGTCCCTAAATGTTCTGCTATTATAACATATCAGCCCCCAGCTTCCTTGATGTATACAGTGGGTGAATATTTATACTTGCTCTCCACTGCCCCTGCTGACTAAATCCTGCACTGCAGTCAGTGAAGCAGATTTACCAATACAAATTATAGTAAATTATTGTTACCTGAGTCAGTATTCGCTACCATGTACTGTTGTATGTTTTTCTCATAGGAACTCACAAATGAAATGAAAAAAATTAAATGGGAGGCACATGTAGGTGCACAGGAATGTCCACATGTGGTATTTCCCCAAGAAGGTGCATACGGATTAAGAAAACTCTCAGTTGGCATCCATTACATGTGCTTATTAGTAACCAGGAAATATTTGGAAGCATATTAGATATCTCAAGGGATGGAACTGATTTTATCAGTCTGAAGCTATTTTTATTATTGTTCCCATCAATAAATTGTCATCAGATCTCACTAAATATCTTCATGTAAATGAACACCCCAAAAAGATATTGCCCATTCTATCTCCACAAAATATGGCAAAATGCCCACCTGAAATGTGATGCCAGTAAGATAGAGGTCTGCGCTAGAGCCGTTCAGTGCCAGTGTCTTCTGGCCTAAAGCGGAAGGCATCTTACTATCAATGAAAGGGAGGATATTACCCATATTTTTACTAATTAAAACCAGATACTGATATTTTTCTAATCTGCTCAATCATTAGATTTTTTTTTTTTTTGTACATGATTATGGGTGCAGTCATCATGCCTGGCTACTGTTAACAGCATTGAGAGATATGCTTTACAGCAGCCACATGGAGAGTGTTCATAGTATGTTCTGGGACCTGTGCAAAGGTAACTATGCAGGGAGGGGGATGAGGTGAGCTCTAAACATCACATAATTTTAGTGGTAGATCATATGACATCATACAGTATATAGGTATTACCTTTCATTGTAATCCTGCCTGTGCCGATAATCAGATGACTGATGGGAAGTGATTGTTGCAATGGTAGTCCATGCTTGCTGTTGTCCTGTTCCCTCAGGTGCGCATGGACACCATTTGACTCACCCCTCTTTTCCTTCTCTGCCAGCAGCCCTGCAATGCTAACTTCTGGTGTTCCACATGGCTTCTGCAGGCCGCAGCCTGTGCTTTCCAGTGAAGGCTTCCCAGACTTTCTATAGGGCATGTGCAAGCTTCTTGGCTGTTAAAGGGTGTGGTTGTGCACCCTAGATTCCTCCAGCCAATGGCCAGTCACGTAAGGGTATTTTAGACACCTTCCCCTATGGACCTTCAACCTGCGGCCCTCCAGCTGTTGCAAAACTACAACTCCCAGCATCCCTGAACAGCCTACAGCTATCAGCCTACAGCAGGGCATGGTGGGAGTTTTAGTTTTACAACAGCTGGAGGGCCGCAGGTTGAGCATCCCTGAGATAAAGTATATTAGAAAGTTTCTTATATTCACCTGCAGTGATGGCCAGTTTGCAGTGTTCGCCGATGAACACATGCGATCTGCCATCTTCACTCCCAAGTCCGGCGATGCAGAGGTAAGTCCTTACCTGTGCCTGCGCCGTGAGCCGCTCTGAAACACATGCGGTAGCCGGTAGCAGGCAGTTCTGAGAACAGCCCGATGAAGGCTGTTCTGGGAACTGCCTGCTCCCAGTGACCGCATGTGTTTCAGTGCGGCTCGCGGCGCAGGCACCGGTAAGGACTTACCTCTGCATCACCGGACTTGGGAGTGAAGATGGCAGATCGCATGTGTTCGTCGGCGAACACTGCAAACTGGCCATCACTGTTCACCTGTACTATTGATGCAATGTTTCAAAGCTGTTATGATATATAAGAGAGATAATATAAGGGGAAAGAATCTCCTTTAGTTTTTGTGCGTTGTATATGGGAGACATCATAGCAGCTAGTCAGAACCCACTAGCTAAGGGGAAGCTGATATAGAGATATAACCTGCAGAAAGGAAATTATTTGCACACATGATAGCTTATTCTGGAAAGTCCCCTGAAAGGACATTGCTTTAACTGTTAACAGTCACTGGGCTTGACCAACGGGCTGTGCACTTCTTCTGGGCCCTGGGACCTTGGGCATTATCTGTATGTTCAAATAGCACTTACATTTCCATTGGGATTAATACATTTCTATTGTATCATAGTTATTTCACCCTTGCTTCTGATTACATAACTTAATGATTAATCCCTTCAATACTCAGCTATTAGTCAAATAATGAGATTTGCCAGAAATATTGGACTTTGAACACACTTTGAACACATGACTTTTGATCACAGAATCAAAGACAAGATATACTTGAATATAATTATCATTTTATACAACCAACCTGTTGTGCTCAAAACTTAGGAGGAAATCTGAATATTCCCTCATCAGTGGAAAAACCAGCCCACCCAGGATACTTATGGGTGTTCACAATCAGGCCAGTTGTCAGGATAAATAGCAAAACCTGTGTGGTTCCCGTTCAACTAATAAGAGTAAACTGTACATAATAGCTTTTTATATGCAAACCCCTGCAAAATGCTGCCAGCAATGTTTTGTTAGCTCATGAAAGCACTTTTCATGGGGAAAAAATGACTATCTATTTAGGTTTTTTGACCCAAGAGACTTTCTGATGGCAAGAGATGCATTACTTATAGGCTTTGCAATGTCTTGCAGACCCTACAGTGGTTGGAGATTCAGCAGATGTTTGCAGTTCGATTTCACTTGTTCCATTGTCACCCCCCCAGCAGTTTTCAGTTTAGTAGACATTTACATGGGGCCTCTTAATCAAACATGCCACAAATTGTGAATGTCCTAACCAGCGTTGCTTGAGTCACAACGTAGCACAGTATGATCCCTTAATTAGCCTGTAATGAAAACCTTATGCATACACTGAAGGCTTTAAGCCAGACTTTAGAGCAGCTATTAGCCATGATTTTGCATTGTGTCTACAGGACTTAAAAAAAAAAAAAAAAAAAAAAAGACTTGACGGCGGCTTGTAACATATTGGGATAAGTGTATATAAAACAATCCATGCAGGTTAATAGAGCCCAGGCAATCTTTCTGCAGAATCTACAAACGAATTGTCTAATCAATTATTCCTGCGATGAATATTGATATTAAAGGTCGGAGGTGATCTGGAAACACATTAATAGAAATTATTATTACTGCTGTCCTTATTGCACTCAAGGTACCAGCCTATAAGTGCGTGTAGCTTTTTCCTTAACAGTTAATGTACTGGAAGAGCGTTGTGGTGGGTGCTTATGGACACGTCACTGGCGCAAAAGAATTCAATGGTGTTGGTCTGGCTGCTAATAAATCTTTATTTGCTCTAGAGAAATTCAGTAGGATCTGATAAGTTCTACAGAACCTAAGATAACAAAGATGAAGAATATGATATAGAAACAATGACATTTTATTACATTGAGATTGCGTATTTCAATAAAATGTTCCAAAAATTTGAGTAGGCCACTAGACAAATAAATAGACACTCAGCTCTAGCGATGCAGAGAAGACCATGGCCCCAGTTCCTCTGCTGCTCCTGCTACAGACGTGGACAAAATTGTTGGTACCCTTTGGTCAATGAAAGAAAAAGTCACAATGGTCACAGAAATAACTTTAATCTGACAAAAGTAATAATAAATTAAAATTCTATAAATGTTAACCAATGAAAGTCAGACATTGTTTTTCAACCATGCTTCAACAGAATTATGTAAAAAAATAAACTCATGAAACAGGCATGGACAAAAATGATGGTACCCCTAGAAAACACAGAACATAATGTGACCAAAGGGACATGTTAATTCAAGGTGTGTCCACTAATTAGCATCACAGGTGTCTACAACCTTGTAATCAGCCATTGGGCCTATATATATGGCTCCAGGTAATCACTGTGTTGTTTGGTGATATGGTGTGTACCACACTCGACATGGACCAGAGGAAGCAAAGGAAAGAGCTGTCTCAAGAGATCAGAAAGAAAATTATAGACAAGCATGTTAAAGGTAAAGGCTATAAGACCATCTCCAAGCAACTAGATGTTCCTGTGAGTACAGTTGCACATATTATTCATAAGTTTAAGATCCATGGGACTGTAGCCAACCTCCCTGGACGTGGCCGCAGGAGGAAAATTGATGACAAATCTAAGAGACGGATAATCCGAATGGTAACAAAAGAGCCTAGAAAGACTTCTAAAGAGATTCAAGGTGAACTTCATGCTCAAGGAACATCAGTGTCAGATCGCACCATCCGTCGTTGTTTGAGCCAAAGTGGACTACATGGGAGACGACCAAGGAGGACACCATTGTTGAAAACGAATCATAAAAAAGCAAGACTGGAATATGCCAAACTACATGTTGACAAGCCACAAAGCTTCTGGGAGAATGTCCTGTGGACAGATGAGACAAAAATCGAAGTTTTTGCCAAGGCACATCAGCTGTATGTTCACAGACGAAAAAATGAAGCATATCAAGAAAAGAACACTGTCCCTACTGTGAAACATGGAGGAGGCTCTGTTATGTTCTGGGGCTGCTTTGCTGCGTCTGGCACAGGGTGTCTTGAATCTGTGCAGGGTACAATGAAATCTCAAGACTATCAAGGAATTCTAGAGAGAAATGTACTAGCCAGTGTCAGAAAGCTTGGTCTCAGTCGCAGGTCATGGGTCTTGCAACAGGACAATGACCCAAAACACACCGCTAAAAACACCCAAGAATGGCTAAGAGGAAAAAATTGGACTATTCTAAAGTGGCCTTCTATGAGCCCTGACCTCAATCCTATTGAGCATCTTTGGAAGGAGCTGAAACATGCAGTCTGGAAAAGGCACCCTTCAAACCGGACACAACTGGAGCAGTTTGCTCATGAGGAGTGGGCCAAAATACCTGCTGAGAGGTGCAGATGTCTCATTGACAGTTACAGGAAGCGTTTGATTGCAGTGATTGCCTCAAAAGGTTGCGCAACAAAATATTAAGTTAGGGGTACCATCATTTTTGTCCATGCCTGTTTCATGAGTTTATTTTTTTACATAATTCTGTTGAAGCATGGTTGAAAAACAATGTCTGACTTTCATTGGTTAACATTTATAGAATTTTAATTTATTATTACTTTTGTCAGATTAAAGTTATTTCTGTGACCATTGTGACTTTTTCTTTCATTGACCAAAGGGTACCAACAATTTTGTCCACGTCTGTATATCAGTGATGCAACGGCTGTGTTGATTTGCCATGGCGACTGGTAGTCTTTGATTAAGTCAGGCCTGGCAGTTCCCATAGACCTCAAGATTGCTGATCCTCGCCTGGCTATTTTTACTGTGTTAAACCCCGACCTTGATCTCAGCTTTGTTCCAGGATTGAGCTCCTGTGTTGTCTTTTGGATTTGTTGTCTGGTTCCTGTAGTCTTACAGGTACTTCAGGTGTCAACTCCTAGTCTGACACCTGACTGCGGTTTTGTCTCATCCTCCACTATGTTGCCCCCAGGCTGCCTTACCGTTGCCAGTCCCCGGCTGCATTTGTGACTGTGCTAGTAACTTTTTGCTACATGCCTGCCGCAGCCAATCAGTTAGTATTTTAGTGACCCCAAGCTGGAAATTTTACTTGAAAAGACCATACCTCTTTTCACAGATTAAGGGCTCATGCACACGACAGTATTGCTTTTTCAGTGTTTTGCGGTCCGTTTTTTATGGATCAGCTGTTCCGTTTTTTGTTTCCGTTGTGTTTCCATTTCCTTTCCATTTTTCCGTTCCGTTTTTCTGTATGCCATATACAGTATAAAGTAATTACATAGAAAAAATTGGGCTGGGCATAACATTTTCAATAGATGGTTCAGCAAAAACGGAACGGATATGGAAGACATACAGATGCATTTCCGTATGTGTTCCGTTTTATTTGCGGACCCATTGACTTGAATGGAGCCAAGCACTGTGATTTGCGGACAAGAATAGGACATGTTCTATCTTTTTACGGCACGGAAATACGGAAATACTGAAACGGAATGCACACGGAGACGCTTCAGTATTTTTTGCTGAACCATTGAAATGAATGGTTCAGTATATGTTCCGCATACTGAACTCAAAAAACGTCCAGTATACTGAACGCAAAATACTGTCGTGTGCATGAGCCCTAAGGGTGAAGAACAAGGAGGTTCCTTAGTTTTTGTACCCCAAACATATTGTAGGCAAAGAAAGATAGTTGATAGATGAGAATTTCTATATAACTCTGATTACGGCCTAATTTAGGCGTAATGGCTTCTGTTTATAGATCCATTTACCAATGGATGCAAAGTGATCATTGGCTTCAATATGGTCGCTAAGGTTGCACAGAGGTTGCAGTATTGTTTACAGCAATGCAGATTCAGATGCACTGATTTTGATGTGAAAAATTCAGCAATGGTCGACAAACCCAACAGGTTCCCAACACAAGGGTGGAGAGAGCCTTAACAAACATCAACCCTCCCTACATGCATCCACCCCCTACAAGATCATCTCCACACAACAACTTAAATGCTATTATTGTTTGTCATTTATTTTTATATTCCTTCATGTACTGAACTGCCCTATTAGAACACTGGTGCTGTCTGATACATCCAAGCAGCAATGCGGCCCATCGTCTTCAGCTATATGGCTGTCAAGATAAATATACCTCTTCCCATATATCAGCCTTCTTACCTTTTGTAGGTGGCCCTACTTTGGTTAGAAAATGTTACCTTGTGGAATTCACTTTTATTATTTACTACATATTTGCAACTAAATCCTAAATGTATGGGCCCCTAAAGATAACGATTCAGGACATCGTTCTGTTAAAAGCGATGTCTAGTGGCGGGTTAAATAATGGGGTGCTAATTCTGAAAATACACAAAGCCGCCCCCAAAAAGACACAGATATTTGTAGGAAATCAACCCTGAAGCAGTCTCTGGCAAGCCAGTCTGACCTCAGCAAATGAAAATAATCAAAAGCAATTAGAAGCGTGCTGGACTTCTCCTTAGAGATCTGTGGGGGAGAAAAAACATGCCTGAGCCCTCAGAACCCAGGCAAAGACCCTATGTGTGAGCTGTGAGGTTGCCTGACCTTGTCCACATAAAGATGTGATTTATGAAGTGTGGGGCACAGCAGCAGGCTTCTGTCTTCTCCAGGAGAACCAAATTACTGAGGTGGAGATTAACATGCTTTCAGCTGGGCTCAATTCCAGACCAAGGGAAATTTTTTATTTACATTTTTGTTCTTGCGTTTAATTTCCTCCGCCTTTCTTTTTCTTCCTCTTTACAGATTTTTCACCAAAAGGAAAAGGAATTGCATCAAAGTGCATGAGGGAAGTCTCGTAATGAAAATTAACAATATTCAAGAGTACGTTCAGTGTCCTCTCACTGCACTAACCTGGCCATTAGTGGAAGGGGCCACTCCTGATATCAAGGGGTTGACTGCTACTACATTTTATTTGCCGTATTATTATTTTATTTCATTACATTGGTTTCAGCACCTTCAGGCTCCTTGCAAACATGAATTTGGCTCTGGCATTTTTTACCTGTACTTTTTTTTTGGTCCACCTGCATTTTTGTGCCTTTTTTTTTTTTTTTGGTTAGTGGCCCAGATTTACTAATGTGACTGTGCCTTTAAATCTGTCCGAAAAGTGGCACAAATTTAAGTGTAAATGGCACAATTACAGTTTTGACACTTTTTTTTACATGCTACAAATGGCAGGGTTAATCAGAACGTAGCAATACTTCATGGGAAATGGTCAAGTGGTCCAAGATGCACCATTTTGCACCAAAATTGCGTCACAACTATGGAGTAAAATTCTGTCGCAAAGCAAGACAACCAATAGTTGGTAATGACAGACAAAAGTGTGCAGGTCTAGACAACCTATCTAAGGCCCCTTTCACACGGGCGTTGCGGGAAAATGTGCGGGTGTGTTGCGGGAACACCCGCTATTTTTCAGTGTGAGTGCAAGATATTGTAATGCGTTTTGCACTTGGGTGAGAAAAATCGCGCGTGTTTGGTACCCAAACCCAAGCTTGGGATCGGTGTTCTGTAGATTGTATTATTTTTCCTTATAACATGGTTATAAGGGAAAATAATAGCATTCTAAATACATAATGCATAGTAAAATAGCGCTGGAGGGGTTAAAAAAAAATAAAAAATAATTTAACTCACCTTAGTCCACTTGTTCGCGCTGCCCGACATCTCCTTCTGTCTTCATCTTAGCTTTGTGTAGCAACAAGGACCTTTGGTGACGTCACTCCGGTCATCACATGATCCATCACCATGGTAAAAGATCATGTGATGGATCATGTGATGACTGTGACGTCACCAAAGGTCCTTGTTGCTACACAAAGCTAAGATGAAGACAGAAGGAGATGCCGGGCAGCGCGAACAAGTGGACTAAGGTGAGTTAAATTATATTTATTTTTTTAACCCCTCCAGCGCTATTGTACTATGCATTCTGTATTTAAAATGCTATTATTTTCCCTTATAACCATGTTATAAGGGAAAATAATAATGATCGGGTCTCCATCCCGATCGTCTCCTAGCAACCGTGCGTAAAAATCGCACCGCATCCACATTTGCTTGCGGATGCTTGCGATTTTCACGCAACCCCATTCACTTCTATGGGGCCTGCGTTGCGTGGATTATCGCACCGCAACGCACAAAGAGGAGCATGCTGCGATTTTCACGCAACGCATAAGTGATGCGTGAAAATCACCGCTCATGTGAACAGCCCCATAGAAATGAATGGGTCGGTATTCAGTGCGGGTGCAATGCGGAAAACTCACGCATCGCATCCGCGCGGAATACTCGCCCGTGTGAAAGGGGCCTAAGGCTTCTTTCACATCTCCTATAGGCATGATCCCGCAGCCTGATCCTGCACAAATGCTGGCTGTCGGATGGCCAAATTGGCTGAAACCTGGCATTTAGGGCTCATTCACATGGCCGAAAGGGCTCCATGCCTGTACTACAAAACCGGCCATGTGCACTCTGTGCTGCTGATGCGGACCATTGACTTGAATGGGTCCATGATCCGCAAAATATGGCAAAATATAGGACATGTGTTATCTTTGGCGTGCAGAGGCACAGACTTGAAAGCCCAAAGAAGTGCTTCATAGTGTTTCCTTGGGCTTCTGATCCGTGCGTCTTCTCCGCAAAAGATAAGACATGTCCAATCTTTGGCCATATCTTGTGGATCATGGACCCATTCAAGTCAATGGAGTGCACACGGCCAGTGCCCGTTTATTGCGGACCCACCATTTGCTGTCTGCAATACAGACACAGAGCCCTTAGGTTTCTGTGCATGAGCCCTTATACTGAAAATCTGCCAGATCACTGCCGGATTCCATTATGGTCAATAGGGATCCAGCAGTGATCTGTTGAATCTGGCTATCCCAGATCAGATGAATGCCAGCAGGCTGTTCTCTGCCGGAACAGCTTGCCAGAAACGTTCGCCGGAGATGTGAACACAGCCTAAGTTTACCCCATCTACAGGATTAGTAATCTTGGCCGGTGTGTCTTTCCACTTGCGATTTCTTCGTGCCATTTTTCCCCTATGTAAAAAGTGATGTCGAAATGCCTAAAAAACAGCAAACACTACAGCTTTCTGAATTTTTCTAAAGTCACCAGAATAGACAAAAAAAGACCACTTTATAAGCAAAAATGCCTGAAGCAAAATGTCACTTCTGTGCCCTGCATTTCATATTTCCCATAGACCTTCAACTAACATCTGGAGCTAGACATCAATGCAAAAAAATCCAACAAAAAAACGCCAGGAAAAAAAAAAATACGTGTGAAACCACCCTCACAATGGAAAAACATTGTGCTACAACAGATCCTGGCCACACCATATAGATCCAAGCACAATTTATTATTACTATAATTGTTCATTATGATTTCTTTAGCGCAAGTATGTTCTGTGGCTCTGTATAATCAAGCAAAGCAGGAGTAAGACCTCAATATAGGAACAGTAGCAATTACAAGTAACTGTGGAATAATAGTAGAATCATAATATTAATATAAAATGAAACATACAAGATATGGTGAGAAACAGCCGTATCCTTTAGGAGCCTAGAGCAGAAGGAATGGAAAAATAATACAGTAGTTCTTCCAAATGTTACTAATGTAATAACTGAGCTAATCTGTACCTTAGGCTGCGTTCGCATTGCGTTCTTATTTCCATTGTTCAGTTCCATTATTGGAGCAGAATAATCGAAGTGCCAGTTCACATGAACGATGCATAACAGACCACATTGGCTAAAATGGAGTCTGTCGGCTTTTCGTCATAACCCAGAATTTTTTCCGACAAAATGGCGCTGCATGTTGCAATATCAAAATCTGAGATGGAGGCCTCTGACATACCCTCTGATGCAGATGTAAAAATGGCCTTAAACTGGATTAAGCCGATTATCGGGAATGTGTGTTCCTACAAACGTTCATTCCCGATAATCTGCATGTCTAAAGGTGACGCAGATCACCTGATGAACGAACATCAAGTGAACTGATCTTTGGTGTGGACACCTCAATTATCGTTTCTGGGCAGCAGATTGTGCTGTCTAAACAGCTCTCTTCTGCCTAGAAGCAATACGGAAGTTTGAGGATGAGTGATAGCGGCATGAAAATGCCGCTCTTCACCTCCACTAACGAGCAGGCAACTGTCGAGATGGAACACTTTCTTCCCATCAATCGTCTGCTTTACAACTACCGCTTTACACCTAGAGTATTGTCATCTGTGCATCGATGTCTCTGATGAATTATGCTAAACTGATTTAAGTGTGGTAAATATGTGCTGCAAAATCCATTTAATATTTATAATAAATGCTTGGAAAAGAGGATTTCAGTGTTGCTAATACCATGCTGTATACAGGAGATCATTGGTGGATTCTCCATAATTATTAAGTACTCAGCCCAGAGGAGCACCAATAGATATTAGCTTCATTAGAAAATAAATAGGAAAATGAAAGCTATAGAAGTGCAATGGTCCATATTGGGCCTGTTCATGTTGGTTCACATTTGCTTGCAAGTAGTTACTATGAGTTACATATAACATTGTAAAAAGTCATTTGTCTTTGTAATGTCACGGGACTTGCTTGCATTTATTCATTAAAATCCATATTGCCTGTATCAAGGTTTCATAAAGCATGTTCCTACATGGGCTAAAGACACCTTTGGGGCATTTTCGTATTCTTGCTATTTAACTTATTTTAGGCTTAAAATCATTTTTCAAATAGGTCTTTATTAAAAAATTTCAACAATATTTCCTCAACAGCTTTCAGTTTCACTGCGTCTGCAGACTGTTGCTTCTCCTCAGTGAAGCAGTGAGCAACTTTGATGGTTTATATCCCTTAGGCCTCATGCACACAGCTTTTGCCCGGCCGTGGCCGTCTTGCGGACCACAAACAGCGGGTCCACCATATGCAGGCACCGGCCGTGTGCTCCCAGCATCACGGATGCGGACCCATTCACTTGAATAGGTCCGCAATCCAGAGTTGCGGTGTGGAATGAAGGCACAGAACCCCACAGAGGCACTACGGAGTGCTTCCTTGGTGTTTCTGTCCGTGTTCAGTTTTTTTGCAGTGCGGATGGATCACGGACCCATTCAAGTTTAATGGGTCTCGATCCGTACCAGCCACCGCACAGACGTTGCCCGTGCGGTCCCCAATGCACAGAACGGTCACGCAACGCGTGCATGAGGCCTTAAAGTAGGTTCACATATGCTGCGCAAATTCCAAAAGTCTGTTCCAGCACTGATAAATACTACCGGAGTTTACTGAATCCAGCATATTCAGATACTGCCGCATACCGCCGGATCCCCAATAACTATAATGGGATCCAACAGAGATCCAGCTGGTCAAATACTGCTGAATGCAGTATCTTTTTCTGCCCCCAAACTGGCATTTATGCCAGAAACCATGCAGATCTCTATCAGATCCCATTATAGTCAGTGGGCATCTGGTGGTATGTGACATAAACTGTAAACTCCAGTCGCCTGTTCCTCTGCTACCGGAATTAGTGCCGCATATGTGAAAGTAACCTAGCAGCTCATAAACACTAATTTAAGCTAAGTTCTTATCAGTTTGATAAGAATCTAGCTTAAAAAAGTGTTTATGAGCTGTTAGGAAAGTAAAGATAAGGGCTATAGATCAAGCTATCAGAGCTGCTGATATTTTAAGCCCAAAATTAGTAGAATGCCATATTAAGTTAAATGTACAAAAAATAGCTGTTTTTGGATTTTCTTTATTTTGCATTCTGTACATGATTATAATGCAGTATTACAATATCTATGAACTAATACTCAAAAAATAAAGGAAATCAATGTTATGCAACAATAAATGTACAGATAGCTGGAGTGAAAGTTGGAGAGATAGCTGTAGAGATAGATAGATAGATAGATAGATTTATCATACTTTTTAAATTACGTGGCTTGTGTATCTGTTTCTGTTTGTATGGCAAGGTTAACGTAGGATTTTTTTTTAAAGTGCTGGATTCCTTCAAACTCATAGGGTTTCCATTAGTAAACTTGAGTCCCACACTTCACATGTAGGATTTTCACGAAGTTAAAGACTTAAAAGTGGAGTCATCTTACAGCCTTTTGGGAATAGCTAGTGGATTGCATTACTAGCTCCTTGCTGCTTTCGCTAATATATTGACATATTTAAATAAACAAAACCAAATCCAGCGCTCTGCTATGCTGAGTGCTCTGTAGAAACATTGAGAGATGTATCCATACACATGACATCAGCAAGGAGGAGACAGATGTCTTAAAGGAAAACTAACCTTGAAAATCAAGTAGTATTCATCAATGTTAAATAATCTTGTCACTGGGTCTAGTGTGTGTAACAAGCCTTTCTTCCAAGCTCTACAATTCTCTAATCAGTAATTATGTTACTGATGAAATTTCCTTTATTTATTTTTCTGATCCTTATACTACCCCATTGGTATCAGTGGTACACAATCCAGCATTTGGAAACATACAGCAGAATAACAGCAAGGATGGTTTGGTCCTTCAATACTTGAGGTTAAGGGTGAATAGCTAAGAAGATCTGATGGGGCATGCACTCTGTCCATGTCCAGGACAAGACATTTTACTGGCGACAAGAACACCCCGACACCCCCACCCACCAAACTATAAATCCAAAATGATTAGTGACTGGGTCATTGGTAGAGAAGGGTCTTATGGGAACAGCATTGATGGTCTATGAAACTGAATGGATAATAAGACACAGTGTCCAGTGATTTACTCACCTCCTCAGGCTCCCACATGACCAGTTGTCGGTCTATAACTCAATGGTAGGATCTGAGAATGCCGGCATCCTGCTATACAGACAACTAGTTTTGTCTAGTTTCTAGAGCGGTGACATCTGTTTCTGAGATTCTGAAAAGGGGTATGATAAACACTGCCAAATTTTTATTAAAATATGCCCCATATAGTGCTAACACCACTGAATTCCAGTCATGTCCAGTGCATATATCCCCAACATTAAAGGGGTTATCCAGGTATACATTTTTCCTTTCCCTGTTCTTCCCCTGCCAGGTCCTGCAAATTAATAATAAACTTTCACTCTGGAGAAAGGGAGAGTGGTCACATTACTGCGCCCTATGTGGAGACTGGATTTCCTCTGATGTCATGACCAGGCCTCCCATGATGCCCTCCATCAGATAGTCGGGATTTCATTCCCATGTGATCTTGGTCTACAAGAAAGGTAGGGGGAGCTTACTGCTTGTCATGTTGAGGCTGTGTGGAAGGAAACAGGAGGAGGCACCAAAGGGATGAAGGAGTGTGTAGCGGGAAGAGTTTTTGGAGTTTTAGGCCCAGGGAAGGGTGTAGTATGCATTTACATTTCTGCCTGATCTTGAAGCACACAGTACTATAGGAAGTGTTGTGGCTGCTGCTCATCTATGCCCACAACCTGAAAGTTGACATTGTGATCAATGGAGCGCAGCAGGAACATGGAGATTGAAGTGAAGACTCAGAAAAAGTTGACAGGTATACTATTATGCTCTGTAGGAGAATAGATGAAGTTTACACAATTAAGAATCCTGCATAACCCCTTTAATAACACCCCAGACCAAACACCAGAATAAAAAGACACACATTTAAGTATAGTCCCCACAGTACCCTAGAATGCACCCCAAAATACAGACCCAGACCTCAACATAAATACAGATCTCAGACCAGACCACTGAGTAAATACAGAACCCAGAAAAGGTACAGACCCCAAAACCTCTAAATAAATATAAACTGAAACCAGTCCTCATAATAATTACAAACAGAAAACTAGACTCCTGGAAAAACTGCAGACCCCAGAATAAATACAGACCACCCTAAAAACTACAGACCCCAAAACAGATCCCTAAAATAAATACAGACCCCAGAAATAAAAGGGTGGTACAGTGTCAGGATGTTAATGACTTCTCCTTAGAATAGGTCATCAATAGTGTTGACCGAGCACCAAAGTGCTCGGGTGTTTGGGTGCTCGGGTCGAACACCTTGGGATGCTTGGGTGCTCTACTGAGCACCCAAGCACAATTAAAGTCAATGGGAGAGCCCGAGCATTAAACCAGGCACCCCCTGCTTTCTGTCTGGTTCACATGATAAGGTCAGAAATGGATGGAAACACCACTGAAATGGTTCGGGAACAGCATGGGGAGGATGTCTGGTTGAATCTTGGACTCCCAGGTCGCTGCTGGGTACGATGTTGTCCGAGTAGTATGCCACTTTTACAGATTGACAATAAATCGCACAAAACCGAAAATATAATCGATTTAGGAGGAAAAATTTTTAGGAAACATTCTTTCCTGTATATATACTTGTATATAAAGTGCAAGTGCTGCCAGAAATTAGAAGGAAGAGGCATTCCGATACAACCTGGATATCACATAATGGATGGCATCATTCATATTGTGGTACAAATGGTAGTGGGACTCCTACACTCAGGTAGTGGGACTCCTACACTCATAAAGCCTATGCACTAAGTGAAAGGGCTTCCAAAAATGACAAGGAATCGGCACTCCAATACACCCTTTATTACACATAAAGAAGGGAATCATACACCCTTGAAAAATTATGATTGATGGCCTGCTGGTGACCCTCTAAAACATTACGGATGAGGGCCTGCTGCTGAGCTGACCATCTAAAACATTAGGGGTGAGGGTCTGCTGCAGAGCTGACTCTCTAAAACATTAGGGGCAAGTGCCTGCGGCTGAGCTGACCATTGAAAAAATTATGGGTGAGTGCCTTCTGCTTAGCTAACCATTGACAAAATTATAGGCGAGGGCCTGCTGGTGAGCTGACCCTGTAAAACATTATGGTTGAGGGCTTACTGGTGAGCTGACCTTCTAAAACATTACATGCGAGGGCCTTCAGGTGAGCTGACCCTCTAAAAGATTGTAGGTGAGGGCCTGCTGGTGAGCTGACCCTCTAAAACATTATATGCAATGGCCTGCAGGTGAGCTGACCCTCTAAAAGATTGTAGGTGAGGGTCTGCTTGTGAGCTGATCCTATAAAAATTATATGCGAGGGCCTTCAGGTGAGCTGACCCTCTAAAAGATCGTAGGTGAGGGCCTGCTGGTGAGCTAACCCTCTATAACATTATATGCGAGGGCCTGCAGGTGAGCTTGCCCTCTAAAATATTGTAGGTGAGAATCTGCTGGTGAGCTGACCCTCTAAAACATTATATGCGAGGGCCTGCAGGTGAGCTTGCCCTCTAAAATATTGTAGGTGAGAATCTGCTGGTGAGCTGACCCTCTAAAACATTATATGCGAGGGTCTGCAGATGAGCTGATCCTCTACAACATTAGGAGCAAGGGCACACTAATAAGCATGTTGATATAATGGAAGAGAAGGAGGACGAGAAAAGGAATATTGAACCATATACCATTTTATGTGGTGGAAGGGGTGCATGGGAATAAAGTGTATTAAGTATATTATAAAAAACACATTTAAAGTACCTTTATGTTCAGCTGCTTTCCTCTGGTGGAGTAGCTGTGGGTTTGGTGGACCAAGGAAGTCCAAGAAGAGCGGAAAAAGTGAAGGGCGCAAATCCACAACCAATGGTAAGAAACAATTCGGTTTAATCAGGACAACGTGTTTCGGGGTGCATGACCCCTTTATCAAGTCTGGTGAATCACAGTGGAAGCCGCTCGTTTCCCAGCACGTGGGGCGTCTGGTACACTGTGTGTACACGCTCTGGGGGTTGAGAAGGGTGAACAACCAGTAATCAGTGTTGTCCAAAATGCGTAAAACGCATGAGCACATATAAGATAGCCTAACATTAAGTCAGCCATGGTTGCCAGAGTCTCAACAGGCAGGACTTTGCTGTCGTCATCAGGAGGATGACTCTCAATCTCCTCATCCTCTTCTTCCTCTTCTGCCCATTCACTCTGAACAGATGGAAATAACCTGCTATGGGTACTACCCTCTGTAGCGGAGGCAACCGTCTCCTGCTCCTACTCCTCCTCTTCCTCATCATCCAATTTGCGCTGAAAAGAGGAACTGAGGGTGGTCTGGCTATCACCCTGTGTAATGTCTTCCCCCATTTCCACCTCTTCCACATGCAAAGCGTTGGCCTTAATTGTGAGCAGCGAGCGTTTGAGTAGACACAGAAGTGGGATGGTGACGCTGATAATAGAGTTATGGCCGCTCACCATCTGTGTTGATTCCTCAAAGTTTCTTGAAACCTCACAGAGGTCAGACATCCATGCCCACTCCTCACTTCTGAATAGCTGAAACTGACTGGAAAGGCGACGACCATGTTGCAGCTGGTATTCCATTACTGCCCTCTGCTGCTGACAAAGCCTGGCCAACATGTGGAACGTTGAGTTCCAGCGCGTGCTCACGTCTCACAACAGTCGTGAGCTGGCAATTGTAAGTGCCGATGCAGCTTTGACAGACCGGCGGAAGCTGTCGATGACTTGCGGAAATGGGCACACATGCAGCGCACCTTCACCAGTAGCTCAGGCAAATTGGGGTAGGTTTTGAGAAACCGCTGAACCACTAAGTTGAAGACGTGGGCTAGGCATGGGATGTGTGTGAGCTTGCTAAGCTCCAAAGCCGCCTCCAAGTTACGGCCATTATCAGACACAACCATGCCTGGTTATAGTTTATAAATAATAAATAAGCCTCAAAAAAGTACGTTGCTTAGTGGCGTCGCAGGTCCCAATGGTGAAGTGGGTACAGTTCACACAGGTGAAAGCGTTTCTTTTGGTTGGACCGCGCTACCTCAGAAGTCACAGGAGATCCACAATCGAAGCCAGCAAGATAATCACGGACATGGGGAAGCAAACAGGCCAGTCAAAGTCTCTCCTCTCCTTTCCAAGCTTCTATGGAACACCAACATTGCATCCAATAGTGAAGTACCGTCATACAGATTGGAGTAGAAAATGGTTTTATTATACTCACAATGTACAAGTATATACAGGCAGTATACAATGGATCAATGGATCAATCACCCGACCCGGGTTTTGCTCAGTCGAGCTTCGTCAGGGGTATTCCAGGGCTCAGTCGAGCCCTGACGAAGCTCGACTGAGCGAAACCCGGGTCGGGTGATTGATCCATTGATCCATTGTATACTGCCTGTATATACTTGTACATTGTGAGTATAATAAAACCATTTTCTACTCCAATCTGTATGACGGTACTTCACTATTGGATGCAATTTTGGTGTTCCATAGAAGCTTGGAAAGGAGAGGAGAGGCTTTGACTGGCCTGTTTGCGTCCCCATGTCCGTGATTATCTTGCTGGCTTCGATTGTGGATCTCCTGTGACTTCTGAGGCAGCGCGGTCCAACCAAAAGAAACGCTTATGCCTGGTTATAGGTTGAGTGGCGAGAGCCAGAGCTCAGTCTGGTCTCTTATCCACTTCCACAGTTCTGCGGTGGTGTGCTGTTTGTCACCTAAGCAAATAAGTTTCAGCGCGGCCTGTTCCCCACTGCAGTGCTATACTGCTTCAAGCTACTGACTGATGGTTGACTGGTGATGCAAGATTAGAATTCAGAGGTGGAAGTGGAGGAGGAGGTGGAGGAGAAGAAGTGGGGGTTGAAATCACTGACGTAGGTGGTGGCGGAAACCCTGATGGAATTAGGGCCCGCAATCCTTGGCGTCGGTAGCACCTGTGCCATCCCAGTGTACGATTCACTGCCGGCCTCCACAACTTTCACTAAGTGTGCCGTCAGGGAAATGTAGCATCCCTGGCCGAAAGCACTTGTCTATGTGTCAGTGGTTAATTGGACTTACCCAGTAACTGCGTTGATCAGGGCACAGCACACCATGAAAAATAGTGACGGCTGGGGACTGCGTAACAAGGGACTGCTGCCGACATCAGGCTGCGGAAGGCCTCAGTGTCCACAAGCCTAAATGGCAACATTTCCAGGGCCAGTAATTTGGAAAGTTGCGCAAATGGCCTGTGGGTGGGTGGCTGGGTATTTGCGCCTGCGTTCAAATACCTGGAGTAAAGACATTTGTACGCTACGCTGGGCAGGGCCGGTGCAAGGATTTTTGCCAACACAAGCGAAGCTACATTTTGGCGCCCCCCCCACGCTTCTCCTCTCTGTGGTCCTGGTATCTTCTCTCTGCTTCAGACAATGGCTGGTTTAAGGACCATATTTTTCGCCCTCTAAGACACACCTAGGTTTTAGAGGAGGATAATAAGAAAAAAATATTTTTCATTACACCTCAGGTCAGACCAGCAATCAGACCCCCAATGTTAATCAGACCTCAGCTCACAGCCCCAATCAGACCCCCAATGTTAATCAGACCTCAGATCAGAACCCCATGTCAGACATCATCCCCCAGCCATCAGCCCCCAATGTCAGCCATCAGACCCCCATGTCACATTTCTCCCCCTCCATGTCACATTTTTCCGCCCTCCCCCAGGGTGCGCCCTAAGGCGGCCGCTTGGTCTGCCTTATGGTAGCACCGGCCCTGTCGCTGGGACACGGAAGTGGATGTGGTCGCTGATGGTGCTTGCGAAGGTCCAGGTGCAGAGCGGCAGGCATCCAGGCCTTAGCCTTTGACAGGGGATTGGCCAGCATGTAACACAGGGAAACAGGAGGCAGAGGTGTGATCCACAGAGACAGATTGTGGACCCAGGCGTTCGGCCCACCTATTACGGTGCTTTGATTTCATGTGACGGATCATGCTGATGGTGTTGAGGTTGCTAGTGTTCACACCCCTGCTAATTTTTGTATGGCACAGGTTGCAAATTTCAATTCTTTTGTCGTCCTTACTTGACTGAGGAACACCTACCCCTTGGCAAGGTAGACTGCCGCAAGGGGGTGCTCCGGGGAACAGTTGTGGGCCTGATTGGTGTGGCCCACCTTTTACCTTTGGCCACCTCACTGCCTCTTCCAGCCTGTTGCGTTGCTGCGGATCCCTCTCCCTCTGTACTGCTGTCCTCGCTCGGCTCGCCACCTTCCCAGGTTGGGTCAGTGACTTCATCGTCCACCTCCTCTTACACTTTTTCACTCTGCTCATCCTCCTGACTTGTTGACCTAACAACAACTTCACTTATTGACAACTGTGTCTCATCCTCATCATCAACCTCTTGAGACACTAATTGCCATTTACCTTTTGGCAACTGTGTCTTATCATCATCATCCACCTCATGAAACACTAATTGCCGTTCCCCCACCGTCATCTTCTTGTGACTGTGGATGCTCAAGTGTTTGGGAATCAGGGCACAAGATCTCCTCATGTCCCTCTTCAAGTGGGCTTGTCGAAAGGCCCAAATGAAGAGAGAATATCCGCGTTTGGGATCACTTGTTTGGCAAGACTCTCTATGGTGGGAGGAAGGAGGATAAGGGTAAGGATTGCATTGACCAGACTCCTGGCTACTGAGACTGGACTTGGTGGAAGACAGGGTGGTGCTTAATCGACTGGAAGCATTATCTGCTGCAATCCAACCAACCACCTGGTCGCACTGGTCTGACTTAGAGAGCGTTGTCCTGCGCCGCCCTGCAAACTGGGACATAAAGCTAGGTATCGTGGATGATTGTTTTTCTTGTGCCCTGGCAGCACGCACAGTTTCAACGTGCCCAGTGCCACGGCTTTGGTGTGCACCATCAGCATCATGGCCACTTTCCTGTCCCTTACTGCTTGTCTTCTTCATATTAAATGTTATACGTTCATATTATATGTTATATGCTTGAAAGTATGTCAAATGTACAGTAGTTTAGGACTTTTAAGTGTATGCGCAAAAAATAAAAAAAGGTATTTGGGACGTGGAAACATCACACAGGAGATATACCACAGATAATGTCGCTGATGTCACCCGATTCTAATAAAAAATTACAGGGAATGTCATAGGTATTTGGTATGTGGAAACGTTACACAGAGGAAATATTGCAGATAATGTCCCTGATGTCACCAGCAGCTAATTAAAAATTACAGTGGATGTCAATATATAGTTTTAGCGCAACCTGCACAATATCAGTGACATCCAGTCTAATTTTTTCGTTCCTGGTTGCAGCGACATAACCAGCGCTACATCTACTGTATAACATTAGCGCATGCAAAATATCTGTGACATTCAGTCTAATTTTTTCGCTGCCGTGTCAGCGACATTACCTGTGCTACATCTCCTGTATAACATTTGCCCATCCTAAATATCAGTGACAATCAGTCTAATTTATTTGCACATACACTTACAAAACCTGCGCTACTGTACGTGTGACATACTTGCAAGAATATATTCCATTTAATATGCAGAAGGCTAGCATTAAGGGACGGGGAAGTGGCCGTGCTGCTGATGGTGCACGCAGAGGCCGTGGCCCTGTGCACGGTGAAATTGTGCCTGCTGCTAGAGCACAAGAAACACACTCATCCACAATACCTAGCTTCATGTTCCAGTTTGGAGGGCGGCGTGGGACACCACTGTCGACGTCACACCAGTGCGACCAGGTGGTCGGTTGGATTGCAGCAGATAATGCTTCCAGTCGGTTAAGCACCACCCTGTCTTCCACAAAGTCCAGTCTCAGTAACCAAGAGTCTAGTCAACAGAATCCTTGCCCTGATCCTCCTTTCTCCCACCATAGAGAGTCTTTGCAAACAAGTGATCCCACATTCGGATATTCTGAGGAGCTCTTTTCATTGCCATTCCTAAATTTGGACCTCTCGCCAAGCTAGCTTGAAGAGGGACATGAGGAGATCTTGTGCCCTGATTCCTAAACTCTTGAGCATTCGCAGTCAGAAGAAGATGGCGGTGGGGAACGGTAATTAGTGTTTCAACAGGTGGATGATGATGATGAGACACAGCTGCCAATAAGTCAACAGCAATTAGTGTCTCAAGAGGTTGTTGATGAGGATGAGACACAGTTGTCAATAAGTGAGGTTGTTGTTAGGTCAACAAGTCAGGAGGATGACCAGAGTGAGGAA
Organism: Bufo gargarizans; assembly: GCF_014858855.1. Classification (NCBI taxonomy): domain Eukaryota; kingdom Metazoa; phylum Chordata; class Amphibia; order Anura; family Bufonidae; genus Bufo; species Bufo gargarizans. The sequence continues at coordinate 182,460,751 of NC_058083.1, forward strand.
GTGTAAGAGGAGGTGGTGGACAATGAAATCACTAAACCAACCTGGAAAGGTGGCGAGCTTAGCGAGGACAGCAGTACAGAGGGGGAGGGATCTGCAGCACCACAACAGACTGGAAGAGGCAGTGGGGTGGCAAAAGGAAGAAGGCAGGCCACACCACACAGGCCCACAACTGTTCCCGAGAGCGGACGATAAAAGAATTTTCATTTGCAACCTGTGCCGTACCAAAATGAGCAGGGGCGTGAACACTAGCAACCTCACCACCACCAGCATGATCCGCCACATGGCATAAAAGCACCCTAATAGGTGGGCCGAACGCCTGGGTTCACAATCAGTGTCTGCGGGTCACACCACTGCCTCCTCTTTCCCTGTGTTACGTGCTGGCCAATCCCCTGTCCAAGACGCAGGCCCGGATGCCTCCCACCCTGCACCTGGACATTCGCAAGCACCATCAGCTAGCACATCCACTTCTGTGTCCCAGCGCAGCGTACAGATGTCTATACCCCAGGCCTTTGAACAAAAGCGCAAATACCCAGCCACCCACCCACAGGCTATAGCGCTAAATGCGCACCCTTCCAAATTGCTGGCCCTGGAAATGTTGCCATTTAGGCTTGTGGACACTGAAGCTTTCCACAGCCTGATGGTGACAGCCATCTCTCGTTACTCAGTCCCCAGCCACCACTTTTTTGCCCGGTGTGTCGTCCCTGCCTTGCACCAGTATGTATCCCGTAACATCTCCTATGCCCTGACCAACGCAGTTATTGGGAAAGTCCACTTATTGATTGACACATGGACAGTGCTTCTGGCCAGGGACACTACATTTCCCTGACGGCACACTGGGTGAATGTTCTGGAGGCCAGCAGAAAATCGTACCTTGGAATGGCACAGGTGCAGTTGCTACCGACGCCAAGGATTGCTGGCCCTATTTCCATCAGGATTTCCGCCACCACCTACATTAGTGGCTGCAACCCCCCCCCCCCCCTAATCCTTCTCCACCTCCTCCTCCACTTCCACCTCTGAATTCTTATCTTGCAGCATCAGTCAACCATCAGTCAGTAGCAGGAAGCAGTGTAGCACTGCAGTGGGAAAGCGGCAACAGGTCGTGCTGAAACTTATTTGCTTAGGTGACAAACAGCACACCGCCGCAGAGCTGTGGCAGGGTATAAGGGACCAGACTGAGCTGTGCCTCTCGCTACGCAACCTAGAACCAGCCATGGTTGTGTCTGATAATGGCCTTAACTTGGTAGAGGCTTTGGAGCTCGGCAAGCTCACAAACATCCCATCCCTAGCCCACGTCTTCAATGTAATGGTTCAGCGGTTTCTCAAAACCTACCCCAATTTGACTGAGCTACTAGTGAAGGTGCGCCGCGTATGTGCCCATTTCCAAAAGTCATCTACAGCTGCCGCCGGTCTGGCAGCGCTTGCAATTGCCAGCTCACCGACTGTTGTGCGACGTGAGATCGCGCTAGAACTCCACGTTCCACATGTTGGCCAGGCTTTGTGAGCAGCAGAGGGCAGTAGTGGAATACCAGCTGCAACATGGTCTTCGCCTTTCCAGTCAGCTGCCGCTCTTCACAAGCGACTAGTGGGCATGGATGTCTGACCTCTGTGAAGTTTTATGCAACTTTGAGGAAACAACACAGATGGCGAGCTGCAATGCCGCTATTTATCATCCTAACCATCCCACTTCTGTGTCTACTGAAATGCTCACTGATCACAATGAAGGCGGATGCTTTGCATGTGCAAGAGGTGGAAATGGGGGAAGACATTACACAGGGCGATAGCCAGACCACCCTCATTTCATCTTCTCAGTGCGAATTGGATGAGGATGAGCAGGAGACGGTTGCCTCCGCTACAGAGAGTAGTACCCATAGCAGGTTATTTCCGTCTGTTCAGCGTGGATGGGCAGAAGAGGAGGCTGAGGATGAGGAAATTGATAGTCACCCTCCTGATGAGGACAGCAAAATCTTGTCTGTTGGAACTCTGGCAGACATGGCTGACTTTATGTTAGGCTGCCTTAACGCCTTTTACGCAATTTGGACAACACCGATTACTGGTTGTTCACCCTTCTCGACCCCCGCTACAAAAATAACTTCTCATCTCTCATTTCTGTGGTGGAGAGGACTAGCAAAAGGGTGCAATACCAGAAGGTCCCCTGACTTCTCTACTCCACCAGAGGAAAGCAGCTGAACATAAAGGCACTTTAAAAGTGTTTTTTTTTTATAATATACTGAATACACTGTATTCCCATGCACCCCTTCCACCACAAAAAAGGGTATATGGTTAAATCTTCCTTTTCTCGTCCTCCTCCTCCACATATCAACATGCTTATTAGGCTGCCCTCGCTCCTAATGTTTTAGAGGGTCAGCTCAGCAGCAGGCCCTCAACCATAATTTTTTCGATGGTCAGCTCAGCAGCAGGCCCTCGCCCAGAATTTTTTCCATGGTCAGATCAGCAGCAGGTACTCGCCCCTAATGTTTTAGAGAGTCAGCTCAGCAGCACACCCTCACCCCTAATGTTTTAGATGGTCATCTCAGCAGCAGACCCTCACCCCTAATTTTTTAGATGGTCATCTCAGCAGCAGACCCTCACCACTAATTGTTTAGATGGTCAGCTCAGCAGCAGACCTTCACCCCTAATATTTTTGACGGTCAGCTCAGCAGCAGACCCTCACCCCTAATTTTTTTAGATGGTCAGCTTAGCAGCAGACCCTCTCCCCTAATGTTTTAGAGGGTCACCAGCAGTCCCTTGCCTGTAATGTTTTTAAGGGTCACCAGCTGGCACTTGCTCCTAATGTTTTTGAAGGTCACCAGCAGGCCATCAATCATAATTTATAAAGGGGTGTGTATGATGCCCTCCTTTAGGTGTAATAAAGGGTGTACTGAAGTGCCGGTTCCTTGTAATTTTTCGCAGCCCTTTAACTTAGTGCATAAACGTTATGAGTGTAGGAGTCCCACTACCTGAACAGTTGTACCACAATGTGAATGAGGCCCTTCATTATGTGATATACAGGTTGTATCGGAGTGCCTCTTCCTTATAATTTTTGGCAGTACTTGCACTTTATATACAATTAAATATACAGGAAAGAATGTTTCCTAACAATTTTTCCTCTAAAATCGAGAGAGCTGATAGGTCCTTGTTAATAAAAAAAAAATACATATAAAACTTGGCACTCAAACGGAAAAATAACATAGACATAACGCTTCGATCCTGTAGCAGGCCAAAGTAAAACATAAGGCAGGGCTGGGTAGAGCAGCAGTAACCACCACTATAGACAAGCAACTTCTTTATAGTGATGTTACCACCCCACTCTGCCTTACATCTTTCTTTGGCAGGCATACCCTCCCCACAGGAGATGGCTCTACATGACACTGCCTAGTGGGAATGTGCAAATCAATTGTAATGAATCAATTTGTCTCATCAACAACAGTTCTTCACCTGTGAGCGACTGTCCCCGCATATAAAGAAGAACACACCTGCCTTTTGATTGACAGGGACAGACATCTCGCCCAATCCTTAATATTTTGCGCCCCTCGGGATGCTGTGAGTAGTGGAGCAAGTGCAGAATCTCTGGACTTGGGCCGCAATGCAAGAATCAATTTGCTCATCCCCTACTGCCGAGAGCATCATTATCATCATGTATTAGACTAAATGTTAATGGGATTATATTCCTAACTCCCTGCATTTATACCTATAATATATAGTGCTAAAGTGTGCATGGTGTAATACGCATGCATACCGTGCATGTATCATCTGGACATATTAAAATGCGCTAATATAAATACAATAAGAGTAATGGTGCATCCGTTTTTTAGAGCTCATCTCAATGCTCATGGTTTTATTAACCCTGAAGTTACTACATTGCACAATGCTGGGGGTGAGTTGTAATTTAAGTGACTGGAGGCCAGAGCATATCTGTGAAGAGTAGTATAGTATACTGTGAGGGGGAACAGGCATTTGTGTGTCTTGATGTGATGGACACAGACCCCTGATACTCCCATAGGATGAACTGAATTTAACACCGGAGCTGGGGCTCATTAACTGGCTCCAGGTTTCCTAAAAGCTCCTTCCTTTTCCTCTTCTCCTCGGGGCATTGGGGCAGAAGGATACCTATCGGTTCACTGAGGGCATCCCCACACTAACCATTCTAGCAGAACAGCTTGGGAAATGACACATAGTGGTTGACTTCAGGATAATCACTATTGTGAAACAACCATGTGTAGACAACAAGCAGAGCATTACAATGATTATCCTGAGATAAATGACTTAAGTTTGAGTATACCCGAACTTCCATATATTGTTTTGCACATAGATTGGTTTTAACAAAATCAGGAAATTCTTGTTTTATTTTAACAGAATTGTTAAAATAAAACTTTTGCTGAGCATCCCAGAGTATTGCCATGTTAAAGGTGTGCATGAGGTCTCTACCGTATCTTTGTACTTCATCAATGTTATCTGTTCGCATAGGAAGATCATTTTGACTATATGGTCCCTTTCACACGAGCGAGTTTTCCGCGCGGGTGCAATGCGTGACGTGAACGCACAGCACCCGCACTGAATCCTGACCCATTCATTTCAATGGGTCTGTGTACATGAACGTTGTTTTTCACGCATCAGTTCTGCGTTGCGTGAAAATCGCAGCGTGTTCTATATTTTTGGTTTTTCACGCAGCCCTGGCCCCATAGAAGTGATTGGGGCTGCATGAAAAACGCATTGCATCCGGAAGCAAGTGCGGGTGCGATGCGTTTTTCACGGATGGTTGCTAAGAGATGGTGTTTGTAAACCCTCAGCTTTTTATCACGCGCGGGTAAAACCCATCAAAACGCAGAAAAAAACTGAACAACTGAACGCAATTGCAGACAAAACTGACTGAACTTGCTTGCAAAATGGTGCGAGTTTCACTGAACGCACCCTGAACGCATCCGGTCCTAATCCGTCACGCCCGTGTGATAGAGGCCTATGTCTCCTTTCAATTGATTATTAAGGCCTCTTTCACACGAGCGTGACGGATTGGCGTTCAGGGTGCGTTCAGTGACACTCGCACCATTTTACAAGCAAGTTCAGTCAGTTTTGTCTGCAATTGCGTTCAGTTGTTCCGTTTTTTTCCATGCGAGTACAATGCGCTTTAATGCGTTTTTCATGCGCGTGATAAAAAACTTTAGGTTTACAAACATCGCCTAGCAACCATTAGTGAAAAACGCATTGCATCAGCAATTCGTTTTTCACTGAAGCCCCATTCACTTCTATTGGGCCAGGGCTGCGTGAAAAACGCTGAAAATAGAACATTCAGCGTTTTTCACGCAACGCAGAACTGATACGTGATACGTGTACACAGACCTATTGAAATGAATGGATTCAGTGCGGGTGGTATGCATTCACGTCACGCATTGCACCCACGCGGAAAACTCGCTTGTGTGAAAGGGGCCTAAGGGAAATAGATATTAGTGATGGGGTATTTCCATCTATAAATTGATGGTATATCGCTAGGATAGGCCATCACATTATGACCATGGGGATGGGGGGGGGTCTCACCTCTGGGTTATCTGCCGATCCTGAAAATGAAGGCCAGCAGTACCGATTAGCTGCATCTGCTTCAATCGAATGAGGCCCAATTAGGGTGCCTTCACACATGGCAGATTTTGTTGCAGAACTTTCTATGACTAAAAATTACTTCCATTCATCTGAATGGGAAGCACACGGGGCCAGATTTATCATTAGCTCAAGTCAAAATAATAGAGTGAAAAAGTAGCAAATTTTGGCGCAACCGCTAAAACTGCGCAAACATTTGCGACTTTTATTGACTCTGCGCTATGCTCGCCAGTTTTCTGAAAGCGGGCGTGTTTTCCTATGTAAATTAATCTCTAGACAGATTTACTATTGCGACAATTGAAAAAGCTGCAAAAAATCACGCAATTTCCCTCCAGTGAGGACCATGCTTATCTTTTGCGACTTTTTAATAGAACATGAGACTTTTTCGTAAAGACGTGCGACTTTTGTAAAGCCGCTTACTGAAGGATAAACTGCTACCGTCAAACCACATTTATCACAGTATTAAAGGACCATTAATAAATCTGACTTAGGACATATGTAAGAGTGGAGTTAGATGTAAGTGTAATGATAAATCTGCCCCATCAAGATGAATGGAACTGATTTTCAGTCGCAGAAATTTTCTGCAACGGATTCTGCCACACGTGAAGACAGCCTTGCGGTTCTCTGCAGAGCAGGTGGCACGGACGCTGTTCATTCTCAGAATCAGAGTCTTTGGAGTCCCAGAGGCTAGGACCCCACCAGTCATACAGTAATGGTATAACACCCCTTTAATAATTGTCACTTTTGATCAAGTGTGGAAAAATTCTTGTCTATAGTCACACTGAAGGTGCTGTCACACCTAGGTTTTTGACGGCATTTTTGCACTTTTTGGCTGCGTTTTTTAGCTCCAGATGTTGGCAGATGGTCTATAGGAAATATGAAGCACAGGACACACAAGCATTTTTGTTAATTAGGTGTTATTATTATAATATTTTTGTGGTCTTTCCCTGCTGTTTTTTTAAGACATTTTGACAACACCTTTATAGGGGAAAAGCGCCATGAAGAAAACGCTAGTGAGACACACTGAAATAGAAAGAAAAAAAACTACAAGAAATTCTGGTATTTTTTAGTGCTAAAACCACCGGTAACTGTGTATAAGGACCCTTATAGAATCACATCTTGCATCATAATAAGCCAAGTATCACAGGCACAAATCTTTGGTCCTCACTGCAAAATCTCTAAAGGGGAACCCTCACCTACCATGTGCTGTATAGAATACTGGGGTCTTCTTATACAGAGAGAGACCTTTGGATCTCCTCAAGCACCAGAGCCATTGTGAGAGTGTTACCTGGGCTCCCCATACAGCCACAAAACTGCCAGTTATGCTGGACATTGTGGTTCCACATCAACAGGAGAAGAAAAGTTGTCCAAACCTTATATTAACTCCTTCATTACCATTCTAGAATCTCTGTCAGGCTACACCTCATGTAGCAGAACGAAACGTGTAAACTATTACATAACCACAGCAGGAGGGAGCAGTGAAGTGTGATTCCAGCATGGAAAGAGTTAGTGTAGGTCATTTTACTGCATGTGTTATTGGGTGTCTAGGAGAGTTTACGAATATTTGCTATCAGTAGTGCCAGTTACAGTGCAGGGTCTGGATTTACTCCGGGAAGCAGCGCCACCTGCTGGAAGTATGTGGAATTGCATGTAAAGTTCATTGTGCTGTGATTTCAGCAGCCATCAGAAGTGAGAGAGAAGACATGTCTATGCCCCTTTCATGATATCCCAACATTTTCAGGGATTTTTACTGATAGCCAGCAACATTTCCTTCTTTTCAGAAACAGTACTCCTAACAAAAGAAGGCGAGAGGGATACCCCTATCATAATCCAGGATCAGACCTATGGACTCAAGCAATCAGTTTCCCAGATTACTTGTATTTAATACACAATGCATCATAAAACAAATCCCTCATCCTGACAGGAAGAAAATAGCTCATAGCTAGACCTGCTCCAATTTATGGCTAAATAAAAAAAAAAAAAGAAAGAAACTCTCCAACAATGGGTGAGATGAGGGAGGGCAGGAAACCAATGACCAGCAAACCGGGACCTCTTTAAGGTTCTCAAGCACCCAAGTCTATGGGAATCTGTGGCCAGTTATAAGGTTATTTACAAAGGATTTTTCCTGTCTTACCTAGCATTGCTGTGTGATTTTACAGAAACAATGGCCATTATCTAACGCAGCAGTTCAATGTCACAGATAACAGTCTGCTGAGACAAATTAATCATCATCTCTTGTCAAGAAGGCTGCCCCCTCCTCTTAAATAAATAGCACTTTATACCAGTGCACATTTATAAGGTACAAAAAAATTCTTCATGTTACTTATAAAGTGGGAGCCAAAGAAAATATAATACCACATCAAACACATTTTTTTATTATCTGATCTTCAGAGGGGTCTTGTGAGTTAATCAAACAGGAAAGTCAGAATTTTTCTCTGTGAGCCATAAAAATTATAATGATGTCCTGTGACCCAGGGGGTACTTCTCTCATTTTTTCCATTCAGAAATCAGATAGGTCCTCCTAATATCAGGTAAGGAGCTTGGAATAAAGGTTACAAATTCTGTTCCTATTGGCAAAGATGTTGCAAGTTTAACAGTAAACAAATAAAGAGAAATAAATAAATAAACAAACAAACAACCGAATCATTTAGGTTTTCTTTTAAAGTAATGAACCAATTAAAGGTTGTTATCTGGTTTAAGAGAGCAGAAATTCACCCTGGTTTACAAATTGTAGCCAGATAGAGCTTTTTCTAAAGTTTCTAGTTCATGCAGTGTCTCCCATATAAATATTAGCATTATTATAGATTGAGGATATTGAGAGTGACTGCAGCCTCCTCGGGTTGCACTGACCAGTTTGTGGTCTATTAGTAATGATGGGACAGGGCTTTCAGACTGAACAGACTTCTTCAAAGACTAAAGAGACGAGATTTCCCTGTAAGAATTAAATCCACCCACTCCAGATCTCCCCATTGGTCGCTGATTGCCTGGATGGAATGGACATGCTGAAGGGGATGGTGCATCTGTAATCAGAGTGTCCTATAGGAGTCTTTAGCGACCTTTTAGTGACCTCTTCTTCTACAGGAGGATGCTGCTGTCACTTTAAAAATGTCCTGAGAGAGAAGCCAGTGTCTGTGCTGGGAGATAGCTGTGGACCCCTCTCCTCCTCTTTCTGGATGGCCGCTCTCATCCTCTTTATAGAGACACTTCAGCAGTCACATAGAGAACTTCACAGTTAACATTGAAGACTTGGGAAGGGGATGGTTCCCGGGAGGATCTCACTCTGAAGAAAGGGAACAAGGGGGATCTGCAGCCTTGGAGCTCCATCCTGGGACATATTTGCAGGAAGACTCATCATTCCAGGACACTGAGGTTAGCAGGATCTCCTTGCCTTCTGCTGGAAGACGTCCAGGCATATAGGAGAGAGCTGCTGTCACTTGGTGTGCAGTTGGACATGGCATTTTAGAGGGGACATCCCAGGACAAGAGGGATCTTCCAGCACCAGAGCAGACAGAAGGCATCAGCCAGACTTCCAGGACTGGAGCTGTGAACACCCAGCCTTGCAGCAGCTCCCTCCAGACACACAGTGGGGGTTATGACTCTCCAGCAGGGACTGTGCTGATTGCTGGTGTCTGGCTGATAAGAGCAAAGAAAGTGAGAGAAAAGGGAGGCGTCCTGAGCAGGGATCCTGGTGCTGACACTTGGCTGTAATGGTGGTGCTGCTCTAGGCTGGGATCTGCTGGCTTCCTTCTCCTCAGGTAAGTGAGCACTCCTCTGGCACTGGCTGTGAGGTGGAGGCTCAGCTCTTGGCTGTGCTCTGCACTTGTGGTTACACTTGGAGTTCCCCTGTGAAGTCGCAGGCGCTGTGTGCGCCTAGGTGTGCACTGCGCCTATATTTATTACAGCGCTGGCATCTCATTCACCATGCACTCCTTACCAAGTAAACACGACTGCTCCTCTCCTTAGACATTTCCTTCATACCAGTCAGGCCACTTTCTCAGCATGAGGCCATTCATCCAGGGTATTAGCAGTAAATCCTCCAGGTGATGTGATAGTCCCCGGGAGACAGGAGGAAGATCAGGTGCAGCAGAGAGATCACAAGTTTTTACTCGCTGCTACTTACCAGACAGAGAGGACACTGGTCAGATACTGAGGTAACGCAATAGCACAGGGCAACCCTTCATTACAACACCCATTCTCCTCAGCACACCCAAATCCGAATTTCGTTATGAAAATAGTTCTACTCAGATTGTTTGTTTGTTTGTTTTTTATACTTTTTTTTTAATTTTAATTTTATACTTTATGTGCGATATTGCGGGTGTGAAGATGAAGGATGCGTTAAAATAACTTACTGCTATGTCACTTTAGTATATATATATATACCATAATCAATAGAAATGGCTTGTATAGATATATGTATTTAATAGGGATAATATGAAATTACCCACAGATCTGAGGCAGGACATTAGGATACAATGTAACTATTTATTTATTTATGTATTTATTTATTTATTAAATAACGGAGCCTTCTATGCAGTATAATTGTAGCCCTTTTAACCCTGTAATAGACCAACTGGCTTTTTGAGGGTGGAGGGGGCTGTATGGGGGTAGCTATTGTATCCTGGACTTTAATTGCTTCATCTCGAGAGGTTTATTCGCCCAGTGCCCCTTCTACAAGCTCCAGCCTTGCTCCCTATTCAACTCGTTATATAGTTAATGACCTGCAACTGCTGCCGGGGGTTCTCCTGGGCCATATCGAGCTATGGCAGCCTCCACTGTTTCCCAGGGCTAGTGAGCTGCAATGGTATGAAACTCTAACAGATCTATCTACAGGGAGAGCAGACTTTAGTGAAAATTAAACTCTAGAAGCTTCTCCTTCATCTAGAACAGAAGTTGAGGGAGTCGATAGTAAATACTAGTGATGGGAAGCTGATGTCTGACCAGGTCTTTTGAAGTTAACTTCAGTGTAAAGGACAATTGTTGAAGTAGGTTGTTTGCCTCCATATTGTTAATCCTGATGTCACTAGTTAAAGCTCCACTCCACCGACTATATTCACATCATGGGCCATAAATTACAGTGATGAGAGAGTAAGTCCCTACAAGACAGGGGATAATAACACTGTCATTGGCAATGTGGATATTCAGGAGATTTCCTAAACCTCTAGGAGACATTTGGCTTATTGTTGACTGCAGTAAAAACGATTTGGGAGGAAATCTGGAGATGTGATGTGAATTCTTACAAATTAGGAATTGGCTAATTGCAAGGCTTAACCCCTTCAAGGCTGCAGATAATGTCTGAATTAAAAGTGAAATTAGATGTTAGTTTACAGAGTGAAGGTAATCCATGCTGGAGAAATACAGAAATTCCTGGCAGTTATAATGTGCAATTTGTGCTTCCATTCACAGCAAATGCTTCCCCTTGTTTGCAAATTCCAGCACACAATAAAACTTCCTGCAGCCATGAGATCAAGATTTGTGTGAGATACATGCAATCTTAAAGAATACAATGTGCTTTAAATATTGTCCTTCTAGCAAAGATTTTTAATAGGGATCCTAGTATTTTCTATGTGCTTTACACTATGTATATACATGGGACAATTGCAATTTATTAGGGACACCATGTAACCTGGATACCAATGTTTTTTTGTTTTTTTTTCTCTCTTCAGATCTTGGACAAACATTGTAATGTGAAATTCTGCATTGATGCCAGTCAACCAGATGTAGGCAACTGGCTGAAATTTATCAGATTTGCTGGATATTACCATCAGCACAATTTGGTGCCATATCAGCTAAATGACCAGGTATGTCACATTATGTATTTCTGATTATTACCAGCCATGCAGTTATAGAAATGGCCTATGCGTTATAGACGGTGGCTTCTCAGTAGTCTGGATAAGAGGTATACTTGATGAATTATATCATTTACTAATGTCAACAATACCAGCAAGGCAAAACAGATAAATCATTTACATTTTCAGTTTAAATGTTTATTTTTTTTGCATTAAATGTAATTAGAGACTTGCAATATTTCATAAAGAAAATCATAATTTCATATACAATAAAAATGAGTTTAGTTGATTCCACATTTAATATGAATGGTAACTTTAAGATGAATTATTATTTCATGAAAATACTATAGAACATTTCTAAGAAATATAAAAAAAACTGATTGTAATTTAGCCTTTTAAAATTATCTTATATCAGGTAGTAAAATATATATATATGTGTGTGTGTGTGTGTGTGTATACTATTTTATAGGGAAAATGTAATATTAATTTAATGTAAATGTTTAGGTAAATAATTGTATCTCTAGTAAGCATTTAATGCATGATGGCAGAGGATATATTTTTGGAGAATTGTTTAGTATGACAAGCCATTCAGTCTGGCACTTGCGCTCTGTATATTAGGTATGATTTCCACACAGTGTGACTTATTTATTGTTGAGGTGCCCTGCTGTTGTCTTCTCCAGGACTTCAGAGGTTAAGGCGGTCTGGCCTGGTCCTGTTCAACTCTGAGAAAGCTGCTCTTAGGAGCAGGATGAAAGGGATTTCTTAAGAGGTTCTCCAGGACCTTTTATTCTTTTGCATGAAGACTAAGATCTGCCAACTGGTGAATAAGCAGTACTCATCACATAATGAACACCCTCATTGTGCAAGAGATTATTCAATATCGCTGTATAGATGGGAGACACTTGATCAGCAGTATTTGTTAACCGCTAATTACTTTAACTCACCTGTGAAACTCCCAAGCAAACATTACACTTCACCTGAAACAGAATAGGCATATTACAAATAACCAGATTCTCAGGCTGGACCTACATTAATAAATATTGGGTTGCCTGAAGGACAGGCTTAAGACAGCTGGTGGTATGAGATTAACATATACACACCCCAAAGTTTTTCTTCCAGCTAAGGATTCTGCAGAAACAAAAAAAAAAAGGGTTTCACTTCCACCCATGATCACGTCCACAACTCAGATCATTATTATTTCTTAACCCTTTAAACGGGGGGTGACCAATGATACTCAGCAGAATACATGGTGCTAAAAGGGAGACTGAGCCTGACTATTTTTTCTTTTTTGCATATTGCACAGAAAAAAAATCTCTCTATTAATCTTTAATTTATGTAATTTTTTTTGTAAGTAAACGTATACATTCTCCTCTGAGGAAAAGCTTTAAAACTAGTTTTGTCTTAAGGAAAAAAATAAAATAAAGTAAAATAAATATTACAAATGAGTTGTCTCTAGTAAAACTGCATGACATTTGTAGAATAAACAAATAATTAGGATTATTTTCCTGCCGCGGATTCTAAATGTTGGTGGAATGCTCTATCCTGGCATATATACATGACTTAATACCCTGGGCCCTCCTAATTGCATAGTGTCTGAAAGCTTAGCATTAACTGCAGTAATTTGTCTCCTAACAGGATTTCATGCCAAATGTGCTTGTAAAATTGTGGCCACAGGTTGTTATAACACCAGAGTGTAACTTGCTGTGTAGCCATGATAATTATTTTCAGCTTTTATTTTTTTATATTTGTTTTTTTGCACACTGTTTTGCATTCAAATATAACCTAAAACCATATACATAAATATCTACAGCTCTCACAATGCACATTATTTGCATTGATGATAATAGTAACATACTGTATTCTGGGTTTATATTGAATTTGTTAAACTACAGATTTACGCTAACATGCACACAACCGTATGCCATCCGCTTTTATTTTTTTATTTTTTTCGGATCCATTGTAACAATGCCTAAAACGGACAAGAATAGGACATTTTATTTTATTTTGTTGCGGGGCTACGGAACGGACATACTGATGCAAACAACGTTCATGTGCACGTAGCTTTAGAGGATATTTCATTTTTGTAAGAACAGAGACTCTACTGTACATTATAACAATTAAACGACAACCGATAACGTTCTTATTAAAAGTATTATTTTACGTGGCGCAAGAACATATGAGCAATTATGAAAGCAATATGGTTTTTAGCCTAAGCTCCAGTACAAGATAGCCCTATCCATAAAAGCTTGCAATCTAATGGCTAGACAGAATAGAGGCATGCCACTGCTTCTCACTAGAGTAACCTGTAATTGAATGATTTACTGTTAATATCACAAAGTTGAGAATCCTGATTTATCTGCTTGTTATTTGACCTTAACCCCTTTCACGCCACCAGTCAGCTGCTCTATTGTGCTGTGCATTTATGGCATGAGTCCTGTAGCTACTGTTATGTTTGCATCTCCATAGGTTCTGCAGCGTCATAAGCCTGATTTTGTCCATTGATTTTTGGGGCCGTGTTGCGTTTCAGAAATATAAATCCATAATCCTCAGCTTATATTCTCTGACGCAGCACATGCTTTTGGTCTCATACAATAAAACTTCATATACAAAAGCACATGCCAAAATCGCTATGCAAATTGTAGGCCTCACTGTCTGGAAAAAAAAAAAGTCTCCCTGCTAATTTCCATTTTAATTACTGGACTGGGAAGATATTTGAGTCTATTTCAGGCCACTCCTCTTATATGTCTTGTTAAGGCCTCTTGCACACTTTTTTTTTTTCTGTTCCGTATACGGACCGCATACGGAACCATTGAATTCAATGGGTCCGCAAAGTAAACGGAAGGTACTCCGTATGCCTTCCGTTTTACATATTTCCGTTCAGAGATCGAACATGTCCTATTATTGTCCGCATAATGGACAAGGATAGTACTGTTCTATCAGGGGCCAGCTGTTCCGTTTCGCAAAAAACGGAATGCACGCGGACGTCATCCGTGTTTTTTGCGGACCGCAAAATACTAAAAAAGCCATACAGTCGTGTGCAAAAGGGCCTAAGATTGTGGCCATGGAAAAACCCCTACTTAATTCTCATCCTGTTAACCTCTTTATTTGCAAACTCAACCTGCCGCAAATTGCCTTCCATGTAGTAGCACCGTGTGTGTGTCTGGTTGTCCCACTCCATTCATTGCGCAGAACTGCTCTGCATTTATTGCAGGTCGCACAGTGCAGTTTTTCACAAGGGTCCTGCATTAATTCCGGGGTTCTCTCACCTTTCTGTTTCCCACTTTTAACAGTTCTGTTCCTGTGTTGTTAACACTACTGTGACCTGGTTCCTGTTGTTTCACTTTGATATCAATGATCACTCTCTAAAACCCTAACAGTTACCTGGAGAGCAATACATGTATAATAAATCAGGGTCCTAGTGCAGTGAAACCCCTCCAAACTGTCCTGAATTTGTAAGACAATAAGATGTTGTCTACAATCGCTTAGACTTGCGGGGGATTTTAATAGTGCCTTCCTTAGTACATAGTACAAGGTTTGTTTTGATGGGTAAGACCTCCTGAAACTTCCTAAAAGTTTTACCCCGGGGCAAGCAAATTAACTTGCATATAGAAGCTCTATTCTTTGCACACCGGCCTTTGCTATATGTTGCATCGATGGTACATTTGTGGGTAGAAATATTTGGTAGAACATACTCTTACCTATAACTTCAAGGGAGGCGTATTTAACGTCTACAACTGTGTCCATTGACGAAACAATTTTTTTTAAATGTCATTTTGCTTTGGTTTCTATGGCGGAGAATTTTTGACCAAGTTGGACAGCTCTGACTTTGCAGATGTTGTAGAACTATTTGTTCCAATACATCTACGTGTAATGCTATTGTTACTACTTTGGACGAGAGAGAACCATAAACTCAGTTATTAAAGACAAACGGGCTATGGTCAATCTAACTAAATGAAGAAAAAAAAATCCCATATGTTTTATAATTTTTTTGTATCTTCTGATGGTGTCCAATAACTTCATATTACCCTTTTTGGTCTAAGTGAAAGGAGAGGGTCAAATGAATGTTCTGTATTCTGTATGTTATTCATTACCTTTTGTGTTATTTGCTTACTGAAGTCCTGACATGGCGGTGTGTGCTGATATATAGCATGACAGCCCATTTAACTTCCCTATAATGAAGTATATTACTATTCGCCATGCTTGCACAAGTGCATGACCCTTTCACCAGTGGAAGCTGAATGTTTCACAGCGGCCAAGTCTCTGCTGGAGGATGCAGCTATTTTTATATGGCATAGACTTGCTGAAGCTTAATGGTCATCTGTTTCACAACAGGAATCTTGGATGTCATTGCAGTGTAAAAAGGCAAACACTAGCGCATATTTCTATGTATCCTGGGACCGATAAAATCCTGCTGTGATGCACTAGGATGTAGGTTTTGTTCCACAGTCTGCGGTGTCCCATAGTGTGACATGGGCTGCAGGATCATTGCAGTTTGTCCTTTAAGTCTGCTTTACAATGCACTTATACTCGGGCTTATTTTATGGTCCATAAATAATAGTGTATAGTACAAGGAGCATGCAATGCTTTTCACTGAAGCATGGAAAAAATCAACATTTTCCTTCAAAGAAGACTTCCAGCAGCCGCCTGCTGCAACGCTGAGAGGAAAATTTTCCTTTATTAGTTCAATTATTACAACTTCCTGAATAGGCCAGAGGTCATTCATAATTCACACTTCAGTCATTTTTAGAGAAGGCAAATGGAGTCTATTAATCCTAAATGAAATGACCTGTACATGGCCGACAGTGAAGATTTAACGCTGAACATCAGGACCTGCATCACCTATTTCAAAGGCGAATCATTTATTTTATATTTTTTGGCCTTTTCAGTGTCCCTCTCTAAGTAATGATTTTTCTTTCAGCCCAGTGTACCAATGTGGGATTTAATCTGATAGGTGAGGGTTCACATTTCGGAGACGGTAAATTCCAGGTTGTATGTTTTGGAACGCAATCTGAATATTTATTAGGAAAAAAAAGAAAGATGTGAAGTTGTCGCTTCCTAAAACAAGTCGGTGACAGAAATGGCTGGAGAGGTTCCTATTGGCAGTGCAAAGGTTATTTTACCGGCACTGAATAATAAATAATATTTCATGTAATAGGGCAGCGACTGGCTGCATAAAATGTATTTATGTGAATATAATTTATGAAGCCTGAAGTTCACCACTCGTGTACTGCTGCCTTTTAAACACTTTTGCTCTTATGTCGCTGGCCTTCTGCAGAGCAGCAGCTAATTTATGTCTTCGACGAGAGCATTTCTTCCTCTACCAAACAGCTAGGCGAATATGACACCCGACAAACATTACAGCAGCATGTAGAAATAAAAGTTTACTAGTTCCTCCCATTGCAGAGAGCTGGCTATGACATCACCGGAGTGACAACCGTTAAACATGTCAGCAGCCGCCAAATGATTTTTAGAATCTGTTTAATTGCAAAGCGTAAATTATGTTTCAGACCGGTCACTGTATCAAATGGTAGAAGAGGGTTCAGAGGATCGGCAGAAATTGAAAATGGATGTAAATTAACTTTTTTAGCTAATTCAATTATTCAAAGGGAATGTTATCGCCAAATATTATTTTTGCAAGTTAACTTTTATGGTAGAGTTTTCTAGGCATGATCTGTCACCTGTGCAGAGGTCAAGAGGGAGTAGATAAGCTGTGATATCACCTATTGTGAAGGGTGGATCCTGTGTTGGCTATACACAAGGTGTCTGTATTGATAAGCGGATCACTGCAGTAAAGTGATCTGTACAGACCAAGAAGTGACGTCTGTTATTAAGCTTAGTGGCCAGTGTGAAAACTGTTTGTTTTAGTATAGATATCGACTTGGAAAATTAAAAAGAACATTACCAAAAATTCTTTAAAAATATGATTTAAATAATAGTTTTTTTTTTATGATGACACATTCCCTTTAATTTTCCAAATTACTATTTGTAGTATTAGAAATAGCATTTTTCTAACAAAGGTATTGCTAATTAAGTCTATTTATTTATTTTCATTTTTTGTCTTGGTTATAATTTAAATCCAAAATTTTAGAGCATAGGCCAATCGCTGTCCACAGAGAATATATTCATGCCAGGACCTGTCTCCAGAAGGGCTCACAATCTAATTTCCCAATCTCCAGTTCACACATGTACACTAATTGCAGGGCCAATTTCATACAAGCCAGATAACCGAGTATCTCTAGTTAGATCTGTTTTGAGCTATCGGCTTACAAGATCAAGGATTATACGATGCAGGACTCTGCTTATACGTATGTGTTTGTCATGATAATATCCTGATTATTTTAATGAATGTGTTAATTGTAGATTGATGGTAAACAATGGGAAATAAGTGTCAGGTTTATAATCGGAGGTAGCCGGGTGCAGAAGTGGGAAAGTTCTATACCATATAGATCACAGTTTTTTTTTTGTTTTTTTTTTACATAATCTGAGCCCTATCTGTACTTATCCTGTCTTCTCTCTACATTGCTAGGAAATTGCAGGATGAAGGTTTGAGCAGTGGGTCTGTTCCTCTTTTTTTTTTTTTTTTTTTTTTTTTTATAAAGTCAATATATCAAAGAGTCAAATTTTGAAATTTTAATTTAGCTTTTTTAACTATTAGTAATGATTTTCTATATCTGAAAAGGACCTGTCATCTCTCCTGATATGTTTAATTTCCCATGAAATAATTATTTTTGTAGAACGCTGCATTGTGACATTTTCCTGTTATTCCTCCTGAAAATTTTATGAGATTGATAACTGGTTGTTGCCATTCCCCCTACTTGTCAAAGGGGTGTGTCCCTACATTGTCCAATCAGTGCTGACAGTATCAGACTACGTCAGACTTTATAGGGACACCCCCCCCCCACCCTTTTACTGGCAACACCCAATTTATTCATACATTTCTAGGAGGAATAATCTGTGCAATGTAAAGTTTTAAGAAAATACTTGTTATGGGGAAAATACAATTGCTTCTAAAACGGGCATGTCAAGAGAGCTGATAAGTCCTCCTTAAGTCATATAGACAAGGAAGTCTATGAAAATGTAATTAAAATAAAATCAGTTAAACAAGGTTGAAGATGTATCGTGTTCCTTGCCCTGCATATAAATACATGTGAAGGTTCCCCAGTCAACAGAAAACCCCTGTAAGTTAGAAAATGTGGTATGAAATGTAATATGTGCATATAGATGGGAATCTGGCTTTTGACCCTTCGAGGGTCAAACACTGATTACTATAGCTAGTAGAATTCATGCATCACAAATCAGTGATCACATTATGCAGAATCAATGACTAAACTAATTTTTTCAAGGATCCTCTCCTCTCTAGTGATAAACCCTGAAGTTTAGTTGATGAAATGGACTTTACCTACCTTTCTTTGAAAGAACACAGATAACGCACCATACGGGATTGAGTCGAGGCAAACAATCTCGCCTCTCTTACAATGTCTATGTCTACTTGTATTGCAATAGCCGCCACCATAAAAGCATGACCAGGAGTCAAAACTTTTCTCTAAAGTACTTGAGACGATGATGTTTACAGTCGCATGGAAAGGGAGTATTGCAAAACGTAACTGTCTTGGGGAGTATTGTCTTCTGAACCTGCCTGTTTCCGAGAAGCCAATGTAAAGTTCTAATATGTCACAATTCAAATGTCAACATGCTGCTGGAAAGGAAGCCAATAAGCCGAACCTGCGAAAGCTGCCAAAAGAGGTGATGCTAAGTGCTGAGTGAAGTTCATTGTTCCTAAAGGGAAGTACACTTCCAGTGTGAACCTTCTTCTCAGTGACATCCATTAGAATTTATTTTTTGTTAAAATTAGATCGCTCATCCATTTACTGTAGGTGTACACAAATATAAATAGTAAGACCAAATAGTAAGTCATTATACAGAAAGTTTGTTATTAAAGTTCATTTTAACTGTAATTGTCTTCGCTTCATTACATGACAAAGTATAAGGAAAATCAAGAGTATAATCTTATCATTTTATACAAGTAGTATTCTGTATAATATTTGCAATTACAACATTTCTATTATATCAGCATGTTACTTATTATTGGCTGCTTATATAGCACCAACATATTCTGCTGCACTAATCAGATATCGTCATCCTTCGTATTGATCTCTGTCCTTATTAGGAAGTAGATTTATAAAAATTAAATTATTTTTAATTATTTTTGTAAATATTGCCACAAAAAAAAGAAAATGCATTAATACATAGAGACTGAAAGAGTGTGATTGCATTTAGGTTGAAGAACATCTATGCTTATGACAAAACGCCCTTCTAATTCTATCACAGTTTTGCAAGAATAGGTATGTAGATGTTTAGGAACATGCACATACAGCCCCTAATTTCAAATTAACTTATTCAAAGTATAATTTTGAGATTTTTGTTATTTAAAAAAAAAATAATTGAGTTTCCTAATCTGTATTTTAAAAGCAATTCTAATGTTCGCCATCACTAGAAGAGTTCTGCAATCTGTCTATCTTTCCGGTTGCAGAATTACTTTATCATAGCTTATTCAGGAATTGCAATGTATCGCTAGCTTGTAGAGACCTCTACTGGAATTACCTGCAAATTACACTCTTGCTGTTAGATTGTAATCTAAAAAGATATATAGTAATTCACAACTGAATTATGACTGTTTGGTTTGTCAAATAATGCTGCATGAGAGAAAAGAGCTGAGAGCCAGATATCCTTCAGTCTGTAAATATAACATTCGGCTGGCACATTAGTATATCAGTATCTAGGGCTGTAACAAGGCACAGGATATCCTGGGCTCTGATGCCTTATCCACAGGGTATCGGAGCTCTTGGTCTTCTTGTCTCATTTGCAGAAGCTGGAAGACTGCAAGCTTTGTTTTTGCATCCCAAACATTATCTTGTCACATCTCTAAGGCAGCACAATGTAAGTTTTCTCCTTATGACAGTGTAATTGAATCAAAGATATTGGGATGTGTCTAATCTATTTGATAGCAGAAGTGCATGTGAGACACTGGGCCTTGTAGTCTCATCTATATGACAGCAGAAGTGCAGGGGAGACACTGGGCCTTGTAGTCTCATCCCTATCGCAGCCAAAATGCTTTGGACATTTAACATTTAGTAACTATTTATTTATTATATAGTAAATTAAATTTACCTTGTTAAGGCAAAAGAAAATGCAGGGGAGACACTGGACTTTATAGTCTCGTCTATATGACAGCAGAAATGCAGGGGAGACACTGGGCCTTGTTGTCTCATCTATACGACATCAGGCAGGGGAAGTTCTGAATCTTCTTGATTACCTCCCAAGGGCATCAGAAAGATCAAGTTGACCTAAACCTTGAGTATGACCTAAGTTAATGTGGAGCTATTGCTTACTAATCTCTGTGTGGACTATGGATTAATAATGTTCGGTATAAAAGATAAAATGTAGCTGTTGCACATAGCAACAATAGAAGTATATACTTGGCCTTCATAAAATATGTTTACACTTGCATTGCTGCATCCTTTCATAACAGAAGCCTCAGTACACTACCAGATCTGTTATATGAAAGATAAAACCAGCACCCGATGGACCCCAGTAAAGTCGGGGTCTAAGGTTTATATTTTTTCATCAATTAAGATTAAACTTGTGAATGATCCTCTGATGCAGATGTAAATGGATCCTTAGCCGAATCACAAAATAAATTGTTGTTGTTATATTGGTTGCCTGGAGTGGTGCCTTCAAACAGTGTTCAGAAATGACCCACAGTCTCCTATATGTTCTCGCACTGAGTTTCTAGGTTAGTAATTTGTATATTTATATCTAGTATATGTAACAGCTCAATGACAATATTCCAGATTCTTTCAACATCCATGGTATATAGTAGGAATTAAAATCTAAAGAACTATAGTGTTGAGTAGAGGACACTGTGTGGGGTGGAGAACAAGTAATGGCCTAGGGAAACATAAGATGTAAATCCTACCCTGACATTATCTGAAATGCAGAAACCTTTTTTATACCCAGTGATACAGGTCTTATTTTTCCTTTTCTTTGGGGCACACAATCAATTTTAATTTATTTCTCATGCTTTGGCTTGTCTTGCCATGTTTTCTGTATTTAGGAAGTGTAGCTCAGCGGGGAGTGAGATTGGCTAATCACCTTTTACGGCATAGTATAGTTAGTTATGGTCCCATTTCAAAAGGTAAACATTTTCTTAGGCATTGAGCGCGCACATAATGACTTGCGGGTTTTAGCACCAGCACTGATTATACAGTCTCCTTTTTACAGATATTCTACAGAGTTGTAGCTGACATTGAGCCAGGCAAAGAGCTCTTATTGTTCATGAAGAGTGAAGATTATACTCATGTGACAATGGCTCCTGACATCCATGGTAAGCTCCATACTATTCCCCATTGTCTAATGCCCACATGGTGTGACCAGGAGGCTGAAAGCAGTTTTGTTAAGTCATAGTCAAATGCAGGAGGCACATTTTATTTTGCTTATGTTTTGGTCAATCTGGTTTATTTTATATGGTTGGAGTTGCTGTTTTGTGTTATTAAATGAGATTGCAATATCTCCTTGCTTTATTAAACAGAGGAGTGTCAGTATCGCTGTGAGGAGTGCGATCAGTTGTTTGAGTCCAATGATGAGCTGAGCGACCACCAGAAGTTTCCCTGTGGCACACCCCACTCTGCGTTTTCAATGGTTGAGAGCAACTTTCAGCAAAATCTCGATGACGACAGTGACCTCATTGAGATGCAACACTCTCAAGAGTGTAAAGAATGTGATCAGGTGTTTCCAGACATACAAAGGTCAGCAATATTGTTCTAAGATTCTTCTCCCATAAAAGTGAGCTAGGTTCACACAGATTTTCCCATGACCCAACCATGTTTGTCTATAAAGAGGCCTTTCATATTTACCTGTTTTAGTACACACTTACATTTCCCATAAAATAACCCTTCTGGAGCATATTTTCTCATAACTCTGCGTTTTAGGGTCAATTCACACTGAGTTTTTGGCACGTTTTTGCCTCAAAATTAGCTTCATAATAGCCCCCCCATTCATTTCAATTGGAAGTGGCAGTTATTGAAAAAAAAAGAAGCGGCATGTTCTATCCAGGGGTGGAGTCTGTGCTGGATCTCCTACTGAAATGAATGAGAAGCGTAAAAAAAAAAATGCGGCATATGCAGAGCCACACCAAAAACCTGAAACATCATGAAAATGCTGTTTTTGTATTGAACACCCATTGGTAAGCAATGAAATGGAGTTAACTGCACTGAAATTTGTAGCCAGATTTTCTAAATCCATCATATGAACATACCCTTACAGTTCTTCTCTACTGGAGATGACAGGTGGCTGTTACCAGCTGGAGCACACGCTGACACTGTCCAATCAAAGCTAAAAGTACAAGCCTGTGCAGTAACACACCTCCAACTGGTAACACCCAGTTGCCAATCCATCCCTAAATGTCTAATATGAATAACGGAGGAAATGTGAAACACAGAATTCTGAGAAATGGTGTTCTAAATGGGAAATGCAAGTATGTACTTAAACCAACATGTCAGTTTACTTAACGAGGTCCTTTTTAAAAAAAAAATTTTTTAGTTTTTTTTTTTAAACAACAAGCTCTTATGCTAGCAACAATCTCCCTCTACAGAACAATCTGATAAAATGTGTAACATTATTAATAATTAATCTATCTAATACATTTTCTGGTCAGTTGAATAGATCTTCCATGGTTAGAAGCAATCTGTTTATTACGCTGGCCATAAACATAAGAGATATGTTGACTGAACCTGCTATTTCTGCCAGGACCAGCCAACCAAAATGTGTATAGGGGCAATAAGGATCAGGCAAGTTAGATTTCAACTGCCCAATCCTTTTGTCCTTGAGGAGGTATGTCGCTGTCAGAAGAGTCTATCAACAACTTTCTCCCACTTTCCTACTGAGCAGGCATGTGTATGAAGAGATTGTACTTGTACTAAATTCTGGCCATACTGTACGCATGTCTATGACAGCCATCAGATAGGAACACCAAGGATTGAGCAATTACAGACCTGGGTTATAAAATCTAGCTGATGAATTGAACCAGATCCAGCAGCTGGTGGTATAGATGCCATGCTTGGGATTCTTACACCCCTAATTTAATCGTATGCTGTAGGATCTCCTTTGAAGATCATTTTGCTCTGCATCTGTATAAGACTGAATACGTCTAAATCTCGCACCTATACAAACATTCAGCATGCTTTACTTATCTCGCGTCCATGATGTAATGCTTTTACAACATGTTCGGAATGGCAAAGGCTTTTATATTCATACAGTACGTCTGCATTTCTTCTTCAGCCTGGACAAGCACTTACAGTCGCACACAGAGGAGAGAGAATATAAATGTGATCAGTGCCCTAAAGCCTTTAACTGGAAGTCCAACTTAATCCGCCATCAAATGTCACATGATACTGGAAAGCACTATGAGTGTGAGAACTGCTCCAAGGTAATGTGAATTTGTGTTTGGTCATTGCAAATACGTTACCGTCCGGGGCAATCGGGCAAGTGATGGGGGCACTTTATTTCTTAGCAAGTATTGTATTGACATGTACAGTATGCGAATTATGTGCAGGGATTTACTGTGCCAATGCCCAAAGGGGAAGGGCTTGTGTGTGATTGGGGAGGGATTTAAATGACCATCTACATACTTACAAATGATCACATAAGTTATAGCTTACATATGCAGCAGCGGTATCTAGGGCACCTGGACAGATTTGGTAGGATAATTGACAGGCGCAAAGATTTCCCTGTAAGAAATGTTCAAAGCCAGTTACTCAGAGTGAAACTATTTTGCTGACGTCTTGCTACTTAACTGTTTTCTCTGAATGATTTAGTTTGCATTGTTCTTGCTGAAATTTGAATCCCATTAAGATGTTTCCCATACTAAGATGTAGAATCAATAACGTTACATCAAGATTTGGAATATACTGTTTTTTATGTATTATATATTTTGCTATAAATGGCAACATATTCACAAATATTTGCATATTCTGCGTGAGTGAGTTCTTGGAACGTAAAAAGCCAAAGGTTTGCTATCATTGCATCGGCTAAACTTGACTCCAGTCCTCAAGGTAGATGTGAACCTCTGCAGGGTTCCTTAAAAGGACACTTCTGTCTAATAGGAGTATTTTTAAACTCAATTTTCATTGGAAACAATGTTTTAAAGAATTTTTGGCTGATTTTCTTTTTCATTTTGTCAGTACTAAACCATTGAAAATGAAATTACAAAATATTGTCCTTGTTGATCAGTCAGCACAGAGATACATCTCCTATATAGATGGGTATTGTTAGTTTACTGCTGCTGTGAGGGGAAGATGTTATTTCTTAGTAAAATAGTACATTTTTATTTGTCTCTGAAAACTCCTGTAACGTTCCTGAGTCTTATTGTGCCACATAAAGGTTTATTCTGTCATGTGGTCTACATTCAAGGCCTTATCAGAATGGACAGCCTTGTCCTTGCTTAAGTTACCACCACTTTCAGGTATAGATGAATTGGTTTGCTTTAAAGTATGTTGGACTCGAGACTGAGATGTAGACAGGCACCCTGCTTTGGTGTGATGTTTGATGGAACAGTCTGCAGGCAGTCAGATGCTGGGGATGTTCTGGACGGCAGGAGAAAAGTCTGCTTACTCTAGTGACAACGACAACCATGTCTGTAATAGGAAGTTCTGAAAGTGGCAGATGTAGTATTGGGATTTGGAGAATGCTATAAGGTAGAGGCTAAAACTGTAAAAAAAACAAAACAAAAAACTGTTTCCTTTTAGAAGGATAATTTTCAATCCTTTCCGAACATGTTCCTATTTATCTACTAACTCAATAAAATCTTCATTAAGTATGAAACCTAAATGCAAATGTCCATTTTCATTTCATTGACTAATGTGTACTCATTTCCTAGCAGGTTTTCACGGATCCTAGCAACCTCCAACGGCACATTCGCTCCCAGCATGTAGGTGCTCGAGCCCACGCTTGTTCTGAGTGTGGCAAAACATTTGCAACCTCATCAGGTCTTAAGCAACACAAGCACATTCACAGCAGTGTCAAGCCCTTTGTATGTGAGTAACATTGTTCTACTCTTTTGTTTTCTTTTTTCCAATGATTTTGTTTCAAAGATTTTATTTTATTTTATTTTAATATATAGGCAAATATCAACATATTAAACATGATGGGAATGTTCAGGAACAGCTTTTAAGACTCAATGGAAGTCTAAAAGTTATTGTTCTTGAGATATTTGTGCTCAGTCAGTAGAACAACCCATACAGTGTTGCCTTTCATACTGACACTTGTTAGGTACTGAATTAAAATGGTTTTCTTCCTATACATAGCATACAGTTATTATGACCACAGCTCCCTAACCATCCTAAATTTAACGGGAGTCTGTCTCCAGCACCTCTACCCAACTATTTGCATAGACACATAGCTGTGGTTCACCTGATTAAAATGCAGTTTTTCTTTGGTTGATTCGATACTTTTTCTTAACATGTACATTAGGTCTTTGGTGCAATAAGGGTTTCACCATTGCACTTGTTGCACCCAAGCCCTCCTGCTATCTGTGGCCATTCCCTCCCTGGCTGTTTTGATTGACAGTACCAGGCAGTGGGAAAGCATGGAAGGAGGGGCCGGGCCCAAAAATGTGGGTCATTGTGTTTGCCTTGCAAAGGTCTTGGGTCACTTCCATTTTTATAGTCTAGAACTACATGCACAACTCTCTAGGTTCCAGAGCTATAGTTGCCCACTATCGTTTGCTGGACCAACATCTGTGGAGAAGTTAATCTGAAGATCTGCATTTAGTGGAATATGCAGTGTATGCTGGACGCTATCCAGAAATCTGATGTACAGTAGCAAAAACGTACTGTTCTTCTGCTTACAATGCAAGTGAATGGGGACGGATACGTTTTTCACTGACACAATATGGTGCAATTGAAAACGGATCCGTCCCCCATTGACTTTCAATGTAAGTCAAGACGGATCCGTTTTGACTTAGACTTTTTTTTTAATGAATCATGCAAACGGATCCGTTATTAACGGATACAAGCGTTTGCATTATTCGCGCGGATCCGTCTGTGCAGATACAAGACAGATCCGCACAAAACGCGAGTGTGAAAGTAGCCTTATAATACAGGGTGTACAGTATGTGTATATCTACATACTAAAAAATGTACATACTCTTTAGGTTAAGTTTTTAAGGTGTAGGATAAAATGTGCAGAAAAGGCCCGTGGCGTGCACATAGTCTATAACTTCTAGGCATACTTTCCAATCCGTTACTATATTATAGGATGAAACGACACACAATTTTGAGCAATACTCCTGTAATTAAACAATTTGGAAATATCCTTGCACCAAAGTGTTTTACATGTGCTATCTGTGTCCAGATCCAGGCCACACACGGTGTACAGCACACCAGTCTGTTTATGGCAACTGTCTCTTATTACACTATTCTCCTCAAACTTGAGGGAAAGCTCACCAACACAAAGGTAATTACTCGCTGCCTTCGCAAACTGTTCAGGTCCTTCAAATAGAAACCACATGCTATAATTGGTCCGGCATATTCAGTACACTGCTTAATGTGTTTAATAAGCAGAAAATATGCAATTCTGACTGCTATCTTGTTCCAGTCTTTGGAGAAAATACAAATTGAGCACGCTAGATGTTGATAGGATAATGCTCATTGGGACTCGGGGTGTTCTGTAAGTTGTAGGAGTTGTCGTAAAGTGATGAAAGGTGGTAGGATGTATCCTTATGTGCTGCATTTGAACATTGAAATTGTAGGTACTGTGGTGGAAGAATGGTGTCTTTTGTTGTTGAAGGGTACTGTATGGAAGCTATTAGCCCATCTGGTTTACTTAAAGTCAGATATCAAGTACAGGGATATTACAGCTTAAAGACGTTCTGTTTTCTCAGAGCTGCTCAAGGGCCACATTAATGCAGAAACCCCCTTGTTCAATGTGTGAGGCCACTGAGCACTGGGTAATATAATGCATTGCCTGTCCCAGTGCTATCCATGGATTCAATCTTGTTAATTAGAATAATAGCATTTTTACTGTTCTATCATTAGCAAGTGACCATTAAGGCTTTTCCTTGTATTGTGTCATTAGTCACTGCTACAAAATAGACTTCTAAGAAGTGATCATTTGCAAATGAAGGTGGTCCCAATAAATCTCTGTCCATAGCGTAGTATTTTTTTATGCGGCCATAATAAATTTGAAACTGTTGTGTATTTAGCTATCCTTTTTCAGTGATGGTTATCCATTGGTAAGGAAAGATATATTGAGATAGCATAGTATATCTGCAGCAATTGACTGTCTTTTTTTAA
Source organism: Bufo gargarizans (assembly GCF_014858855.1). NCBI lineage: Eukaryota > Metazoa > Chordata > Amphibia > Anura > Bufonidae > Bufo > Bufo gargarizans. The sequence continues at coordinate 182,488,472 of NC_058083.1, forward strand.
TTTTTTTTTTATTTTTTTTCTTGCAAGTTAAAGAGGTTAGCCCATGACTACTATAAAAAATGAAAATCTGACATCATATAGTACAATCTCTTTTTAACAAGAGATCTCCAGAGATCTCCCCATTCATTGCTCTGCTATATTTATATCAAGCAGACCTCTCAAGGGGAGTGTCTTCTCTGCTGCAGATAGGGAGAGCTGAGACACGCCTCCAGAGCTGTGATAGGGAGAGCTGAGACACGCCCCTTATCACAGCTCAGGAGGTGTGTCTCAGCTCTCCCCATCACAGCTCAGGAGGCAGTTGAAGGATGAAACTGAGCATGTGCGGCATTCTCAGTGAGCCGGACAAATAAATAAGAAAAACAAACAGGGGGCGCTATACAGATACCTTTCATTGAATAACTCAGTGGCTATACTAAATTTAATATTACATGCAACTACAAAAGTATTCAAATCCAGGTGCTGGTTTGAAAACTGTAGAATATGTTTCTTGAGACAACCCCTTTAATGCATAATTACAACAGTACTGATATATACAACTTATTATTATTTCCATGATACATTTCTAACCTTACTGTTCTAGTCACAGTACAGCTGGATTAGACACTCAGATATGGCCGTATCTCTTTTCGTAGTCTTTTTCTGATACTTTGTTTATCTGTAATGAGAGGTGATGCCAGGGAATTATTTGGAAGATGACAGTGAGTGTTCTGGATTGTCAAGGACAAGGGTTTTCCAAGTGCTGGAAGGTTAGCGCTGGTGTGAGTGGAAGTCACGGACGTGATTACAGTTCATGGGAACCAACAATGCAGGATGAGATACATTCAATTTGGTTTCCTTCTCCTGCTTAAAATAGAGCTATTGTCAGTTTGGGCAGCCTGTCTCTAGCCCTGCAAAGGGATTGTTGCGAATGGCTCGGAATGCTCAGTGTTTATACTTTTATGTCTTTGATGTGAGAATGATGAGAACATTATGATTTATAATACATCCTTTGCAAGGTACAAAAAGTGCTTAGTGTTAGTAGCACCCAGCACTATCATCTGCAAATGACAATCGCATCCCCCATTTAACTCTCTTGCTGGCATTATCAAACATTCTGCATTTCAAATGAAATTCAAGTGCGAGAACAAAAACTTTTTTTAGAAGTAAAATGTAATACAGACAAGGTATCAGAATCAATGTCCTACTAGGAATATTGTCACTATAGATATTTGACAACCTGGTAGCTATAAGAAGACTACAGTGTCTTAAAGAGGACCTGTCACCACAAAATGCAATATAATCTGCAGGCAGCATGTTATTGAGCAGATTGATGGTATGTGAAAAGATTCAGTAAAACGTATAATCTATATATTTAAACCTCTGCTATTTCTGATTTCACTGTTCATAGGGAGATGCTATGAGCGACCGACAGCTATCTCTGATAACATTCTCTGTGTAAGTGTGTATACAGTCAGTGATAATAGCTCCCATGTGTAGAATTAAGTCACAAATAGCATATATACATATTTATAAGTTACAAATTTTACTGAATCTTTTCAGACAAAACTATCAATCTGCTCAGCTTCTCCTCCTCTATAACATGGTGCCTGCAGATTCTTAGCCAATATATTTTGATCAAAACACATCTGTGCCCACCTACCCCCGCCAAGGTGGTCTCAGTCAGGCAGGTCCAACTCTACAGGTAAGTGGGCACAGATGTGTTTTTAATCAAAATATATTGGCTAAGAGTCTCGGATTTTATTATATCAGAGTGAGAGCTTAGTCCATATATAATGCTTGCATCTATTGTGTTTAATAAGTGCATTATTTATTTGTTTTCTGTAATTTTTTATTTATTTATTATTTTTCCCATAAATGTAGCCATGGACATCCGCATATTTACTTATCATATCGTGCAGGATGTTTTTATCTTTGTTTTTAATCTTTTTTTTTTCTTAGTTTTTTGCTTTGAACTGTTGGGAAAAGTCTATAACAAATCTACTGGATGTGAACGTATACTTCAAAAAAATTTTGAAACGTATTCTAAATGGTAGATGCATGTGCTTTGTCCAATGCATTACCCAAAAACTTAAGCAGTCCATACAGATAAGCCAAATGTCGGCCAATCCCACAAGTTTTGACGCAACTAGCCAACCATGTAATGTGTGTGTGTATATAAGTTTCCTGAATCTCCCGAAAAGCAAATTTTGGGGGAGATTATGAAAGGGCATGTGGATTTCAACTGCTTAGCCATTTTATAATAAGCCGTTGCTTCCAGTGGATTTCTCTCTCCTTATCCAAAGCATATGCATGCTAGGTCAAAGATTATGAGATGTTAGTCTGACAGACATCACATGAGTATGGCTAACTTGAAGTGTACATGTATGTGCCGATAGATTCTTGATTGGATCTTTAAGGTCAAGATTTTGAAAAGTTAATACTTTCATTGTTGGAACTGTATTTCAGAACTGGTAATGTATGCTAAAAGCATGTCACATTTTAAGATCTTTCTTTTTCTGCACAGGTGAAGTTTGCCATAAGTCTTACACTCAGTTTTCAAACCTCTGTCGACATAAGCGCATGCATGCAGACTGCAGGACTCAGATCAAATGCAAAGACTGTGGACAAATGTTCAGCACTACATCATCACTAAATAAGCACAGGAGATTTTGTGAGGGGAAGAATCACTTTGCTGCTAGTGGATTATTTGGTCAAGGAATTTCACTTCCTGGGACTCCATCTTTGGACAAAGCTTCAATGATCAACATGAATCATGCAAGTGCAGGACTTGCAGACTACTTTGGTGCTAGCCGGCATGCTGCTGGTCTTACTTTTCCAACAGCACCTGGGTTCTCTTTTAGTTTTCCAGGTCTGTTTCCTTCAAGCCTATATAGACCTCCGTTAATGCCTGCCAGTTCTCCTGTGAAAGGACTTCCAAGTATTGAACAGGCAAATAAGGGCCCCCATATGAATCGACCACAAATCCTACCAGCAACACAGGACATTTTGAAAGCACTGAATAAGCACCCATCTATGGGTGAAAATAAAATCATGGATTTTATAGGAGAAAATAATTCTGTTGAAAGGCTTCATGACAAAATGAGTGACCAGTCGGAGAGCAGTGACCTGGATGATGTCAGCACACCAAGTGGTAGTGACTTAGAGACCACTTCTGGTTCTGATCTTGAAAGTGACATTGAGAGTGATAAAGAAAAATTGAAGGAAAATGGTAAAATATATAAAGACAAAGTTAGCCCATTGCAAAATCTATCTGCATTGAACAGTAAACGAGAATTTAACAATCACTCTGTTTTCTCACCATGCTTGGAGGAACAGACTGCTGTTTCAGGGGCTGTTAATGATTCCATAAAGGCAATTGCCTCCATTGCTGAGAAGTACTTTGGTTCAACTGGACTGGTAGGTCTGCCAGACAAAAAAGGTGGATCTTTACCCTACCCATCTATGTTTCCCCTTCCTTTTTTCCCAGCATTTTCTCAGTCCATGTACCCATTTCCCGATAGAGATGTAAGACCTGCTATTCCAAAAGTTGAACCAGAGTCTCCAAAAGAAATAAAGAAAACTCCAAAGGGGAATGTAGAATCTCCTTTTGATCTTACCACAAAGCGTAAGGAAGAAAAAGTATCAAATGTTCCATCAAAGCCACTGACTCCAGCATCTTCTGGTCCTGATCAACCTTTAGACTTAAGTATGGGTAGCAGAAGTCGAGCTGGTCCAACAAAACAGGCTGAGCAGCCCAGAAAGAACCATATATTCGGAGACAAAAAAGATATTGAAGCCGAACAAATGAAACCATCTGAACACTGTTTGCAGCATGCAAGGCCTGCACCTTTCTTCATGGACCCCATCTACAGGTATGATTTTCATACTGTCATTTACATTAGACGGGGCTTTAGTAAACTTTAATATATTTATACGTGAGAAATAAGAGTTTCACAAAATTCAACAGTTTGTTGATGACCGTGAGTGACTACTGTTGAGTAAACTGTGTCAGAAATTGTGAGTTGAATAGTCTGGCAAATGAACGTTCAGTAGATCTTGAGTATCCCAGGCCTATCTATTTACCAGTATGTTCCTGCTCAATTATTGGCTTGTAGTGAAAATGATAATGCTCCAGCCCATACTATCTGACTGTCATTGACCACCTTCCATTATTTATTGCACCTTCTTACCAAATGTTGTTGTATGTTCTGTAACTGGTCGTCAATAATATATGCAAAGGCCAAGGCATGCAGTACTAAAATATGTTATGGAAACAATGTTTTTTCTTTTCTGATTGGATATTTGTTCTATATTTGTCAGAATGACTGATGATAACCTGAATATCGACAATTTCAGGGTCGAAAAGAGAAAGCTAATGGATCCACTTGAGGTTCTCAAAGACAAATATTTAAGACCTGCACCTGGATTCTTATTTCATCCACAGGTATGTAAACAGGTCCAGAAACACGACGACTATATTGATCATTCAAACAATAGTTTCATGGCCTGATGATTAGGCTGATTATCGGAAATGAACGTTAGAACGAACGCTCGTTCCAGATAATTGTCCGGTGCTGCAGGTCAAACGATAAAAACAATTGTTCGTCAGGTGAAATGATCTTTCATGCGGACACCTCAATCCTCCTTTCTAGGCAACAGATCATGCTGTGTGAACCGTGATCTGATGCCCAGAAACAATACATTTTTATGAGGATGAGCAACTTCAGTAGCAATAACTCATTCCCATACAGTGGAGGTGATCAATGCTCTTCACCTCCACTGACAAGCAGGCAGTTTTGCAAAGGAATGGTCTCTTCCTGATAATTGTCCACTCAGCAGCACAGTGTAAATGCACCTTCACTTGTGTGAGTTATGATGTCATTTACTTGTAATAATCACTAACCAAATTAGAGTAATTTATAAATGAAAAACTTTTTATTTAGTCCTATAAGACCGCAAACTGACTAAACGGATATTCCAGTTTAAACAATCAGATTGGTGGGGTCCGGCTAATGGGAGAGCGCCGGTACAGCTATGTCTGTGTTCCCATAGAAATGAATGGAGCAGCGGTACAGGGCCCACATTATCGTACCACCAATCTGATAGTTATCCCCTATCATATGGATAGGGGATAACCTGTTATAACTGGAACCACTCTTACCCCTACGTGCTTTCTGGTATGACACTGCAAACGCATTCACTTCAATGGAGGATGATCTACAATACTAGACAGCATTTGGACAAGACAAGCAGGCTTTTCTTCTAATCCTGTTAAGCTCTTTCTAAGACTATTTCCACTGACCAAGTATTAGGATTTGCCTGTTTCCAAACATTAATGATGATAATTGCTCATAGTGAAAGTATGAGGGAAAAAAAACCTGTGAATTCTAATTTATTGCGGATCTTCATTGATCATACCTTTTTATAAAATTCTTGTTATCTTTGACATGATCTGTAAATGTCATTGAGCAATAATGATGTTCCTTGCCTGACCAGGAGAGGTTTCCTTTTTGCTGGAAGAGCGAATGTCATTTCAATCAGGACCAGATCAGCAGCAATAAGTTTTCAAACCACTGATCAGTGTGATGAAAAGTTATTGTGCATAAGGCTTCATGCACACGACCATATCATTTTGCAGTCTGCAAATTGCAGATCCACAAAATACGGATGTCGTCCATGTGGCACCCGCATTTAGTGGATAGTGGTCCGCATTTTTTGGAAATATTCTATCTCTATGGATGATCCATGTGCTTTCCACATCCGTATATCCATTCCACAAAAAGATAGAGCTTGTCCACAAAATGTGGACCGAGTACACAATGACAACTGGTTGTTACCAGTTGAGGTGTGCCCTTTCACAGTCTAACATTATCCACGTTTGTCTGGCAGTGACAGACTATGCAGGGAGACAACCAGTTGTCAATTTATTCATGAAATTTTAGTAGGAATACTACAGCCATAGCACAACAGAGTTTTATATGAAAAGTTGCTCAAGAGTTGTTATTGCATGGATAATGCAAGTAGGTACTACAACAGACAGGTCAGGAGAGGTGACAGGTCCTCTTTAACAAGTTGATTGACTAAGGACTATCTAATGGATGGAGAAGTCAATACAAAGTGTGAAGCATATGAGATTGTTTTGAAATATGAGTTGCCTGAATCAGCAGCGGTTCATCAGCAAATGTTACCTTTATGGATTCAAAAGACACAGCTGAGGAGGCCATGAATAACATAGAAAGTGAGTTATGGCTCCTCTCTAATTAGTGTAATGTATTGACATCTGCAAACAGGTGCCCTCATTCTTCCAAACAAAGAGGCTTTTCTCCACCGGGGAGTACATGCATCAGCTTCATTTGCCAGGAGAAAATGTATTAACCTAATAGTGTGATATTGCAGTGCTCTGGCAAGGACAGTTTTAAAAGTGTATTTGGTTTAAGTCCAAGAATGCAGTCATTCAAAAGGAAGAGACCTGCTAATGTTATGGTGATAGACAGAGCTAGATATGAGATAGATAGATATGTAGATATCAAATATTTAGAAACATAGATTTGAGATTATTGTCCTGTATTAAAATAGACATTGACTCGCAAGACAGAGATGTAATATTATTTCCTTACAAATCTTCAGTTCAGCCTCCTCTGGAATATGCAGTTCAGTTCTGGGCACCAGTCCTTAGAAAGTATGCCCTGGAGCTAGAAAGAGTACAAAGGAAAGCGACTAAACTGATAAGGTGCATGGAGGGTCTTAGTTATGAGGAAAGGATTAAAATAATTAAATTCATTTAGTCTTGAAAAGAGACGTCTAAGGGGAGACATGATTAATATATATAAATGGGCCATAAAAAAAAATATGGTGAAAACCTGTTCCATGTCTGTGACTGGAGAACAAAAAGTTCAGTCTCCAGAGGCATCAAGGCTTCTTTACTGTAAGAACAGTGAATCTGTGGCATAGACTACCTCAGGAGGTGGTCACAGCAGGAACAGTGTATAGTTTAAAAAAAGGGCTTAGATGAATTCTTAAAATTAAATAACATTAATGCTTATGAATATGTGTGGAAGTCTGGGTCTCACTCCCCTTTTTACAAAATTCACGTCCCCACCTATCCCTTGGTGGAACTTGATGGACTCATGTGTGATTGATTGATACATAAGAGCTAGACAGGAGATAGACATAGCCAGGAAATGGACATAGATAGATGGATAAACAGACAGAAGGTAGATAGAGAAATAGTAGGTAGCCAAATTACCAACTACTTCACTATTTATTTCAGACTTGTTCATAATTTTCATACATGGAATCTGCCTTTTGGGGTTTTATCATATTTGCCATTCCTATATATTTACACATTGGTATTTTTGCTAGGCTTCTGAAGCTCTATTATTTAACTTGGCACATGATTTGTTATGTATGCTCTGGGAAATGGTTTCACAGCCCAAAATATCTTCAGATTACGAATAGTCGTTTGTAATGTAGTGTGAGATGTTCTCTTGTGTCTTGGTCAAGCCAGAGTATCTAAGATCCTTTGAGACATGAAAATGTTCCATGTATAGGGAAACACTGAATCTACTATTAGATGTCAATCAATTTTTCCAGTTCATGAGGCTACTTTATTTGTGGCAGTAGTGGAGATGAAGGCTTCTTTTCAGGATGCTACAGTCAAGTACCATTTTACAAAGTCTTTAAGCTGGATTCATACCTTCAGCTTTGATGTTTTCAATACCAGGATTGGACAATATAGAATAGGGAAGATTAGTGTAGGATCAATCTTTCCTTCATATGATTCCATTCTTTCTTTATCCACTTCTAACTTTGTAAAAAAAAAAAACTGCACCAAAGTCATGTGCAAATCCTTACTGATACAACATAGTATTGACTTTTGTAGGATTTTGGCACAAGCTGTAATTCCTTAGGTTGTAGAATTTCCTGCCAAATCACATGCCACATCCTCCATTGCTTACTTTTTAGCTTCAATCTCTTTTGTTTAGTTGCGTACAGGATTTCTGCTATATTTGCTCTTCTGTTCTTGACATAAATGGTGGTGATCTCCTAAATTCTATGAACTTCCAGACTTTTATAGATTAGGAACTCAATGATCTCCTTTATTATTTCAACAGTTCCCATTGCCCGATCAGAGAACCTGGGTAAGTACTATGCTACATCTATAATTCTGAATGTACATAGTGTGTCTTCAATATAATGATTGCAGAAGGTGTAATGTATTAAGTAATTAAAGATACAGTAGTTTGCTATTAAAGTATGTAGTTTCTCTATTTAAAACATGAAACACAATTTTGTAGATTTCTCAATGTATTTATATCTGTGGCAGTCATACTATTCTCACATGTGTGACTGGGCCACGAAGAATAGGCAGAGCAGAGCTTGACAGTGGTGTAGAGCGCAACTCCTCAATCAACCTGCTCTGCCATTTTTTTCCTTAGAAAACAATGACTAGTTTAACAGAGGTTGTTGCTGTGCATTTTTAATAATTATTTTATGTATATTCAAGTTACAAAATTATAAAACTGTATAAAATAAGAAAGTTTAAAAAAACAAGAGGAATAAATTAGTCTACAGTTTTCAGTGTTCAAAAATATGAATGGGCTTCAAGTATTCCAGTGGTTTATTAATAGTTCCTTTGTCCAGAGTTAATTTTAGGTGATCTCCTAATGGAAAAGTCATATCTATTATGTTATTATCTTAAATATCGAGAAGGCAATGAATCACTGTTGGTCAGTAAATGACCCCTCAGCTGAACTTTACTCCTTTGAAAACATTGCAGCACTCATAAATTAAGTCGTACATGTCTTCTTGATAAATCGTCACAATAAATAAATGTTTTATAACCAGCAGCACTGCAAGCATCACGATTCTAAGATTTCCCCTATTGATGGCATTAGTATAAAACAGAGGTTCCCACGATTAAAAGTATGCATTGTAATAAGCTCATTCAGAAAATGTATATCATTTTTTGTATTTCTAATTTTAAGAAGCGGCATATCTACTGTTTTGTAAGCCCACCATTGAATTATATATTCGAGGGAACAACTTCTGGAAACATGGACCATAAAGTCATTCTTGTAGCTTTGTATACTAGTCCATGTGGTCAAAGTATATAGCTTCTTCTGGCCAAGTATTTATTGTGATTGGCTGCTTTGCCTGGCATATCTAGAAGAAAGAAGTCTCATATTCCAATTATGTCAAGTCAGGTGATAGTAACACCCAAAAAAAGGAAGGACCATTTTGGCTTTCTAGACTATCACATAAATACTATGATCTTTAGAGATGATGCATCTGCTTAATTTAAAGTGTACCTAACCTTTCACCAAACTCCGGTTGAAAGGTTAGCTACGCTTTAAATTACAATGTATGACCAACCAACTGCACTGCAAATGACTGGACAGTGTATCACATCTTTTAGGTAGCCCACAATAATCATTTCAGATTGTTGCTATTCTTAAAAAATTGACCAAAAGCAATAAATAAAAACTATTACACACCTTGTTAATCCCGTGGCACTCCAGGTCCAATGGTGTTTTCTTCCTTTTTTCTTTTTTTGCAGCAATGATGTATTGTACATTAATGTGACTGCTGCAGCCTTTCACTCGAGCCGTGATTCCTGCATGTACGACACATGACCGCTGAGGTCAGTGCCTCCGTCAGTGGAGAGGGTGTGAAAATGAGCTCTTGGCAAGCTTTGCTTCTAATGCCACCAGATGTAAGGCAGCTATCCTATAAGTCAGTGTTTGACCCTTTAAACAGGCCTTGAGACATGACATGACTCTTTTTAAGTGATGTACCCTCAATAGTGCACCCAGGGAGTGCTGGCTTAACTGGGTGAGAGGCTGAGGTGCAATCACCCTGAAACAGCTCTGTCGATGCTGGCTTAAACATTATCCAAGTCATGTCTCAAGGCCTGTTTAAAAGGTCGAAAATTGACTTATAGGATAGCCGCCTTACATCTGGTGGCATTAGAGGCAGAGCATGCAGAGCTCATCTGCATAGCCTCTTCCCGGAATCTCCATAACGAGATATAATCTCTCCAGAATTTGGTCAGTGGAGACATGGATGTGCAACACATTGGGATAATTTACTATCAGAAATATGCCTATATTAGGAGTATTTATTGGGGCAATCTGCGACTTTTCCCCAGGACAGTTCTAAAAAAGGGGGCAGGGCATGGCATGGCATGGGCGGGGAAGGGGACGGGACGGCAGCCTCATCTCATTCATTATTTTCTACACCTGTTTTAGGCATAGAAAATGGTCAAAATTTAAGTCAGCAATTAAGCTGGTGTACATTTAGACCAGCCGTATATACGCCTAAGTTATGTAGAGGCCAGCTACAGGGCTTATTAAGACTGGCATCTAAAACGCCAGTCTTAATAAATGACCCACATTGTTCTTCTAGCAACGTAAACCACAAAGGGACCACTAGAACAGAAGTGCTAGAGCGGCATGCAATTTACCTAGTGAATATTAGCTATTTTCCAGTTTTTTTTTCTTACAATGCCCAATTATAGTCTTTTTTTATTTTTTTTATTTTTTATAAGTTCTGGAGATTCCCTTTAAAAAGTTAACTTGGCAGTACAATGGCTACTTTGTTGTTATTATTCAAAAGGACTATACCATCCAGACCTCATTCTCCGGCAAAGAAAATTGTATCCAGCACTCCTGTTCTTATTTTATTTCTGAGCTACAGTGAACCTGAAAAATATCTCTACACAGAGAGGAGTGTGTTCCCCCATGTACATAACCCTACATACATAAAGCGTGTCATTTACCTAAGTGGTTGATATTGATTGGAATATATTATCCATATAATTTGTAACATAACACCATGACTTCTAGAAGCTTTGTTTTAAAATGCAGATTTGATTTCAGTCTACAAAGCTTTGCAGGAAGTAGTTATGGTCCCGGGGCATAGCCGAGCATTAACTCTTGCAACACATCGTTTTCAGACACTTTTAGATGTCTGGAATAATGTGATATTTCTAAGGGATGGCGGGCTGATTACATTAATTACGCTCAGACAAGGTCTAGTACATGTCCGCATGGGAGGTCAATGCTCTACTTACAAGACTAGAGTCTGTTCCTCTGAACCTCCTCGTATGTAATGCTAATAATTGAAAATAAATTGGTTCTGAACATGGCTTGCAGCTATGAATAGATATTACAGTAATAGGCTTTGTGTGCCATTTTCCATGTAAATGGGCTCGGATTCTAAAGTATCTCGCCACACAAAAATGTCAAGTGATTTAATGCCTCTAGATAATGGAACTAACCCGAATATTAAAGGGATATAAATAAATGATATTTATTATCTTTAGGGGGCACTTATTATTCCTAACTATTAAAGGTGCTATCATAACCTCTGTGCGTTGCTGTCACTGCTAATCAGCCCAAAGGCCGCAGGTCATTTATCATTCACAAAACATTTTCCTGGTGCAGTTACGCAAATCTGAAATTGATTTCTTACCCCGGACAGTCCGGGGAGATTAAAAGCTGCAGGATTCAGATAGCATGTGATAAAAAATTTATTTTTTAATAAATAAAAAAATAGAAGGGTTAAAAAAAAGAAATGCTAATTCTCCAGATGCTTGCGTTAGATAATGGCATTGCTCTGCAGGGATGGAATTACCTACTATGAGATCGGCGGTAACATTACAAAGCTGTCTGCCCTGTGATCAGTAGGTGTCAAGATCCTTCATGTTGACAAATGTGCTGTCCATAAGAATCTGTGGAAAATGTTTTAGCAGCAGAATGATTATGAATCAAACCTATGTGAGCCTGCAGCCCTCACTGCATCCCAAGCCTTTTGTATTTGTTGCATGACAAGTAAATGCATCTTGACTTTCCTTGGAGAATTTTTTTTCCTGCTCTGCGTCTGAAAGACACGCAGCAAATTGGCAATGGTATTCTGTACACTGCAATTTGTATCCACCATTAGAATCTCCAAGATTGGAACGCGAGGGAAAGCCTGGAGGTCATTGGAGGAAAAACAAAGAATATCATATACAGAAATATCTGAAACGTATTCTTAAGATCTAACTATACTATAATAAAAGTATCAGTATTGGTTGGCATTTGTATAGCTATAGGAGGCACAGAGGTTGGTCACTTCTAGGCCTGAAGTCCAGAGAAGGCCCTCTTTTAGATATAAGCAGTCTACTAATATAAGTTACACATAGTACGTGGGGGGTCTTCTTATAGAGGTTTGCATTGGGACCCAGGAACTTCAAGTTCTCCTACAAGATGGGGCCAAACTCCAACATTTGTAGAAGGCTGCCAATCATAATTTTAGATAAATTAAAGCATATAAAGCTTGCAATCAAGCATGTAGTGTTGCTCTATAAACAGCTGGGAAGGTAGATCGGTTGGCTCAATATAAAACAGAGCTTCAGATGCAGTTGTTTTGTATGTAAAACAAATATGTGGTTACTATCCCAGATACAGATGTAGCAGGGTCGAATACATCATTGAACTGTTTGTCTTGTGCACTGGGATGTATCATTGAGTTAAGCCCAGAGGTTTACTTTTCAATATCAAACTCCTTTCTTCATCTGCACTTTCAAACTTGCAGTTTCTGCACTGTAACAAAAAAAAAAATGCTCATACAATTATAACTGTGAGGCATTTCTATTGGGGTAACTAGATGCAAGTCCAAGGGGCAGTCATATTTTTTAATTAGTTAAAAATTCGTTTTTATACAGTGTCATGGTAAGAAGAGTTATAAAAAACAAGACCATCAAGTCTAACCTATAATCTTAAAGGGGTTGTCCGGGTTCAGAGCTGAATCCGGACATACCCTTATTTTCACCCCGGCAGCCCCCCTGAGCCTAGCATCGGAGCATCTCATGCTCCGATGCGCTCCAGTGCCCTGCGCTAGATCGCGCAGGGCACGGGCTCTTTTGTTTTCAATAACACACTGCCGGGCGGTAACTTCCGCCCAGCGGTGTGTTCGGTGACGTCACCGGCTCTGAGGGGCGGGCTTTAGCTCTGCCCTAGCCGTTTTACTCTCTAGGGCAGAGCCAAATCCTGCCCATCAGTGCCGGTGACGTCACCGGGGTTCCTGTCAGCCCCAGGGAGAGCCCCGGTACGTCCCCGGAACTCTGAAAAATGCCTTTGCCCTGTGCAATGTCAGGGGGGCTGCCGGGGTGAAAATGGAGGGCTGTCCAGGTTCAGCTCTGAACCTGGACAACCCCTTTAGGGTGGTGGTCAAGAGAGGCAGACTGAAGTGGGCGCAGACTGCCTGATTTTCAAGGAAAATTGCTCCTGAATTTTCCAATCTGAATAAATCTCTGGACCAATGACCCATCTCCAGTAATCTAGTATCCTGTAATATTATTACACTTGAGGTGTGGCCAAACCGCAATTGAACTGTCTCTAAGAATTACAATGGGAAAAAACTAAAGGTAATAGATGCCTACTTGTCATGCTTACAAACCTAGGTATAAAGAGATCATTAGATAGATTTTGGTCTGTTAATACTTTGTACATAGTTATTAGGTCCCCTCTAAGCCATCTTTTTTCCCCAAACTGAATCACCCCAAGTTTGACACGGTTTCCTCAAGGGAGCAGGAAGGATAGAACATATGAGATGAACAAACGAGAGAAATGATTTGTTGGCACCAGACTGGCCAAGCATAACTCTTGCAGCTGCAGTATACCTTAGATCAGGGTTTCTCAACTCCGGTCCTCGGGACCCACCTACCAGTCATGCTTTCAGGATTTCCTTAGTATTGAGCAGGTGATATAATTAGTGTCCATGCATCAGGACTTGCCACAGGTATTCATTCTGTGGGATATTCTCAAATCCTGACCAGTAGGTGGGTCCCAAGGACAGGAGTTGAGAAACCCTGCCTTAGATGTAAGCACTCTCAAAAGTACAAACAATCATTGCATTTAAAGGAGGACGTTTCATCGGTCCAAACATTGTGAACTAAGTATCATGATATATACAGCGGCACTTACTATTATCCCTGGGCGCCCGCTCCGTTCTCCCGTTATGTCCTCCAGTATGTTCGGGGACTTGGTTATAGTAGGCGGAGTCTGCCCTTGTTCTGCTGGGCATCTCCTTCTCCTAGGCTGTAGCGCTGGCCAATCGCAGCGCAGAGCTCAGAGCCTGGGAGGTTTTTTTCTCCCAGGCTGTGAGCTCTGCGATACGATTGGCCAGCGCTACAGCCTAGGAGAAGGAGACGCCCAGCAGAACAAGGGAAGTCTCCTCCTACTATAACCAAGTCCCCGACCATACTGGAGGACATAACGGGAGAACGGAGCGGCGCCCAGGGATAATAGTAAGTGCAGTAAGATCCCTGGGCACCGCTGTATATGCCATGATACTTGGTTTACAATGTTTGGACTGATGAAAGATCCTCTTTAAACAAAAGCCTGCAATAAAAAAGAAGTTATCAGTACCTGGTAGATCCACGGTTGGTGTTCTGGTCATCCCTGGTGGGCTTTGCTTACCCAGCTGCAGCGGTGATGTCATGTCAATAGCATGTGACTGGTGCAGCCAATCACTCTCCTCTTCAGTAAGGAGAATAGGCTAGTGTTTGGCTGTAGCAGACGTGTTGTCGGTGTAATGTCACTGGACAACCCCTTTTAAATTCATGTGCGCTATGTGTACTTACAGTAAGCCTGCAACAACTGCTTCAAGTTGTTTTATATTATACTTGGGCCTGAAAGCATGTGCTCTGTTGTCCCCACAATACACAGTGAGTTCTATTCAGAACAAAACACATTTCCTGAATGATTTTTTTCAATATGGAATCTGTCATTATATTGCATTTTATGGACAAGTCAAAGCAGATGGAGGTTTTGTCTTGTTAATGGTATTTCGGGATACATCTGATATTCAACAGACCACCTGTGTGGAAAGAAAATGAACTGGCACCCAGACAGTTACATAAATGGTTGTTAAACATAAAATATCTCTTATCAAGGCCATAGAGAAATAAATGCTGACGTACCGGAAAACTTAATTGGGTGTCTGAGTTTCTTTTCAACTTTTTTATTTATTTTTTTTATTGCGTTTGGGTATAAATATATGTTACAGTATATTGTAGAAACACAATTTTTTTTTATTGTATTTGAGTCATAAAGAAAATATATTTTCAGTATGGAAGGCGGGTTTTGAAGAGTTTTTATATTACTGTAGTACGACTTTGCTATTGTTCTTTTCATGTATTATTATACTAATGCATGCTGAATATAGACACACATTTAAGTGAAGCTTAGGATTTTATAAAATGGTTACAGGTCTGTGTTTGATTTTAATAGAATGCTAAAGTTAATGATGAAAATATGTATTTGATTTTTTTCCCTCTGGTACTAAGCTTTCAAATTTGTATGATTTACTAAATATTAACTGTATGTTTTGAAGTTCCCTCAATTGTAAATTTGCTGTTTTTTGCAGATGTCGGCAATAGAAAATATGGCTGAAAAGTTGGAAAGCTTCAATGCCCTTAAACCTGAGTCCAGTGAGCTGATACAGTCAGTTCCTTCCATGTTCAATTTTCGAACATCACCAGCTGCCCTGCCAGAAAATATTCTTCGAAAAGGCAAAGAACGATATACCTGCAGGTACATGATATAGACTATGGAAATTAGATCTCAATTAGATAGGCATGTTGTCGTTGTGGTTGTCCATATGTAACATTTGGACTCGCAGCAGTTTTACTAACCCAAACTTACAGCAGCATAGATTTCTACATTGTGTGGGGAATCGCTCTGGTAGACAGCATTAACGGATGCATTATAGAGGCAACAACAAGTTCTTTTGGATCAAACAGTTCAGTGTTTTATTCACAATTTAGGCAAGTGACAAAACAAGCAGTCATATTCAAACAAAAAGTCACCTTGCGGTGTTGGTGGTAATTCACACCATGCGGCAAATCTATCTTGCTGATAGCAGCACCAACCTGTTTTCACGCCAAACAGGTAGCAAGCCTTCATCCAGACACAAGGCTCCCAGATCCCAACACAGAGACATGGCTTCTGAGCCCAGCTGCCTATTTAAGGACAGCCAGGTGCTGCCAAAACCTGGACTGGCATTTAAAATCCAGTCTGGTATTTGACCTCACCTGGCTGTAAATTAGCCCAGCAGCACATGCTGGGAGGAAAATACCTGTTTTCCCAGACCAAACCTCTCACTGTGTGACAATTGGTATAAGTATAGTTTAGTAGCATATTTGTGAGGTCGGGTGCTTGTTCCAACTGCAAACTGGGCAGTAAAACATCTGTACAATATGTTTTTGTCTGAATGAGATCTTAAAAATGGGAAGTAGAAAAGTTAAATAATACATTATGATGAACCAGCAAATGGCAGTCTGAGGTTTCCTATCAAAAGTTTTAGTTCTGGTGCATTAGACTTGGATGGGGGGTGGGAATGGAGATGATCATTTTTAAAGATTGGCTCATCTCTAGTGACAGATTGAGGGGACAAATTGAGTGGTCATTGTCTAAAGTGTGGACTGAAGAAAATGGTTGTCCCATGAATAATATTCTACAGTTTTCAGGCCAGCACCTGGATCTTAATACGTTTGTAATTGCACATAATTAAAAATGTATTATAGATTTAATTGAATAACTCAGTAGCTATCTGTATAGCCCCACCCGCTGTTTGCTCTTTTTCTAATTCCTCTGTCCTGCTCACTGAGATGGTAGCACATGCTCAGTTCCATCCTTAAACTAGCTGCAGCAGACAGGACATGCTCCCTAAGCTGACAGTTTGAAATAAATCTAATAGAACAATTGGAGCAATAAATAGGCAGATCTTTGGACCCATGTGAGGTAAAGGACTGATTCTAGCTTTTTTAGAAAGTGGTTGTCATGTACTAGATTATGTATGATTTTCACTTTTTACATTAATCGTGGGATAACCTCTTTTAATGTTGATGAGTGTAGAACTTGTGTTTGGCAAACTAGCCATAGTGGTCTGTAAACAAATAAAAGTATGTCAGAGAAGCGGATAAGAACACAGTAGAAGGCAGGTGTAAAAACAACAATAATGAGTTGATAAAATGAGTGAATAAAAACTTTTTTCCTACCTTGTATATTCTGTTAGGTACTGTGGAAAAATCTTCCCCAGATCTGCAAACTTAACTCGTCATCTGCGGACCCACACAGGAGAGCAGCCTTATCGGTATGAAATATTTAATCATTGCCCTATTTCTGTTAACTCTTTTCCAGTAGTGCAACAGGTTTAGATACTTTTAGATGCTTTTTGTAGTTTTAATTGATCATTTATCTTGGACTGATTTTTGGCTTTCTCATATGGTGAACATATATTGTTTAGATTAAATGCATGTAGTAAAGCTCTAACGATGTTGTAGAGGAGCTGGCTTCAATGAGTTTGGTGGAATTTTCATCAACATGGAAGTGAGAAAGGATTGTTGTACATATTAAATTCTTTATTATAGTCAGCCACAAAACATTCCTCTAACACGTGTTACTCATTCATGGCTTATGTTGTAAACCACCTTTGTCAATACTTTGTCATTAGGATAATTCGGCAAAGAGTCCCTTTATAAGAATGTATTTGATTGTGGAATTTATATGAAGAACAGGGTCTAGACAATAGTTATAAGAATGATCCATATTAAGCAAGATAATTTTTCCAGCCTGATTTTATTTAATGTTCCACCCTCATACCTATCTTTTGACTTTAGATGCAAATACTGTGACCGATCCTTTAGTATCTCTTCAAATCTCCAGAGACATGTCCGCAACATTCATAACAAAGAAAAACCATTTAAATGTCATCTTTGCGATAGATGTTTTGGTCAGCAAACCAACCTGGATAGACATTTAAAGAAGCATGAGAATGGCAACATATCTGGTAAGCAATACTTCTCTGTTTTTTTATACAATGCATTCAGAAAGTCTTCAGTCGTTTTCAATTTTTTTCACCTTTTGTTATGTTTTTCTCCATTATTCTGCATTAATACCCTATAATGACGAAGTGAAAACAGAATGTTCAAAATTGCATTGACATAAATCAGACCCTTTTCTCTGTACTTAGTTGAAGCACATTTGGCAGCGTTTGCAGCCACCAGTCTTCTCGGGCATGATGCCACAAGGATTTCACACCTGCTTTGGGGGAATTTTCTGCTATTCTTCTCTGCAGAGCCTCTGAAGCTCTACCAGGTTGGATTGAGGCCATTAGTGGACAGCCATTTTTATGTCTTTCCTGAGATGTTCTATTGAGTTCAAGTCATTGCTCTGGCTAGGCCACTCAAGAACTTTAACTGAGTTGTCCCTAATCTACTCCTATGTTGTCTTGGTTGTTTGCTTAGGGTCATTGTCTTGTTGGAAGGTGACCCTTTAGCCTAGTCTGAGGTCTAAAGCATTCTGTATCAGGTTTTCTTTAAGGATATCTCTGCTCTTTGCTCCATTCAGCTTTCCCTCAACTCTGACTAGGCTTTCTGTCCTAACTGCTGAAAAACACCCCCCACAACATGATGCTGCCACCCCATGCTTCAATTTAGGGATGGTATTGGGCAGGTAATGAGCAGTGCATAGTTTCCTGCAGACATGATGCTTAAAACTGAGGCCAAAAAGTTCAATCTTGATTTAATCAGACCAGATAATCTCATTCCTCACAGTCTGAAAGTCCTTTAGGTGCCAATCAAGATGCAGAAACCTCTCAAAGATGATCAGGAAAAAAATGGGAGGCCCTCAAAGCTAAATTTCAAATGTTGTAGCAAACAGTCTTTTTTCCTTTTTTAATACATTTCTAGAATTGTTTTCAGGTTCTCATTAATGAGTATAGATTGATGGGAGAAACCTGCAACATGAGAAAATGTGAAAAAAGGAAAGGGTCTTACTGTGAAGACTTCCTGAATGTATTGTAGGTTTTGATGGAAACCATATGTATTGCTATCACTACAAGAAGAGACCAACACACATCTCTGAAAAGAGACTACTTAAAATTGAAGTAGTATCACAATATGAAAACAATTCAATTTAACTGGGAAGCCCTCTAACTTGAACCCCTAAGCCCCCATACTTAATACACATGTGCTGTTACTATGTTTGTTTTAAACTTTGTGTTGCTGCAGGATGGGGTCTGTTTTTAGACAATAGGACATTAGGTTTACAAATGGATTTCTTATGTTGATCTCAATGACCGTAAACAAGCACTGTAGTACCATTCCCAAAATTCAGTTTGCCTGAAGAAAAAGACCAAAGTTCCATACACAATGCATAAAGCTGTGCCTCTCCTTCTATTCCACCAGGTACAGCTGCATCATCCCCTCACTCAGAGTCTGAAGGCACTGGTGCCGTTTTGGATGACAAAGAGGATTCCTATTTCACTGAAATAAGAAATTTTATTGGGAACAGCAGTCATACCAAGCATTCACCCTTAAACCAAGAAGAGAGGTAAGATATTCAGGTTCATAAACCTGTAGCATCATAATGATTAATAGCTGTGCAGAATAAACTGGTGTCAACAGACCAGATACATGAAGTTCATGTCTGAATGGACAGGTGTAAGCTCCTCAGACAGATGTCCTTGTCATGTTTGACAGCACTCATATATTGATAATTGTACCAATTATTTGGTTGATAAATGAAGTCCATCAAACTTGGTTTAGACATTTCTTTCAGGCGATCAGACTATTCAGTTTTAGAGGAGCATTCTGAGGACGATTTGATCTCAGAAGGTTACTTAGATATGGCTTGTTATTTGTCCTGAATGTGCTCACCATAGCTCTGTGGATGGCAGCAAGGAGTGTTCAGAAGGGTTCTCTTCACTGTCCCCAGGCAAGTCTGCTTATGCCTGAATGTTCAGATATTGGCTTCAAAACCAAAATGCTGAAAGATTTATATTCCCCTCCAAAAATATACTGTAGATATGATTTATTTTAGAAAAACAGAATATTGTCTTCTGTAAACCATAATCTAAATATGTGCAATTTACAGATTAAACTACGTTCACATTCATATTATAAAAAGTTTGCTGTATCTGGCATAGTCTGATAATGCAGGGAACCGTGGAATCCCAATGGACTACATTCTGCTTTCCGGAATAAATTCTGGCTTTTGGCTTGACAAAAAGTTGTGCATGCATGACTTTTTGTCTGGCCACTTTCTATCATCATAGGGCCATATCCCTTCGGATCCCATTGTAGCCAATAGATATTCGGCAGTTACCGGCCTTTTCCAGGCATGGTGAACTCCAGCAGGCTGTTCCTCTGCCAGAACAGCCTGCTGTCTTTCATAACACTGATATAAATGTGGCCTAGCTTAGACAAGTTTACAAGGTAGCATAAATTTTAAATGAGGCACAGTTTAGGAGCATTGGAGTTGTCAATGTCTATGGACCATGCCTTTAAACACTTTAGGCTACTTTCACACCAGCGTCTTTACTGGATCCGGCAGGGATCAGCAAAAACACTTCCGTTACTGATAATACAACCATCTGCATCTATTATGAATGGATCCGGTTGTATTATCTTTAACATAGCCAAGGCAAATCCCTTATGAACTCCACTGAAAGTCAGTTTACTATTGTCATATTGTGTCAGAGAAAACGGATCCGTCCCCATTGACTTGCATTGGGGGTCATGCTGGATCCATCTTGCTCCGCATCCCAGGACGAAAAGCAAACTACAACATGTTGCAGTTAGCTCTCCGGTATGGGAACGCAACTTAATGGAACGTTAACATTTTGGAGCAATCTATTCTGTTCAGTTCAGTTTTGTCCCCATTGACAATGAATGGGGACAAAATTAGAGCGTTTTTTTCCGTTATTGAGCCCCTATGACTGATCTCAATACTGGAAAACTAAAATGCTAGTGTGAAAGTAGCCTAAATTATGCAAAAGACACAACCTGTTTTATTGTTTGTCAATAGCACTTCATAATACATCTCCTCCAGTAAAAATCTAGTTTTGTTGCAACCAATTCATACAGCCGGATATACAGTGTATACATGGGATAAGTTTTCTTTTTTTCTGTGATTTTGATATGCAAGAGAATTCTATAACCTATAATATTTGCACATTACCAATAGCAAGTGTTTCGATTGGTGGCTTTCATTTAACATCTGGTTACAACATGTCTCTAAACAGGAAGTTAATAAAGAGAGAGGGTCATAGGGTCAGCCAGTGTTTCCTTTTCAGAATTCTGCCTTCTGACTGCACTTGATGGATATTTTATCCCTGGTAAATTACTGAACTTGGAGATGTAATTAGCAAATCTGTTTATTCAATCATAAAGCGTTCCTTTCTTTAGATCCAGTTCATAAAACATTCATCCATGAGAAATGTGATGTAGCATAACTACCACATTTTATTTTGGCTGTGCTGTCTACATATATATATTTTTTCCACTGGTGGTCTGATACTACCATCATTATATTCCACTAAAAGATAGAAGTCACTGGGTATTTAGGTGTGCCAGTAATTATCCTGTGTGAAACATACAGCCGTATTGCATATTTAGTTTTTCTGATATAAATGCATCATTTTCTTTTTTTTACATGAGTCTTTTTAACACTGATTATTCTTGTTTCCTGGTGGGGCTGATGTACTGTATATGGGAGTAAAGATTACAAGAAAAAATAGACCCAGAATAGTGGTCTTAATTTACCAAGGAAGCTCATTGTCTAGGAAGTGTGATACATGATTTGGAGAATTACTGACTCATTTCTAATGTGGTTACAGATGATTTAGTAAATAGATTATTTCCTGAGAAGAAAAGACCCATTTTGTAGACTTGACAGAAGTTACTTTGTGCTGTGGCTATTATAGAGCAAGGAGGTTTAGAAGTAATCTAAATATTTTTTCTTCTGCAATTCACCAAGAAAAGTATAGTAAAATAGTTTATAAATTATCCATGTTATTCATGTGTGTTTATACTAATGCTAAATACATAAAAAGGAATGCTTCTTTCTTGAAAGTAAAAATGAAACATCCAAGAATGTTGATTGTACGTGATAAATCCTATTATACTTGAATTATGTTATACTACATCCATACAGAATAAAATAAAATTGCCTATCTGCATATATGTATGAATATATACGACTGTTTCAATATCAAACAACTCTGCATACCCAAATCCAGAGTTTTCATTACAGTGCAAAAGTTTGAGTCAAGTGTGGAAAAATTATGGAAAGTAAGAATGCTTTCAAAAATATTT
This sequence comes from Bufo gargarizans, assembly GCF_014858855.1. Classification (NCBI taxonomy): domain Eukaryota; kingdom Metazoa; phylum Chordata; class Amphibia; order Anura; family Bufonidae; genus Bufo; species Bufo gargarizans. The sequence continues at coordinate 182,510,598 of NC_058083.1, forward strand.
GTGACCACCATTTGCTTTCAAAACTGCACAAATTTTTCTAGGTATACTTGCACGGTTTTTGAAGGAACTCGGCAGGAAGGTTGTTCCAAACAACTTGGAGAACCAACCACAGATTTTCTGTGATGTAGGCTTGCTTAAATCCCAGATAGATTTGATGATGTTAAGATCAATATTCTGTAGGGGCCAAACCATCACTTCCTGGCCTCCACGTTCTTCTTAATTATGGAGATTCTACTTAATGACATTGGGTGTATGTTTGGGGTCATTGTCCTGCTGAAAAATAAATTTGAACTATTTTTGAAAGCATTCTTACTTTGCGACATATTTCCCATGCTTGCCTGAAACTTTTTGCACAGAGCTGTATGTATAACCAAATGCAAATGATTTTGAGCCTACAAATAGGACATATATGTGACTGTAATGTATTTCGTATGTCTCTTTAGAATGAATGGTGCCCATGACAAAATTATGTTGACTGGCCGGAATTCTGATATCCTGGATGATGATGAGATTGAAGATGATACTATCCTGGATGAAGATGATGAAGAAAGTGATATTGCAGGGAAATCGATGAAGGAACCCAACTCAAGCCTACTTGAAAATTGCAATGACAATGATTTTGAAGAAGCAAGTAAAGCTGAATTACACTGTAAAGTCTCGCCCAGCAGGTTAGAATTAACTTTCTGACTCTTAGATGATCAGTCATTAGCAGTGAAATTTATGGTCAATGTTAAAATTCTTCCTTTGTCACACAAATTCTGTCATTGTTCTACACAGGTATGATGATGATGAAGATTTCAAAACTGGTCTATCTGCTTTGGATCACATAAGGCACTTCACGGACAGTCTTAAGATGAGGAAAATAGATGAGACTCAATACAGTCATGATGATCTCTCTCCTTTCACATCCTCACAATTGGCAGAAGACTTAAAACAGCCAATTTATAAGAAGGGCAAATCCCAGGTAAATGGCAGATTACTTATTTTTATGATACTTTGATACTTCAGAGCTGGCATAGATAAATATTAGTCGTTTTTGTAAAAAATAAAGAAAAAAAAAAGTTACACTATTAATACATATAACATTTTACCATTTTTCTAAGCTGCTTTTTAAGACTGTTTATTTTAAATATCAGCTGATTTGCATTTGTTTAATATTGTTTTCTCTGCATTTAAGGCATATACAATGATGCTGTCCCTGTCTGACCAGGAACCAATCCGTGCAACAGGCCACAATTCCACCAGCATGTGGCACAATATGGCAAGGGCAGCTGCTGAATCTACTGCTCTCCACTCAGTCAGTCATGTATGACAATTTGCGGGTACCTCCATGGGACCAAGTCCAACACTTCGCATGGCTCTTCTATATGTGATTTTTTTAGGAAGCAAAATAGAGAAAAGACTGAAGAGCAGGATGCCTTATTACCTGCAGGGTCATCTCAAATCCCGGTGACCTTAAATGGAGTAATTTAAGTAAAAAAAACTATTTATTCTCATTGTTTTGTTTTGCACAGCAAAGGCAGCTGCTGATTTCCTGAGCAAAAAAAGACAAAATATCAAAACTTTGGACTTTGGTGGACGATGAGTCTTTCAGCTCATTTTGTGTTATCTTGACACATATACAAGCACTCAAAAAAAGGAGAAAAAAAAAAACAGAATAATTTTTTTATACACACTGATTTACTACAAGTGTGGCAGAAAGAGTTGCTTCATTATAGACATTTTCTATAACATGAGCTTCATGTATTTAAACACTTTGGAAACAGAAGTAGTTATTTACAAATGTACATTATCACTTAATGTAGAAAATAACAGGGAATCATTTGTTCTTTCCTTAAATGTGTCTTAATTGTTTTTTGGGGAAAAGCAATTATATGTATATTCCGAATTTTGCAATGTCCAGTACTCAAAGAGAAGATCAATATAGGCCCATTTCATTGCTGATACCACTAATATATCTCACAGTTCAATGTTTGCCAAATCAATGTGTTGACGTTTTAATTTTAGACAATCATGTCAGTGTTTTGACTTTATTTGCTTGTATACTTGTATTTATTTCATTTTTTTTTATTGTTGGCTCCAGATAGCACTGTTACATTTCTTATTTTGTCAAAAGCACTCATGCATTTCAATATTGTCTGGATACAGATTTATGTATGTGTGTGGAGATTTTTTGTGTTTTGGATTTTCGAACACAATACTTCTTCAAGGTGAAGCTAGATTCAGTTCTTTTTTTTTTTTTTCCCACTTGTACAAATTCTTTTAATTTCTTTCATGAAAGCATGATTCTCCTGATTAAAATTGTATTTGTTATTTTATGCTGTTTGTCTGTAAGCTTGTGTGTTACGTTCTTGTTAATCCTGTTTTGTAAAAGGAAGTGTTCCAATCCTGTTTTAAAAAAAAAAAGTGTAACTTTTTTTCCCTTTTTGAGGGACTGAATTTGTTTTCAATTATAATTTTTTTTTTTATAATCTCATTTTGAATAATTGAGGTACTTTCTTTAATTGTTTTGTATAATTGTAATTGTTACACATTCAATACATTTTTTGGGGAGGAGTGAATACATGAAAATAAAGAACTACAATGTTGGAAGGTCAGTCTTAATTACATTGAAATTGTGATTCTTTTGTAGTCAAGTCCAAATACATACCCTTGAACTGCATCCACAGTGTTTCAGAAAAATTATATACAGAGAAAAAAATATACTTAAAGGGAACCTGTCACCAGTTTTATGGTGTCCTAACTAAGGGCAACATAAATAAGTGACTGATTCTTTTAGCAAAATGCTGGGTCACTTTCTTTCTTTAATTGACACAGTCAATCTGCCAGCATCTTGTATTGAAAAGCTCCAGCTGATAATGATGAGTCATGAATATTCATGAGCTCCTGACTCTCCCCGCCCACCTGCTGCTGAATGACAGTTTGTTTCCATAGGAATCAGCAGCAGGTGGGCAGGGGAGTGGCTATAGCTCTGAATTAAATATACGCTGGACTCCATGACATCACGCCGGACTCAAATCAGCTCATTAGCATGCGGCATCTTTGTGTGTATATTATGAAGTAACCATCTGTCACACCAGTAAGTGAATACATCTAAGGCACTTTTTAGTAGTTAATGATTGTATATAATTAGTTAGATTATAATCAAATATCCACATGACAGGTTCCCTTTAATAGATTTTCCTTTTCCAGTCGCCACCATGGTCATTTAAACAGGGTTTTTTCATTTAAACTTGATAAAAGATTTACTTTAATTAGAAATCTAGTATATTAAGTATTTTTAATGTAATACTGTCTTGGTGAATCTCCGTGACTCGCTCTACACTCGATGTCACCAGCCTTTGCTCGCCCACCTAATAGAGGACAGACTGGTGAGAATTATATGCTCAAACTGCACTCTGAAGTTATGGTAACATCTGTTGCTATTCAGGGTTGTCAACCAGAATTTTTTTCTTTTTTATGGACAAATTGGTAAACTGTAATGAATGATAAAGATTATAAATAATAAATGTATATAGCTTAATTTATGGTAACACCTCATCATCACTAGAATTTAATGCAATCTATTCAAGTACCACCGGCCTCCAAAAATCACGGACAGGTCAAAATATATATATATATATATATATATATATATATATATATATATATATATATATATATATATATAATTTTTTTTTTATTTTTTTTTAATGGACACAGGAAAAGTCATCAATTTTTATGGACTGTCCAGAAATTTCTGGACAGTTGTCAACCCTGTTACTATTATTGATACTACAATCATTCGTTGTGATTTTGTTAGAAAAAAGTAATGACAGGGCTGCAAATGACATGTTGGAGGTTACTTTAATAATTGGAGTCTGTCTACAATGCTGAACTATAGCTAGACATACTTATAGCTCTCTAGTTTTTCCCCCCTCTTCTGTCTGTGTCTGAGATTAGCAGAAGGGGAGGAGGTGCAGCAGCATCATATAGTATGGAGAGCATGGAAAGCATTCAAGATACCAGGGAGAACAGATCACACTGGGTGCAGATTGGGAGAACTGCATGAAAAGGCAGTTTTGTAGGAGAAGAGTGAACGACATACGTTGTGTACAAGTGTAGAGAATAGGGTGCCTAACCCTGCAGGGGGGAGAGGTAGGATCATAAAATCCTCAGTGTCAATGTCTATCAGCACAAGGGAAAAGAGATCCTATATGGGTAATAGAAGAGGAAATCCTACAGGAATTAATCCATGTTGAGCACACAGAGATCACATTTAGCATGCATTTAAGGGGTTATCCCATGCCAAACACTTTTTCTTCATCCAGAGGATAGGGGATAAGTATCTGATTATCAGAGGTCTAAAAGTTGATCAGAAAATGGGGCCCTGTATTCCACGTTTTGACTGGAGCAGCAGTCATGAATGTGTAATGCCACTCCAATCCGGACTGCCGGAGATAGATAAGCGCAGAAGTCACATAGTGTGGAATTGAACAGTAGTGTGCATGCATGATTGTTGCACAATTCAAACAGGAGAACTTGGGGCTCTCATTCCCTGGTAACATACAGTACCAGTCAAATGTTTGGAGACACCTGGTGATTTGTTCAAAATTCAAGGCACACTTAACCAGCATGGCTATTGAATAATTCTACAGTGATATGCCACCCCATCTGGTTTGCTCTTAGTGGGGCCAGCATTTATTTTTCAACAGGACAGCGACCCCCAAGCCCCCCCCCACCCCATATACCTCCAGGCTAGTAAAAGCTACCTGACCAGTAAGTAAAGTGATAGAGCGCTGCAACAGATAACATGGCCAGATAATATGACTTTGAAGAATATAAAATATAAAACACATTCTGGTTTACCACTTTTTTGTTTACTATTTAGCTCCTTGTTTGTTTATTCATAGCTTTCAAGTCTTCAATATAAATCTACAATGTGGAAAATAAAAACATAAAAAATGGAATGGAATGATGTGGCCAAATTTTTGACTGGTACTGTATGTAAAAATCACTTGTGCTATGTCAAAGGTGTCCATCGCCTTTAAATTGGGACTCGAGTTCATTTATACTGGTGCTACCAAAGTTTTTGTGAAAAAATATATACTGTGATCAAGATAGTAAAGATTAGGGTCCATTCACACGTCCGTAGCGTATTGCGGATCCGCAATACACCGGGACAGCACCCCTATAGAAATGCCTATTCTTGTCTGCTATTGCAGACAAGAATAGGACATGTTCTATTTTTTTTTCTTTTTCGGGAGCCGTGGACCGGAAATGTGGATGCAGACAGAAAAATGTGTGCTGTCCACATTCTTTCTGTCCCTATTGAGAATGAATGGGTCCACACCCGTTCCGCAGAATTGCAGAACATATGCGGACCCGTAAGATGATTTTTCAGCCCATCCCCCCACATACTGTAGTAAGACTTTTTCAGATCCTTATATGTACAATAAATACTTGGTAATCTTCCTTTTTTTGGTGGTGGTTTAGTATTGGGTGTACTTTGTAATCATTTTGTAACTCACAAGTGTGAGTTTTTTTGTGTTTTGCCATGTGGACCTCTAAGGGCCGTTTAACATGAGCAGATGCCGCGCGTGTCATCCGCAGCATGAATGAGAGCCAAGCCACGCTCTGGACAGCAGAGACACTGAGCGGTAACATGATTGATAATGCTATTTGCCTCTCTCTGATCTTTTTACGACAAAACCACAGTGACAACTTTTATCTCACTGTGATTTTGCAGTAAAAAGATCACATAGAGGCAAAGATCATTATCAATCATGTTAATGCTCCGTGTCTGCTGTTCAGAGCGTGGCTTGGCTCTTATTCAAGCTGCGGACGACACACACGGAATTTGCTTGTGTGAAACAACCCTAACCCTGGGTTCACACCTGAGCGTTCCTCAAACGCGCGTTTTTTGTAATAGTAAACACGCTTTTGACGCGCGTTTGTGTCATTGACTGCAGTGTCCTATGGCCACAAACGCGCGTCAAAACGCCCCAAAGAAGCTCAAGTACTTGTTTGAGCGTCGGGCGTTTTACAGCGCGTTCGTACGCGCTGTAAAACGCCCAGGTGTGAACCCTTCCCATAGGGAAGCATTGGTTTTCATGTCTTAAGCGTTTTACAGCGCGTTTGAACGCGCTGTAAAACGCTCAGGTGTGAACCCAGGGTTAGGGTATGGCTTATGCAAATGTTCTACGAGAGAGGGAGATTCTGGGAGGTTTCTATGAAGATCTAGGGAGGGGGTTTTAATTGCCCTGTGAATAAGACAGTCACCTCAATGATCATCTAAAAGTATCTGTGATACTATGGAGCTCTTGGTTTACATTTAGCATTGCCTTTGTTTAAAAATAAAATAGGATAAAAGCTGGATGTCTTTACTACTTGCTACAAAATTATGCAATATTCACTCACAATTAGTGATATGGTTGGTATCATGAATACATGAACACGATAACAAAAATATAATAATCGCTTTTTTATTTAAAGCAAACATATATCAAACAGGTAATAGTAATTCAGTCAATCTTTGGTGTTTACTGATAAGTGGCATCAGTGTCGGACTGGGGTACCTAGGGCCCACCGTACGGATACATTCAAATATAATAATCTATAATCTAAACAAGTTTTTTATATGAACATAAGCTGGTTGAGGTGCTGTACATTGAATATATGTATGTAGTGTACTAAATCTAATGTGTTATGTGCCACTTGTGCAGGGGGTGGGAGACTAGGGGCCCACCTTGCTCAGGGGCCCACCGGGGGATTCTCCTGTACCCCTGTGGGCCAGTCCGAGCCTGAGTGGCATCAGGTGCAAATAAGTAGCAACTAGCGATGAGCGAATTGACTTTGAATGAAACATCCGAAGTCGATTTGCATAAAACTTTGTTCTAATACTGTACGAAGCAAGAGCTCTGTACAGTATTAGTATGTTTCAATAAAGGGAAAAAGTCTGAGTCATGTTGCCTGTTAATGGCGCTGCTGGTAGCAGAATATAAGGCATATCAGAAAAGTATCAACCCTCGTAATACAGCTCGACCTAGGTTTCGCTTTCGCTTTGTCAGGGGCGCATATTCCTCCCCCATCAGGGCGTTCCTTTTATATGCTCAAAAGTTCGAAAGAATACCCCCTATTTTACATATAACATAAAATCTAAAAGAACCTCTCCTAAAAACATCAGATAAAATTGCACATATTTTTATTTATGAACTCTTATTAATATTTTTCTAGTAGAGCCCAAACAACTATTCATAAAAATACTCCGGTCACATGGTAAAATTCAACCAATAGAAAGCTACACACCATCTCATTCATGAAGTTCTGAACTTCTAACACCCCCTTTCATTCATTCTTCAAATCATGTGTTCTCATCCAGCCAATAGGGAGTTCCTGCCGCTTGCTAGTACTTCCATAGCAGATGGAACATGTTAAAATGGAGTGATATTGGACAAACTGGTCACACCAAACAAGGCTTGAGGTCAAATTCAATATTAAGTCCATGCGGTTGTAATGTTTCTGACCTATAAATACATGCAACTTTTGAGCGATTTTATTTTCGTTAATGGATCTCATCCCCGCCATTTCTGATTAACCTTTTCAATTTCAGTGTACATCAGTCCACTGTGATCTTTACCATGCACATTTTTTTTATAAATTCTTTATTTTCATATTTTCAAACAAGCAGACAAAGGCCTGGTGACTGCTGTCTGGTGTTACAAGTTAGAACTGCACCAGTCATCATATATTGCATAAAAGAATGGCTATAACAAACAAGCTACATAATCCTCTACAGATATGATCTTCTCAGACACTCCATGATTCTGTTGCTTATCGCAAGATATAAGGTGGTGGAGTGATCACAATTAGTAATTAAACAAAATGTAGAGAAAAATAATAGAAGAAATATAAAAAGAAGGAGGGGGAAAGAGAAGAGGAGAAAAAGGCCAGAAGGGGAAGGGAGGGAAAAAGGGTTGAGGGCGGGGAGGTAGATTTTGTGCATCGAGTGCCACATCCAGTGAAGCCTGCTATCGGCCCACCAATCGAACCTGTTTAAGCCCCTCCATCTTCCAATGACATCTGAGGTTGCCAATTTTTTTAGAAATCTATCGTGGCTCCTGTGAATCCAACTTCTTCAAATTGGCAAATTTGACTCACTTTTGCCTTCCATTCTTGCACTGAGGATGGGCCAGTGTCAAGCCTGTGTAGGGGTATGATGGCTTTTGCAGCTGAAATAAGGTGTGTTACTAGGTTACGCATTGAAGGGAGATAGATGCCAGTTGGTTTGGAAAGGACTACCATTTCTATTGTGATCTTAAAGTCAGAAGCTGTTACCTTTTTTACCGCTGTGCTTATTCCCTCCTAGTATGGTGTAATTAGAGGACACGTCCACCAAATGTGGTATAACAAGCCTACTCCTCCCCCACATCTCCAGCACCCCCGATCAGGGGAAAATCCTCTTTTAAAGGGGAACTCCGGGGTTCTATACCACCTGGAAAGCAATTTGAAGTGGTTTTCCTGGAGACGTACACATGGTGAGAAACCATGCGAGGATGCCAGGAGTTTTTGGGTTTCCTGCTCTGTGAGAACTATATTCAGCTCTCTTTCCCATTCTCATAGGTATAATGGTTTTTGTGTCTCATCCTCACCCCCCACCAAGGGCATAATGCTGAAATTTTCCTTTGTTTGGGTAGTGGAGATAGCATTAGTTTTTCAAAGTCGGTCAAGGGTCTCTGAAGAGTGTATTTCTCTTTCATCTTCCCGCACACAGCACTAATATGTGATCTTTTTAGGAAAAAAAAACGGGGATTCCTTTATTTGATCAGAGATCTTATCCATTATTGAGGATTCTATGTCAGAAGTTAAATAAAAAAAGGGAGAAGAACCCGCGCTGACTCTATTTATGCCTGAAGAAATGCTGGTAATCTCAGACTTCCTATGGTATATAGGACCTTCTGGTCTTCAATATCTATTATGATAGCTCTATTCCTGTCAGTGCTGAGTGGATAGCTGCGCTTATCCTTTACATGCAAATAAGTGTTGCAGAAGGTAAAAAACTGTTGCGGACTAATATGGCAGTCTTAGGCACTTACTGTTCTGTGCTCCGCTCGGTTCTTTTCTGAAAAAGTTCAATCTTCATAGTATTGATGATCCTCCTCTCGTCCCGTTTCAATCTTCTGTCTTCAGCTTGTTCTGTGTAGCGTGTGCAGCCCCGGCCGGTAGCTTGCGCACGCACAGAGCAGCCGTTGTTTGGTGCGTTGTCCTGGAGACCTGTAGTGTGACGTCACACCCGAGACTACGGAAGCCTCTAGGGTCCACAATTCCTCCGACGCGTTTCGGAATACACTGATTCCTTCCTCAGGAATACACTGATCCCTGAGGAAGGAATCAGTGTATTCCGAAACGCGTCGGAGGAATTGTGGACCCTAGAGGCTTCCGTAGTCTCGGGTGTGACGTCACACTACAGGTCTCCAGGACAACGCACCAAACAACGGCTGCTCTGTGCGCGCGCAAGCTACCGGCCGGGGCTGCACACGCTACACAGAACAAGCTGAAGACAGAAGATTGAAACGGGACGAGAGGAGGATCATCAATACTATGAAGATTGAACTTTTTCAGAAAAGAACCGAGCGGAGCACAGAACAGTAAGTGCCTAAGACTGCCATATTAGTCCGCAACAGTTTTTTACCTTCTGCAACACTTATTTGCATGTAAAGGATAAGCGCAGCTATCCACTCAGCACTGACAGGAATAGAGCTATCATAATAGATATTGAAGACCAGAAGGTCCTATATACCATAGGAAGTCTGAGATTACCAGCATTTCTTCAGGCATAAATAGAGTCAGCGCGGGTTCTTCTCCCTTTTTTTTATTTATCAACAATAGGTCTCCTCCTATTTTGTGGGCTGTTTTTTGGCAATTAACCCCACAGCAGAACCCTGCAGCGACGGGGCTCACACATAAGTTTGTTTGTACAAGTTTGTTTGTGTGAGCTCACCCCTACCCCAATTTATCCAGACGGCAGCGCGAGTGTTTATCTACCTTCTATGTCAGAAGTTATTTCCCCAATTCTAGCATGTAATAAGGGTGCCCAGACCTCCAGAAAATTATCCCTGTTGTGCCCTAAGATGTCCGGGATGAGACTCGTAGACATTAGGGGGGATGGGACAGGGGCCAGGTCTTTACTCGACTCTCTCCAGGTCTGTCGTATACCCATAAACATGGGGTCTAGATCTTTGCTTTTATTTGAGCATTTATCTGGTAGCCATAAGTAGCTTTGGAGTGAGGGAACTACTCTGTGTTCGCATATCCTTTGATGTTCGGTTGTCTTTTGGGGTCAACTAACTCAAGCCATCTATTTAGTTGTATTGCTTGGTAGTATCTGGTCACGTCTCGAACTCCCAGACCTCCCTTTTCCCTATGCCTAACCGGAATAATATGTGAGATTCGGGGTCTCTTTCCATTCCACAGATACCTAGAGAACATCCTCCTGATATCAAGGAAGAATTTTTTTGGCAGATGTATTGGTGCCATTTGTAGTACGTATTGGATCTTGGGTAAGACATAAGCCTTGAGAACATTTTTTTCTACCCATCCATGACAGGGAGGGCAAGTTATATTTCTGCAGTAGTTGAGTGATGTCTCTTTGAATGGGTATACAGTTGCAATTGTATAGATCCTCCAGGTCTCTTGGTATCTGTATCCCTAGATATTTTATTGGCCCCTTGGTCCAATGGAAGTGGAGATGAGTCTTTAGTAGAATAGATTTTGGTAGGGAGATATTTAATATTTCCTATTTGGAATGGTTTACCTTGAAGTCTGAAATCAGGCTGTATTCCTCTATTTTTTTTTTACTAGGTAATCCAATGCCTTATCAGGGTTAGAGACTAAGAATAGCAGGTCATCTGTGAAAGCAGTACATTTTAATTCCCTCTTTCCATAGCTTATTCCCTTAATTTTGGTTGTCTAACTAGCTGTATAAGGGTCTCTATCACAAGGATGAATAAAGAAGGGGACAACAGGCACCCCCGTTTGTAATATCAAATGTTGGAAAGAGTGTGCCATTAACTTTCAATCTGGCGTGTGGCTGCTGATATAGAGTGAATATCGAATGTATGAATGGGTCAGGGATGGCAGATCTTTGCAGAGACCGCTTCATGAAGCTCCAATTGACCCTGTCAAACGCCTTCTCAGCGTCTATGCTCAACAGAACCAATTGGGGCATCTTTTTGTGGGCCAGGTGTATTGCGTGAAAAATCCGGTGGGAGTAGACCTTTCCTTCCCTGCCTTGAATGAAGCCAGATTGTTCTGGTCCTATTAAAGAGGGTAACATTTTACCTAGTCTGGTCGCTAGTATTTTAGCCCAAATCTTTAGGTCAAAATTCTGAAGGGATATCTGTCTGTAACTGCCACAGTTCTGGGGGTCGCTGGGGGTTACCTTCTTTATGTATTAGTGTGACGTAGGATTCCTGCATCTGTTTAGGTAGGTGGCCTCCTTGCAATAATGTGTTGCATATAGTGGCGTCGCTAGAGGGGGGCGAGGGGGGGCAATTGCCCCCCCTATGTTGTCCCTTGCCCCCCCGGGTGCCCCCCCGCTGATTCCCCAGAGTGAATACTAATGAGCGCTTCCATTATGGAAGCGCTCATTAGTACCGAAGGACCAGGAAGTGGTGAACGCTCTGTACTCACCACTTCCTGGTCCTCGGCTGTCGGCTGTGCAGGGCTGCGCACAGCGTAAGGTCGCTCTGTGACCTCACGCTGTGCGCGCCAGTTTAGAGCACAGTCGACTGAGGAGAAAATGGCAGGCGGCGTCCGTCCAGGAGCAGGAGAGGTAAGTGTTTTTATTTTTTATTTTATAGAAAATGTGGCTGCTGGGGGCATTATGGGGGCTAATTGGAGGCATATGGGGCATTTGGAGGCATATTTGGGGGCTAATTGGAGGCATATGGGGGCTAATAGGAGGCATATGGGGGCTAATTGGAGGCATATTTGGGGGCTAATTGGAGGCATATGGGGGCATTTGGAGGCATATGGGGGCTAATTGGAGGCATATTTGGGGGCTAATTGGAGGCATAATTGGGGGCTAATTGGAGGCATATTTGGGGCTAATAGGAGGCATATGGGGCTAATAGGAGGCACATGGGGCTAATAGGAGGCATATGGGGCTAATAGGAGGCATATGGGGCTAATATGAGGCATATGGGGGCTAATATGAGGCATAATGGGGCTAATAGGAGGCATATGGGGGCTAATTGGAGGCATATGGGGGCTAATTGGAGGCATATGGGGGCTAATTGGAGGCATATGGGGGCTAATTGGAGGCATATGGGGCTAATTGGAGGCATATGGGGGCTAATATGAGGCATATGGGGGCTAATAGGAGGCATATGGGGGCTAATAGGAGGCATATGGGGGCTAATATGAGGCATATGGGGCTAATATGAGGCATATGGGGGCTAATAGGAGGCATATGGGGGTTAATTGGAGGCATATGGGGCTAATTGGAGGCATATGGGGCTAATTGGAGGCATATGGGGGCTAATTGGAGGCATATGGGGGCTAATTGGAGGCATATGGGGCTAATAGGAGGCATATGGGGGCTAATAGGAGGCATATGGGGCTAATAAGAGGCATAATGGGGCTAATAAGAGGCATAATGGGGGCTAATGAGGCATAAGGGCTGATATGGAGGCTAATGAGGCATAAGGGCTGATATGGGGGCTAATGAGGCATAAGGGCTGATATGGGGGCTAATGAGGCATAAGGGCTGATATGGGGGCTGATATGAGAGGCATAATGAGGGCTAATGAGAGGCATAATGTGTCATCCACAGATGCCCCCATAACAGTGTGTCTTCCACAGATCCACCATAACAGTGCGCCTGTGCACTGACGAGAGACAGAAAGAAGGGGAAAGAATGCGTGGAAGCAAGCAGAGGACGGCACTGCAGACGACTGAATAGCTTCTTTTGTAAGTAAATTGCTTTATTATAACTGTATCCCTGCATATCGCAATTCTCTCGTATTTTGTAATCTTATTGATATATACTTATTTTGTTTGTGCCCCCCCATTTTTGACTGTGGTATCTTTGTGCCCCCCCTATATATTGTTCCTAGAGTCGCCACTGGTTGCATACTTCTGTAAGTCTATATATGAGAATGTCCTGAAATTTCCTGTAATACAGTAAAGGGAGGCCATCTGGACCTGGGCTTTTGCCTGATGGGAAGCTTTGTATAATGTGTCTGACCTCTTCTGTCGTGATTGGTTTAGTTAGGGTCGCTGCAACATCTGGGGCTACTGTTGGTAGATTAAGGGAGTTTAGAAATTCCTTGATATGTATCTGTCTAATATTGTCCTGGTCTGGAGTCTCTGTTTGGTTGAGATTGTATAATGCTGCATAGAATTCTTGGAAGGCTTTTGCTATCTCAGGGGTTTCCTGGGAAACAAGGCCATCCGTTCTTCAACATTTCGGGATATATGTCACACTCCTGACCTTTTTGAGCAGTGAGGACATTAGTTTACCTCCCTTATTGCCGTGGGCATATACTTTATGCTAAAAATTTAGCGTCTGTTTCGCTACCTTCTGCGTTAAAGTCTGAGCTATGTGAGGTCGCCTTGCTTGGTGAAAGTTTGTTTAGTTTTTCAACGGTTGCTATTTGAGCTAAGAGTGATTCTATGACCTTCTGCTGCTCCCTTTTGACCTTGGTGCCCAATGATATAAAACAACCCCTGACATACGCCTTATGGGCCGCCCATATAATGGGGGGTGAGCTGTGTGTGGAGGAGTTGACCTCAAAGTACAATTCTAATTGGGTCCTGACCTGTTCGAATTGGTGCCTGTTGTTCAGCAGGGACTCATTGAGTCTCCAGTTCCACGACCTTCTTGGTTTGTTTTCCCTTCTGAGTTCTCTGCGTGTCTGGAGGATCTAGACCTCTTTCTCTGTCATACTTGACCATCTTGGAGTAGGTCACTGCTTTAGATGCGGTTTTATTCGCTTAGGTGCGGAGGAGCCAAGGTTTCACACAGCCATCCAAATCTGTGGACCAAGCTCCGCCCCCTACCATGCACTTTTTTGAAGTGGAGGGGGACACTGTGTGTTTTCAAGCCTTTTTTAATGTTTCTAATGTGCTCCTGAACCCTCGTTTTGAGTTCCCTCATTGTGCGTCCAACATATTGGAGGTCACAAGGGCACTCCAATAGGTAGCCAACTCCTGTATGTTCGCATGTAATTTCACCTTTTATTTTAAAATTAGAACCCTTCTTCGCAGATCGGACTACCTGAACACTCCTTTTTCTATTTTTCTTTAGTCCGATTTTTGCATGGAAGCCAAAAACCGCACCATGTAGATTCTTTTGTAGGAATATAGCTATGCACTATATGGTTCCAAAATTGGGTGCCTTCCTATATATTATATCTGGCTGTTTTGGAATCGCAGTACCCAATACAGGGTCATTCTTCAATACTGCCCAGTTTTTCTTTACGGCATTTACATGCATGTACATTGTATTCAGTAGGAAATGTAAATCTAAAATCCTTTTCTTTTTTTACTTTCTTTTGATTTTCTTCTATCTCTATCTTGCCCCATTCTTCTATATTTTTGCTGCACATAGCTAATTGTTCCTTTTGGATACTTGCTCGATAAAACGATCTTGAATTATCTTAATTTGTTTTCTATAATCTACTATGTCATGTCAGTACAATTTCGATAAATCCCTTTTAGTTGTCCTTTAGGGATATTTTCCAGCCAGGATTATAGTGACAACTTGTCATATCAATATAAGCATTGACATCCGTCTCTTTAAAGAAAGTTAGTAAAGATAGTCATTATCAGCATCGCTATCCACCAAATCGACAAGTATATCATCAGAACAATTACAATAAAGAAGGAAATAGGTTCCAGTCATATATGGAAAACAATATTAGAGATCTGACCCAAAGTGAACAAAATTGTCTCTATCAAGCTATCAGAGGAATACAGAGGGAGAAGCTAACAGAAGTGAAAGAAGTTGAGAAACAAGAAGTAAAAACAATGACCCCTGTAAAAAGAAGTCTAGTAGGGGGAAAAGAGGAAGAGGAAAAGGAAAATATCAGTCCAAGATCCAAAAAGATCAGGGAGAAATAAGAGAAATATTCAATCTAAGTTCCTATTAGTTATCGGACTCTGAAAAAAGAGTGCTAGGTAAGGGTTTAAAGTTTGACCCTACTAATAGACCGAATAAATTTGAAATATTCCTAGATGTGCACAAATATATAAGAAAACTTAACCTGGCGAAATATGCCCTCACCAATCAACCACTATCTTTTAGAAATATTCCTATGGACAACACGGTTAAACATACTAATCTTAAAGAGAGATCAAATTTTTTCCCTAAAAATAAAGATAATGAGTGCATTGAGGCATTTAAAAGAGGGGTACTAAAAGAACTTGAAAAAATGGAAGCTAAACCGAAATATTATAATTCAACATTTGAAGAGAAACATGCCCTTAAGAGCCTTGAATCTGATCCGCTTATTGTAAGGAGGAGGGGTGGTCGTGATGGATATAGATAAATATGAAGGAGAACTGCAGAAACTACTTTCAGACCAGGAGACATATTGTTTTCTCACTAAAGATCCTACAGTGAGTTTTAAAGGAGAAATTGAAAAGCTACTGAAAGAAGGCTATAAATGTGGTATTATAGATAAAAAAGAGTTTGAGTACTTGAATGTCAAGTTCCCAGTAATTCCGGTAATATATCAGTTGCTCAAAATACATAAAAGTTTGATTGATCCCCCGGGAGACCTATAGTCTCTGGAATAAATTCCCTTACTAACAGACTTACAAAATATGTGGATTAATTCCTCCCACAATATGTAGTCAAAACTCCTTATTTAAAAGATACCAGTAGCGTCATTGATGTAATTAAAAATTTGGGCACAAGCTGTGAAAATAGGTGGCTAGCCACAGTTGATGTGGCCTACCTCAATACTATCATCCCCAAAAATGTGGGAATAAGAGCAATAAGTGAACAACTAGATGATGACCCCCAGATGACCACTGAACAAGGGAAATTCATTATAGATTGTTTGAATTTCTGTCTCACTCATAATTATTTTTGGTCTAAAAACACTTATTATTTACAGCAAACTGGGACTGCGATGGGGGTGAAATTCGCATCCAGTTTCGCAAACCTTTTTATGGCTTTACAGTATTTACAGTATTTGAACAAAGTTTTATGCGAATTGACTTTGGATGTTTCATCCGAAGTAGATTCGCTCATCCCTAGTAGCAACCTCTTCTAAATAATAGGAATAGCCAGGTAATTATAAAATCTAAGCTCAAACAACCTTTTTTACTGTGGTATTGCAGTTCAGCCCTATGCACTTCACTGGAACCGAGCTACAATACCAGACAGCTCCTCTTTCTGGAAGAAGGCAGCACGTATTTCTGATTCTGCTCAACATCCATTAAAGGGAATGTGCCAACCTCACTGCCAAGTTCTTTCAAATACTGTGTGCAACTATACCTAGAAGAATCAATGCCAAAGGGTGGTTACACCAGATATTGATTTGATTTTAGATTTATTTTGTTAATTTACTCTATATTGTGTTAATGGATAAAAAAAACATTAACACTTCTATTGTTTAAAGCATTCTTAATTGTCAGCATTTTCTATGACTGCGACCATACTATATACTGCAATTGACACACTAAAACGTGTTTCATTGCAAACATATATACAGTAGAAAAATTACAACAGGGTTTTTGGAAAGAAAAAGGCATAACTGCGCAGCATATGCAGTGAAAAACATGCTGCTAGTAATTCTGGGAAATATACTTATTGCACATTTAAACACTATTTTGCATCAGATTTTTGGTGAAAAATGTCTGGCTCGTGCACAGAAAAAAAGCATTGTCTCTTGAAAAGCTCACATATCTTGTTTTGTGCAGTTCAACATATGGAATTATGAACAGCTTCAGCAGCCTTGACCGTAAAACACATACTACACTAACTGCACCTATGCTGTCCCTAATTATAAAAATTGACTTTCTACCTAGTAATTCTCTCTACCTAACTAAATAAAACATCTTCATAATCCATACACTGTCCCTAAAATGGCTGTCTTGTGTGTCTAATTGGTATCTGTCAGGTACATGGCAGACACATCCCATCCCATCAGTGGCTGAACTCAGAATGGCGCCTTTGCTTCAGAGCTTCAGAGCTAGCATAGCTTGATTTGCTGTCAGGCTGACTGCAAAATATCGTGGGCAAGCCGGCCAGCCGAGGCACTGCCCAAGGTCATGTGATCCTTCATATTCATTTTCCCTGGCCTTTCTAGTGTACTGAATTTTAAAAGCTGACAGGTGCCATTTTACGTGATTCATCCGAAGTTCATCAAAAAAACTTCTGATTAGTTTGGAAGTAGATTTTTTTTTTAGATTTATGATTAATCCGATTAGTCTAGAATTGATTTACTCATCTTTACTTAAGATCTGTTATGATTTTATTTTAAAAAAGGTTCTTCCAAAATGATAATTTGAACTTTCCGATCCGCAGACATTGGGCCAGATTTATCATTACTCTGACAGCTCACTCCACTTTCATATGTGGCTAAAGTCACTTTTGGCTAAGTCCGATTTATGATTGGCCCTTTAAGACTGTAATAAATGTGGTTTGATGGTAGCAGTTTATCCGTCAGTAAGCAGCTTTACAAAAGTTGCACGTCTTTACGAAAAAGTCGCATGTTCTATTAAAAAGTCTCATAAGATAAGCATGGTCCTCACTGGAGTGAAATTGCGCATTTTTTTGTGACTTTTTAAATAGTCGCAATAGTAAATCTGTCTAGAGATTCATTTACATTAGAAAACACGCCCACTTTCAGAAAACTGGCGAGCATAGTGCAGAGCAGAAAATTTGCGACTTTTTCACTCCATTATTCTGACTTGAGCTAATGATAAATCTAGACCATTATCTTTCCATAATGCTAGAGAAGGTAATTTTTTTTTAACTAGATTTTGCTGAGGTTGCTCACATGGCCATATGGCCTATCTTTAGGATAGAATGTCAGATTGTTTGGGTTCTGACTCCCTAGCAATCTAACCAATCATATGGATGAAGGGGTCATGGTGATATAACAAGAACTGCGTCCCCTTACCAAGCACTGCAGCTTGCAGCAACGCTGGTTTTGCAGAAGAGTCCGAATAATTTGAATGGGACTGAGTTGAAATACTAGATACTTCGACTACAAAATTTATTGCGCTGTGCCTGGTAAACACAACACAACCCCTTCAACTAGCTGATCGGTGGCAGTGAAGGGAGTGGGACACACTAAAGATTGAAAATTGATGGTCTATCCTAACGATATATCAGAGTTCCAGGAAAAACCCTTTTAAGTTTTGAAATTATATTTCTCCTCTAAATGAGTCTCTCAACTTGAGTTCTTAAAGGGATTCTGTCATGACATTTTAAGCCTAGAACCTAAACAAATGGCTAGGTCGGTACTAATAACCTGAATCCGAAACTGTCCTTATTAAATCTGCCTGTGGCTCTATTAGCACATAAACAGGTTTTTATAACCTGTCATTCACCCAGTGCCGGTGGAAGGATTTCTGCCGACACAAGCGAAGCTACATATTGCCCCCCCCCCCCGACAGCTCACCTGGGCCTGGTCCCGTCTGCAGCAGCTGGCTTCTCCTCTGTGTGGTCCTGGTATCTTCTTTCTGCTTCAGACAATCGCTGTTTTGAGGACCGTATTATTCGCCCTCTAAGACGCACCGGCCCATAAGGCACACCTAGGTTTTAGAGGAGGATAATAAGAAAAAAATATTTTCCATTACACCTCAGGTCAGACCAGGAATCAGACCTCAGCTCACAGCCCCAATAAGACCCCCAATGTTAATCAGATCTTTAGATTAGACCCCTATGTCAGACATCAGCCCCCACCCATCAGCCCCCCATGTCAGCCATCATGTCGCCATGTCAGCCATTAGCCCCCCATGTCAGCCATCAGCCCCCATCTATCATGCCCCCATGTAAGCCATCATGCCTCCATGTCACATTTCTCCCCCTCTATGTCAAATAACCCCCCCCAATGTCACATTTCTCCCCCTCCATGTCACATTTTTCCGCCCTCCCCCAGGGTGCGCCCTAAGGCAGCCGCTTGGTCTGCCTTATGGTAGCACCGGCCCTGCATTCTCCTACCTAAAATGCCCAAGGGGACGTCGCTTCATACAGTGTGCCTGGCTGCACCCAACTCCGTCTGGTGCCCAACACCGCCTTCCCAGTTGAAATCGCCACCTTCCTCACCTAAGCGCCACCTCTGCAATCGTCCGGTC
The DNA here is from genome assembly GCF_014858855.1 of Bufo gargarizans. Classification (NCBI taxonomy): domain Eukaryota; kingdom Metazoa; phylum Chordata; class Amphibia; order Anura; family Bufonidae; genus Bufo; species Bufo gargarizans. The sequence continues at coordinate 182,529,897 of NC_058083.1, forward strand.
CCTCAGGTTATGCCTAGTGCGCACGCGCGGGGTCTGGCAAAGGGAAAGGACGATTGCGGAGGCAGGGCTGAGGTGAGGAAGGCGGCGCTGGGCACCAGACGGAGATGTGTGCAGCCGGGCACACTGTATGAAGCGACGTCCCCTTGGGCACCTTAGGTAGGTGAATAACAGGTTATAAAAACCTGTTTTATGTGCTAATAGAGCCACAGGCAGATTTAATAAGGACAGTTGCGGATTCAGGTTATTAGTACGGACCTGGCCATATGTTTAGGTTATAGGCCTAAAATGTCATGACAGAATCCCTTTAAGTAAAGTACCCCCACAGGCCATGTCTTAAGTACTTCTCCTGCAGAAGTGTTTTAATTAGTGTCTGTAGATCAGTAGTTGTCACAGGTGTTCTGTTTTTGTGATACAGAACTCCAAATTTTCCACATATAAAGCTAAATGATGAAATGAAACATAGCACGGAATGAAGGACCTAAAAATCGCATTGTGCTAAAAGATAAGCAATGACTGTAAACGGCTCCTACTCATCAGTGGGAAACCATATTATACATGTTGCATTTGAGCAATGCTACGGTGGATCTTTATAGGCAGATTTATATAACTTTTCAAATTTTCATTAGCTGACCAACCAGTGGACCAAAAAGTATTGTCTATTATTTGTAATGGGTATCACGGTCACAAATCTTAGAGAACAAACCACCTGGTGTGGCTGGCTGCATGCAGAGATACAACCCCCCCTCCCCCCATGAACCAATGACCGCACAATGTTAAGGTACAATTGTGCGGTCATTGGCTGCCATTAGTGGGCATGTCTTAGGTTGAACCCTTACATTTATTTCCATAAAAATAAAGTGCACATGATTAACATACTTTTGACCCCCCAATCTTACATTCTGTATTGTTATACAGAATGTATATTGGGCAGACTAGATGGGCCAAATGGTTCTCATCTGCCGACACATTCTATGTTTTATAACTGCACTACATTTAATACGGTACATTGGCTAATGTTAATGGCTACATTTAGTATTGATGGTAGGGTGTTGTAACTGGCAGTCTTGTGTTTATAGATAAATTATGTTTTCTAATTTTAATTACTTTTCGTGAACTCTTTCACTTACACTATATGTCATAAACAAAACCTCATTTTTCTCACAAGTAGCTCATTGTAGTATCCTGAATGGTCTGTATATATACTTACAGTATTTATGAAGGTTGCTAATCACTGTTTCATGTAAAGCAGCCTGTATTTTAGGTTGTTTGCTCCTTTAATATCACAAGGAAGTCTTCCCTCAAACACCCCCTATATACCCAAGGGTCGCTGATTAATTACATTTCTAAGCCCTGTTGTTCCAATGAATAACCTTGTCTGTATTCCAGGAATGTGCTAAATTTGTCACCTACAAAAGTGACCACTTTCTTTACTATATTTCATTGAAAACTGCTTCATTTGTGACTTTTCACTGATCTCCATTTTCTGTACTTTTGCCCTTACACTTCACCTACCTTAGCAATCCATGTAACATACAATGCACTCATGTTATAAAGCATTTCCCACATGTCAGGTTAATTAGTAATGGAGATTGTGTAAGTAATGTACAAATTCTCTGCACATTGTCTACTGGGATCACTGCATATCATTTGTGGGAAATGTTCTTAGTCAATTCGTGTGAATTTAGAAATCAGTTCAAAATGTAGGACATGTAAAATTATCAGTATCAGGCCTCATGCACACGACCATTTTTGTTTTGCAGTCCATAAATAGATTTTATTGGGAGGCCATTAACTTCTGCAAAGAGATAGACTTTCTCCACAAAATGCAGCCCACAGACCCTATGTAAACAATGGTTCAGCAAATAAAATGCAGACGACACATGGACTGGTCATTTGCATGGGGCCTTCTTGCTAAGTGTGTGCCTGCCCACATATACAGTATCTCACAAAAGTGAGTACACCCCTCACATTTTTGAAAATATTTTATTATATCTTTTCATGCGACAACACTGACGATATTATACTTTGATACAATGTAAAGTAGTCAGTGTACAGCTTGCATAACAGTGTAAATTTGGCATGTCCTCAAAATAACTCAACACACAGCCATTATTGGCTAAACTGCTGGCAATCAAAAGTGAGTACACCCCTAAGTGAAAATGGCAAATTGTGCCCAAAGTGTCAATATTTTGTTTGGCCTCATTATATTCCAGCCCTGCCTTAACTCTCTTGGGCATGGAGTTCACTAGAGCTTCACAGGTTGCCCCTGGAATCCTCTTCCACTCCTCCATGACAACATCACGGAGCTGGTGGATGATGGAGACCTTGTTCTCCTCCACCTTCCCATTGAGGATGCCCCACAGATTCTCAATAGGATTAAGGTCTGGAGACATCCTTGGCCAGTCCAGCACCTTTACCCTCATTCTCTTTAACAAGGCAGTGGTCATCTTGGAGATGTATTTGGGGTCGTTATCATGTTGGAATACTGTCCTGCGGCCCAGTTTCCAAAGGGAGGGGATCATGCTCTTCTTCGGTATGTCACAGTACATATTGGCTTTCATGGTTCCCTCAATTAACTGTAGCTTCCCATAGCCGGCAGCACTCATGTAGCCACAAACCATGACACTCCCACCACCGTACTTGACTGTAGGCAAGACATACTTGTCTTTGTACTCCTCACCTGGTTGCCGCCACACACGCTTGACACCATCTTAACCAAATAAGTTTACCTTGGTCTCATCAGACCACAGGACATGGTTCCAGTAACCCATGTCCTTAGTCTGCTTGTCTTGTCTTCCGTGAATTGAATACAATCAAAATCAGCACCATTGGGCTGACCCTCCTAGTCAAGAGATTCCCCCTCCCATTTGATTGACAGGGCCAGACATCTCATGAAAAACTTTTGAACTTTTTTAAAACCACCCTACAGGACTTAACCATGTGATCATTAGATCTCCTCTCTCATACACTACTGTGATTAAATACAATGGTGTATTTCAAATTCAGTACATTTCTATGGAGCACTGCCACTTGCAGGCCTCCAAAATAATATACCTGTGATAGGCCTGATAGTCTTGCACATGCTCCAGCCTATCACCACCAATAAATGGCCCCCCAATCTCAATGTAGGGGAAGCTGTTTGGGCCCTAGGAGCACAACGCTCCTGGGGAAAGCAGCCTCAGATGCTGTGGTCACAAATGAACATCAGCATTACTGTAGATCGCAAACATTAGCCCTGGGTGTCTGCTGTGTGAAACAGCAGGAACTTGATGGCTATGTTGCCTTCTCTGCTCTGGAGAAGACGCTACCTTTAAAGTGCTGACATTCGGATGTCATGAAGGGGTTAAAAGTTCTTGAGAGCAATCAGATCAGTAAAGATAATATTTTACTCCTTTCAATGTACAAAAAATATACAACATATCAAATATCTATTAATATGGTTTACCCAGTGACAATCCTTGTCTATGTTCTTGACTATGCTTCAGTCCATCTGAACGCCAGAGGCTTATTGGTGATTACTGGAAATCTGACTGGGAAAGTCCATACCTTCATGTGCTGTTATGGGGGAAGAGCAGGTAGATTCCTGAGACTCTGAACAATGGAATTGTCATGCTAAATAGACTGCGACTTAGTCCACTTTCTTTGCATAGAGAATTAATAGTTTTAGCAAATAATTGAACCCCAAATCACAGCTTTGCTTTAACTCTTGCATTTGGATGTCTATGAATTGGCAGAACAAGTAACTCAGCAAGGTTCTTGTTAACAAGAATTGCAGTACTTTATGTACTTCAAATTTGGGACATCTGGATGCTCCGCAGCGGTTCTGTCTAGAGATAAGAAAATCTCTAAAAATTCAATTCAGGATCGATTGAGCCAAATCTGTTGACCGATTCCATTCAGGTCTGAATTAATTCTTCCCAAATCAAAAGAGCTTCAATTGGCTTGAAAATTTATGTGTGACATAGGCCTCCTAAGATTCTAGATTCTGAAAAAAATAGACATTTTACAAAATTCTGATTAATTTAGGATTGATAAGTTAATCTCTAGATTCTATCACATCTGTGGCTTCTGTGGTCCATCAGACTGTCATCATACTAAGAACTTACACCATTGTTTCCTCACTGAATCTACCTGCTCAATTTGATGGAATCCCTAAAGAATGTTGAGGCATCATCTATAGTGTTGATTAAGCATGCTTGCCGAACACCAGTTCGGCTCCAGCATCTCGATGCTCGGCACATGGTGGTATTTGGCCGAATACCACATGTACTCGAGCTCAAAGCTCGAGTTTCCTCCCCGCACGTTTGTTGGCTGCTACGCAGCTAATAAATGTGCAGGTAAGTACTGCCCTTCATTGTAATGCCGTAGCCATGTTGGTTACTGGCATTACAGTGATTGGCTGGCCGAAACGCGTTATCGAGTGCTGTATATCGTTTTCGGCTCAGTGTTAGTCAGGGAGAGCTGTGCTGAAGAAGGGAAAGATAGTGTAGGGAGTGACATTTTCTTTTTTTCAGTTGAAAAACTTGTCAGAGACACAAAAGTCCTTTTAAGGACTATTGTTCTGTGTGGCAGCAACAATATATATTTTTAGCGCAACCTGGGCTAAATTGCGTGCAATAGTTAGGCCGCTGCAGACAGCGACATTATCTGCGCTACATCTCCTGTGTAACCTGTGCACATCCCAAAAATATCTGTGACATCCAGTGTACTTTTTCCGTAGACGGTGTCTGCTGAGGAAAGTGACATTACCTGGGGTACATCTCCTGTGTAACGTTTCCACATCCCAAATACCTGTGACATTCCCTGTAATTTTTTATTAGCCGCTGGTGACATCAGAGACATTGTCTGTGGTATTTCTCCTGTGTAACGTTTCCACATCCCAAATACCTGTGACATTCCCTGTAATTTTTTGTTAGCCGCTGGTGACATCAGCGACATTATCTGTGGTATTTCTCCTGTGTAACGTTTCCACATCCCAAATACCTGTGACATTCCCTGTAACTTTATATTAGCCGCTGCTGACATCATTGAAATTATCAGCGGAATTTCTCCTGTGTAACGTGTGCACATCCCAAATACTTGTGACATTCGCTGTAATTCTTTATTTGCTGCTGCTGACATCAGCACATTATCTGCGGTATTTCTCCTGTGTAACGTGTGCACATCCCAAATACCTGTGACATTCCCTGAAATTTTATATTAGCCGCTGCTGACATCAGTGACATTATCTGCGGTATTTCTCCTGTGTAACTTGTGCGCATCCCAAAAATACAAAAAAAAAAGACTAATGATGGATGAACATCTGCCGGGACAATTCGCGAACGCGCGTTCGCGATCAAATGTTTGCGAACTGCACGTTTGCAGCGGGCCCCATTCGCTTTAATGGCAGGTGAACCTGAAAAACATTCAGGACATATTTGCAGCCAGCAAACACTTACTAGAAGTACACAAATAGTCCCACAACATGGACAGTGATATACCAGAGGGGGATCATTGGCAAAAATTCACACAAAAATATGTATTTTAATTAGGGGTCATTTTTATGCATCTTAAAGGGAAGCTCTCAAAAATGTGCCCTGCTGGAGCCTAGAAATTTTTTATTTCCTACCGGTTTGATGTATACAAATGTGCAGCACTCCACGTTTTTGTATCCTGCAGAGTCCATAAAAAAAATGCATACGTAACGTCATTTTTTTTTCTACCATGGAACTGTATGGTGAACAGACGCCACTGTACGGCATCAGTCTGAGGCATCTGTTAACGTATATATTTTAGGTATGCATTAAATGGATGGCAAAAATAGGATGTGAACCCAGCCCTAGAGTCAGAATAAGCACCAGTACAGAGCGGAGCAGCGTGGCGGAGAGGGGAGGCCACCATGTACTGACAGAGCGCTACCTGGACTTGGTGGTCAGGGATGAGGACTGTGTTTCCCAAGGATCATTTTCTGTTAGGAAATACAGGGCACAGTATAATACACTAGAATCTATATAATATAAAGATATAAGCCCTACCCCTGAATAATAATACAATTAGGTGGTCATTTATTATAAAGAAATACGTCTATGTTAGGCGTATTTCTGAAACAGATTGTGGTGCAAAGGTCCTTAGCATCGCAATCTGCATATTTTTCCCGCTCATGCCAGGTAAAAAAAAGAATTGTGTGGGCAGGGAAAGGGATACAGTTATGGCTATCCAGTTATTGGATACCACCGCCATACATTGACCGGATAACACCTATGTACAGTGACCGGATAACACCGCCATACCGTGACCATATAAGAGGGCACAGTACAGAGAATGACTAGGGGCACTGCACAGGGGGTGTTAAGAGCGCATAATGCAGGGTATAAGGGGGCACAGTACAGGGTGGGGGGCACAGTCACACGACCCTGTGACATTAGAAGGCCCTTATGGTGAATGCGGTTAATACGCCACAACAATGAAAGGCAGAGGAGTGAGACGGGGTGTAATTATGTGGCTAGAGATAACAAATTTAACTGTCGGCCAGTAAAGGCCCCAAAAATAAGACAATAGGCATTCACCTGACAGCAAATAACTTTGGATTCTGTGGCTGGAGGTACATTAGTTGGTCACAGGATAAAAATGTAACTCTCGGCAAGTACAGGGCCCCAAAATTTGCAAATAGGCATTCACCTGGCAGCAAAGAACTTTGGATTCTGTGTCTGGAGGTACATTAGGTGGTCACAGGATAAATATGTAACTGTCGGTCAGTACAGGCCCCAAAAATTAGCCAATAGGCATTCACCTGACAGCAAATAACTTTGGATTCTGTTGCTGGAGGTACATTAGGTGGTCACAGGATAAATAAGTAACTGTCGGCCAGTACAGGCTCCAAAAATTTGTCAATAGGCATTAACCTGACAGCAAAGAACCTTGGATTCTGTGGCTGTAGATAGTGTTGAGCGAGCATGCTCGGCCGAATGCTTGTTCGGCACATGGCGGTACTCGCAGAGTACCGCATGTGCTCGAGTCTCCTTCCCGCACGTTTTGCAGCTGCTAAGCAGCCAATAAACGTTTAGGTGAGTACTGCTAGCACTGTAATGCCAGTAGCCATCTTGGCTACTGGCATTACAGTGATTGGCTGGCCGGAACGAGTCCTCGGGTTCTATATAGCACCCGATGACGTGGGTTCGGCTCATTGCGAGTCAGGCAGAGCTGTGCTTAGGAAGAGACAGATAGTGTAGGGAGTTTGTGATCGCAATTTATTCAATTTTAAAACGTTTCAAAGACCTAAAAGTCCTTTTAAGGACTATTGTGTGTGGTGGCAGCAATTTAATCTTGCAAAGTAGTCTTTGATTTTTTTTCTCCAAACTTTGTGATTCTTTTTCTATAGAGGGTGTCTGCAGTGACTTGTGACGTCTGTTCAGCAATACCTTCTGTGTGCCAGGGGCAGAGATAGGAAGAATATTATTGAAAACAATTATATTTTTTCCATCATTTATCCACATTTTTCCTATAAACAGTCACTGCAGTGAATTGTCACATCTGTGCTGCAAAAGCGTCTGTGTGTGAGGCCCAGATATTGGGAAAAATATTAGCGAAAACAATTATATTTCTTCCATAATATACCCACATTTTTCCTATAAACGGTCCCTGCAGTGAATTGTCACATCTGTGCTGCAATAGCGTCTGTGTGTCAGGGCCAGATATTGGGAAAAATATTAGCGAAAACAATTATATATTTTCCAGAATTTATCCACATTTTTCCTATAAACGGTCCCTGCAGTGAATTGTCACACATGTGCTGCAATAGCGTGTGTGTGTGTCAGGCCCATAGACTGGGAAAAATATAAGCGAAAACAATTATATTTTTTCCATAATTTATCCACATTTTTCTTATAAACGGTCTCTGCAGTCACATCTGCGCTGCAATAGCGTGTGCGTGTCAGGACAAGAGATAGTAAAAATACAAATGAAATCTATTTTTCTTTTTCCATACTTTTACGTACTTTTTCCATATACTGTGCTTGCTGTGACCTGTAACATCCGTGCCACATCTTGTGTGTCAAGCATGCATATAAAATTTAATATGAAGAAGGTGAGCATTAAGGCACAGGGAAGTGGTCGTGATGCTGATGGTGCATGGAGAAGCCGTGGCCCTGAGCGCTTTGAAACTGTGCCTGCTGCCAGAGCACAAGAAAAACAATCATCCAAGATACCTAGCTTCATGTCCCAGTTTGCAGGGCGGCGCAGGAGACCACTCTTGAAGTCAGCCCAGTGCGAGTAGGTGGTCGGTTGGATTGCAGCAGATAGTGCTTCCAGTCGGTTAAGCACCACCAAGTCCAGTCTCAGTAGCCAGGAGTCTGGTCCACACAATCCTCACCCTGATCCTCCTTCCTCCCACCATTTACAGTCTGGCCAAACAAGTGATCCCACACTCGGATATTCCGAGAACCTCTTTGCATCGCCATTAATTGATTTGGCCCTCTTGAAGAGGGACCTGAGATCTTGTGCCCCAATTCCCAACCTCTTGAGCATCCAGAGTCACAAGAACATGTCGGTGGGGAACTGCAATTAGTGTTTAATGAGGTGGATGATAATGAGACACAGTTGACAATGACTCAACTGCAATTAGAGTACTGTCTCAAGAGGTTGAGGAAGAGGATGACACACAGTTGTCAATCACTGAGGTTGTAGTTAGGTCAACAAATCAGGAGGATGATCAGAGTGAGGAAGTGGAAGTGGTACTGGACGGCGAGGTCACTGACACAACCTGGGAAGGTGGCAACAAGCCGAGTGAGGACAGCAGTACAGAGGGGGAGGGATATGCAGCACTGCAACAGACTGGAAGAGGCAGTGGGGTGGCAAAAGGTAGAAGGCGGGCACCACCGAACAGGTCCACAACTGTTCCACGGAGCCCCCCTCTTGCTTAAATCTCCCTTGCCAAGGGTTAGGTGTTCGGCAGTATGGTGCTTTTTTGAGGAAAGTGCGGGCGACAAAAGAATAGTAGTTTGATATCTGTGCCACACCAAAATGAGCCGTGGCGTGAACACTAGCAACCTCACCACCACCAGCATGATCCGCCACATGTCATAAAAGCACCCTAATAGGTGGGACGAACGCCTGGGTCCACAATCTGTGTCTACGGGTCACACCACTGTCTCCTCTTCTTCCCCTGTGTTATGTGCTGGCCAATCCCCTGTTCAAGACGCAGGCCCGGATGCCTCCCGCCCTGCACCTGAACCTTCGCAAGCACCATCAGCGACCACATCCATTTCCCTGTCCCAGCGCAACGTCCAAATGTCATTACCCCATGCATTTCTACGCAAGCCAATATCCAGCCACCCACCCACAGGCCATAGCACTAAATGTGCAGCTTTCCAAATTACTGGCCCTAAAAATGTTGCCATTTAGGCTTATGGACACTGAGGCATTCCGCAGCCTGATGGCGGCGACCGTCCCTCGTTACCCAGTCCCCAGCTGCCACATTTTTCAAGGTGTGCCTTGCCAACCTTACACCAACATGTGTCCCTTAACATCACACGTGCCCTGACCAACGCAGTTACTGGGAAGGTCCACTTAACCACGGACACATGGACAAGTGCTTTCGGTCGGGGACGCTACATTTTCCTGACGGCACCCTTGGTGAATGTTGTGGAGGCCGGGAACGACTAATACCATGGATTGGCACAGGTGATACAGATGCCAAGTATTGCAGCCCCCAATTCCATCAGGGTTTCCGCCACTACGTTAGTGGCTCCAACCCCGACTTCTCCTCCTCCACTTCCACCTCAGCATTATCCTGTTACAGCACCAGTCAGCCATCAGTCGGTAGCTGAAAGCAGTGTAGCACTGCAGTGGGGAAACGGCAACAGGCCGTGCTGAAGCTAATCTGCCTAGGTGACAAACAGCACACCATCCGCAGAGCTGTGGCAGGGAATAAGAGACCAGACTGACCTGTGGCTCTCGCCACTCAACCTAGAACCAGACATGGTTGTGTCTGATAATGGCCGTAACTTGGTGGCGGCTTTGGAACTGGGCAACCTTGACACATTCCATGCCTTGCACACTTATTTAACCTTACCTTGTGGTACAGCAGTTTCTAAAAACAGACCCCTATTTGCCTGAGCTACTTGTGAAGGTGAGCCGCATGTATGCACATTTCCGAGAGTGTCCAACAGCTTCAGCCGATCTGTCAATGCTGCAGCAGCACTTGAAATTGCCAGCTCACCGGCTGTTGTGCAACGTAAGCATGCGCTGGAACTCCACGTTTCACATGTTGGTCAGGCTTTGTGAGCAGCAGAGGGCAGTTGTGGAATACCAGCTGCAACATGGTCATCGCCTTTCCAGTCAGCTTCCGCTATTCACAATCGAGGAGTGGGCATGGATGTCTCAACACAGATGTTGAGCGGCAATAACACTATTATCAGCATCACCATCCCACTTCTGTGTCTTCTCAAATGCTCGCTTCTCACAATTAAGGACGACGCTTTGCATGTGGAAGAGGTGGAAATGGGGGAAGACATTACACAGGTTGATGATAGCCAGACCACCCTCAGTTCATCTTCTCAGCACGAATTAGAGGCTGAAGAGGAGTAGAAGGAGAGGGTTGCCTCAGCTACAGAGGGTAGTACCCATGGAAGTTTAATTCCATCTGTTCAGCATGGGTGGGCAGAAGAAGAGGAAGAGGATGAGGAGATTGTGAGTGATCCTCCTGATGACGACAGCAAAGTCTCGCCTGTTGGTACTCTGGCACACATGTCTGACTTAATGTTAGGCTGCCTTTCCCGCAACCCGCGCATTATAAGAATTTAAAACAACACAAATTTCTGGTTGTTCACCCTTCTCGATCCCCGCTAAAAAGCTAACTTCTCATCTCTCATTCCTATGGTGGAGAGGATGAGCAAAATGGTGCAATACCAAAATATCCCTGTTGAAAACTTGCTCCAAAATTTTCCATCTGACATCGCTGGTGGCAGAGTCCGTACTTCCTTGGCCAACCGTGGAGGGGAGACAAGGGGAGCACATAGCAGTTCCAACAGAGGCAGGGCAACACTCTCCAAAGCCTGGGACAGTTTCATGACACCCCGCCAGCACACTCACCCTGATACTCGGCCTAGTGTCACAAGGAGGGAAACAGTTTGGAAGATGGTGAAGGAGTTCGTAGCAGACCGTGTCAGCGCCCTCAATGATCCCTCTGTGCCTTACAACTACTGGGTCTCCAAGCTGGATATGTGGCACGAACTGGTGCTTTATGCCTTGGAGGTGCTGGCCTGCCCTGATGCCAGCGTTTTGTCAGAGCGGGTATTTCGTGCTGCTGGGGGCATAATAACAGATAAGCGCATTCACCTGTCAACTGAAAGTTCTAACAGGTTGACTCTTATGAAAATGAACAAGGCCTGGATTGCCCCTGACTTCTCTACTCCACCAGAGGAAAGCGGCTGAACATAAAGGCACTTTAAATGTATTTTTTATAATGTACTGAATACACTATATTCCCATGCATCCCTTCCACCACAAAAAAGGGTATATGGTTCAATCTTCCTTTTCTCGTTCTCCTCATCCTCCTCTTCAATCATATCAACATGCTTATTAGTCTGCCCTCGCTCCTAATGTTGTAGAGGGTCAGCTCACCTTCAGGCCCTCGCATATAATGTTTTAGAGGGTCAGCTCACCAGCAGGCCCTCACCTACAATCTTTGAGAGGGTCAGCTCACCTGCAGTCCTTCACCTACAATCTTTTAAAGGGTCAGCTTACCTGTAGGCTCTCACCTACATTCTTTTAGAGGGCCAGCTCACCTACAGGCCTTCATCTACAATCTTTTAGGCCCTCACCTAAAACCTTTAAGAGGGTCAGCTCACCTGCAGGCCCTTGCATATAATGTTTTAGAGAGTCAGTTCACCAGCAGGCCCTCACCTACGAACTTTTAGAGGGTCAGCTCACCTGCAGGCCCTCGCATATAATGTTTTAGAGGGTCAGCTCACCAGCAGGCCCTAACCTACAATCTTTTAGAGGGTCAGCTCACCTGCAGACCCTCGTATGTAATGTTTTAGAGGGTCAGCTCACCAGCAGGCCCTAAACCTACAATCTTTTAGAGGGTCAGCTTGCCTGCAGGTCCTCATATATAATGTTTTAGAGGGTCAGCTCACCAGCAGGTCCTCAACCATAATGTTCTATAGCAGGGCTGGCCAACCTGCGGCTCTCCAGCTGTTGTAAAACTACAACTCCCATGATTCCCTGCTGTAGGCTAATGGCTGTAGGCAGACTAGGCATGCTGGGAGTTGTAGTTTTGCAACAGCTGGAGAGCCGCAGGTTGGCCAGCCCTGTTCTACAGGGTCAGCTCACCATCAGGCCCTCGCCCAAAAAATTTTAATGGTCAGCTCAGCAGCAGGCACTCGCCCATAATTTTTGGGGATGCTCAGATCATCAGCAGTCACTCCCCCTAATGTTTTAGAGAGTCAGCTCTGCAGCAGACCCTCACTCCTAATGTTTTAGATGGTCGGCTCAGCAGCAGGCCCTCACCCGTAATGTTTTAGAGTGTCACCAGCACGCCTTTGCTCCTAATGTTTTTGAGGGTCGCCAGCAGGCCATCAATCGTGATTTTCAAGGGTGCATGATGCCCTCCTTTATGTGTAATAAAGGGTGTATTGGAGTGCCGGTTCCTTGTAATTCACTTAGTGCTTTATGAGTATAAGAGTCCCACTACCTGAACAATTGTACCAAAATGTGAATGAGGCCCTTCATTATGTGATATACAGGTTGTATTGGAGTGCCTCTTCCTTATCATTTTTGGCAGCACTTGCACTTTATATAGAGGAAAGAATGTATCCTAGCAATTTTTCCTCTAAAATCGATTTTATCTTCGGTTTTGTGTGTATTATTGTCAGTCTGTAAAAGTGGCCTACTACTCGGACAACATCATTCCCAGCAGTGACCTGGGAGTCCAAGATGCATCCAGACATCCTCCCCATTCTGTTCCTGAACCATTTTGGTGGTGTTTCCATCAATTTCTGACCTTTTCCAATGAACCAGACACCCTCCCCTCTTCAGAGCAGGGGGTACCTGGTTTAATGCTCGGGTTCTCCCATTGACGTCCAATGTGCACCCGAGCATCCTGAAGTGTACGACCCGAACACCTGAACACCCGAGGACTTTGGTGCTCGATCAACACTAATCATCTACTAAATGTTTCTGTCTAAAATATCTTGAGAGAAATCAAAACCATAGCACATAGGTTTACCCCTTATAATGTGCAAACTATGCATGTTGCCCAGTGCCTACAGATATGGCTTTATTAGGTCGTGCTAAAGGGTGGTCCATGACTGTATTGCAGTGGACTCACTCTGCTTCTAATGGATAAAGTACAATTTTTTGTTTTCATCAATGTATGATTGCAGGTGCTGCCAGCAAGGGGACCCTCAAAATTAGCCCAAATCTGGGGAAGCCACAAACTAAAAGACTTTAGTATTTAATTTTTTTACCATAGCCAGTCTTCACTAACATTATGTGCTTTTTTATATTGAGCAAAAAACTAAAAAGTAACATCCACTGAGAACCAGAGGAAATAAAAACAAGATGGTTTTCAAATTGTTTAAAAACTAAACATATCAAGATATGGAAATAGGGAAATGATTAGCGTAAAGCCAATTGTATATCTGAGGTTTTTATATTTTAAAATCCTAAGAGTACTAAAAATAGCTTGTTCTTCACATACAGAACAAAATAAAACTGCATACCTTGATTTTTCTTTTTTTTAAAGCTAGAAGTAGATACGTTATGTTCTCTTTTTTTTACTAATTGGGTTGCGGCATGCAATATAATGGGATCATTAAGCCAAGCAGTCCCTCATAAAGGCTGTGATGTTTAGAACAAGATAAAGGAAACCTTGTTCTCGCTTTTTCCTTAAGTCACTTTAAAAGTTTCTTTTGCCTAGAATATGTGCACATCATATACCGTGGATTTTAAATAGCTTGACTTTTTATTTGTTTGGAAACTGTAAGCTGTATATTTTAATTTAACAAATTTGCCTTATTACTGCAGAGAATACTGATTCACAATAGTTTAACTAAGGTAATTTACCATTTGGGAATTTTTATTTATTTTGTGAGAACTTTAAAAAGTCAAAGCAAGGGCAGAGATAGAACACAGAAGCCTATTTATCAAATGTGCTGAGCTATAATATTGTAATAAGCCAGGTACTACCATGTCTTGATGAAGTATTGCCCCAGAAAAACGATAGGCAAGGTCTTGAAAGCTGTTTGCCCTGCAGGCAGTCTGTGATTGCAGACCCCTCTTGTAGTTTTAATACTATTAAAACTACCTGCCCAGTATTATCGGTTGCCAACTTTTAATTAACCACTCTAGTGCCAAAGGCTACATATGAGAGGGTATGGGAACCTTTTACAAGGACTAGAATGATATACCTATAAAGAAAAACAGCATAGCTTTTTCCCCCTAAAGCCTGCAAAAAAATGTTTTAAAATATTTGTTCATATAAAATATATGCATTTGTTGCAAAATAAATGGTAAATGTAAATTACAACAATCGGCAGTTTCAAGCTGGACGTCATGTAGTTTTAGTAAGAAACGATTGTTGCCAACTGCTTAAACAGACAGTATATTAGTTGCCATAATTTTCACAAATCCGCAAATCTTTATCCATCTACTGAAGCTTAAAGGGGTTATCCCTTGACTAATGTATAAAATGAAAATCAGACATCATATAGTACATGACAATCTCTTTCTAACAATGCTAGAACCAGCCCTGTACCTCACATGGAGCCAGAGATCTCCACATTCATTGCTCTGCTAGATTTGACAGTTGACAGATCAAGGGGAGTGTCTTTTCTGCTGCATCTAAGGGGGCGTGTCTATGCTCTCCCTATCACAGCTCAGGAGGCATTTGAAGTATGGAACTGAGCATGTGCGGCCATCTCAGTGAGCAGGTCAAAGAAATAAGAAATAAAAACAGGCAACAGGTGGTGCTATACAGATACATTTTATTGAATAACTCAGTGGCTATGCTAAATTTGTAATTACATGCAATTACAAAAGTATTCAGATCCAGGTGCTGGCTTAAAAACTGTAGCATAGTTTTCATGGGAATATATTCTACAGAACATTTGTGCAATAGTTATCTTGTTTCAGAATTGTGCTCAGGAAGGGTTCTTGAGATTGGGGGGTGCTGCTTCTCATCTTTCCTCATTCCAGCATTAGGTCACCAGGAAATAGAGACTAGCAAGGGTAGGAATGGGAGAACTGAGGGATCGATGAGGTAAGTAGCATGTCTTTCATTCTTAAAACATTCTCACTGATGTTCTTATGTAATTGACAATTCCGTTATCATTATTATTATTAACAGTTATAAGTTAGTTTGTGCATAATCAAAATTGACTCATTTACCAATGGAAAAATATATAGATCCAACACAATTTTGATAAAAAATTTACCCAAAGAGCTTCAAGTTGTCAAGTATAATAAGTATAGCAATAATGCAATTCAGAATAATTAATTTTTCCAGTGTTTCCATGTGTCTTTGTGCAGGGAGCAGTGTGCTGCTACATATACAGGGTGGGCCATTTATATGGATACACCTTAATAAAATGGGAATGGTTGGTGATATTAACTTCCTGTTTATGGCACATTAGTATATGTGAGGGGGGGAACTTTTCAAGATGGGTGGCGACCATGGCGGCCATTTTGAAGTCGGCCATTTTGAATCCAACTTTTGCTTTTTCAATAGGAAGAGGGTCATGTGACACATCAAACTTATTGGGAATTTCACAAGAAAAACAATGGTGTGCTTGGTTTTAACGTAACTTTATTCTTTCATGAGTTATTTACAAGTTTCTGACCACTTATAAAATGTGTTCAATGTGCTGCCCATTGTGTTGGATTGTCAATGCAACAATCTTCTCCCACTCTTCACACACTGATAGCAACACCGCAGGAGAAATGCTAGCACAGGCTTCCAGTATCTGTAGTTTCAGGAGCTGCACATCTCGTATCTTCACAGCATTTGCTGTGCAGCACCTGAAACTACGGATACTGGAAGCCTGTGCTAGCATTTTTCCTGCGGTGTTGCTATCAGTGTGTGAAGAGTGGGAGAAGAGGGTTGCATTGACAATCCAACACAATGGGCAGCACATTGAACACATTTTATAAGTGGTCAGAAACTTGTAAATAACTCATGAAAGAATAAAGTTACGTTAAAACCAAGCACACCATTGTTTTTCTTGTGAAATTCCCAATAAGTTTGATGTGTCACCCTCTTCCTATTGGAAAAACAAAAGTTGGATTCAAAATGGCCGACTTCAAAGTGGCCACCATGGTCACCGCCCATCTTGAAAAGTTTCCCCCCTCACATATACTAATGTGCCACAAACAGGAAGTTAATATCACCAACCATTCCCATTTTATTAAGGTGTATCCATATAAATGGCCCACCCTGTAGTGTATGTTTGCTTTTGCATGTTAGCCATACTAGTTTGCACTTGTACTTTATTTCATATTGTTTGTAGTTGCTGGTCTAACATTTTTGCATTGTATGTTCTGGGACGTGACTGCCTCCATTTGGACTGTGTGCTTCTGCCCATCTGTTCAATGCGTTTAATTGGAGCATAGCTCTCATAGACAGTGGTTGTGGAACCACTGTGCCAACTAACCCATTCGACTTTGGCTATTCCCAAGGGTGTTGTCCTGTAAGCCAACTGATTTTTAACCCCTCTTCGCTACATCGGGCCGCTACAGAATCGCTACAAATATAAATATAAACAAGGCAAGTGACTGTAGCAGACTATTTTGGAGCACTTTGGAACATTGTGCTAAATTGTATGTATCGGAATAAGGCACAAAAGTTTCTTTGTGGGAGTCTTATTTCTATTTATATTGAAGTTGGCGCAATAGGTATCGGTGGGTTTGGAATATTATTATTAAAACTAGCACCCAACTAATATCAGCACCAATACCCCACAAGAAGTGATCGGTGCCTACTAGTAAGCGAGGGTTGATTGCTATTTATGTTTAAAAAATAAATAAAAACGTCTAAATAATTCTGCTGGTTCTGTAAGTCAGTATTCTTTACCACACCACACACCCAGAAATACAGAACTTTGTGGGTTCAAATGATTTAGGAATTTGAAAAAGACCTGTAACCGCTTCTGATATGTCTGTTTTAGCAGCTACTTGTATCTCCATGTATTAACAATTCTAAGGCATCTGTTCTTAATATTGTATGATGTGCCATCCCTTCATTATTCCCACTAAAAGTTATGAATGTAATACCAGCAGTTTGCAGTCAAGGTCCAGATGGGTGTTAGGCCGAGTTCACACGAACGTGTGTGACCCGTGCTCATGCTGGGGCCCACAATTAGCGCGCCGCAATGCACGATCGCCGGCCGTAGGTCAGCCGCATCGGATCGCGGACCCATTCACTTTAATGGGTCCGCGATCCGCCCGTTCCGCTAAAAGATAGGACATGTTCTATCTTTTTGCGGAACGGAGGTACGGGACGTAACCCTATGGAAGCACTCCATAGTGCTTCCGAGGGGTCCCGTCCCGTGCGCCCGTTCCGCGATTCCGGATTTGCGGACACATTAAAGTGAATGGGTCCGCATCCGTGATGCAGAATGCACACGGAACTGTGGCCGTGTATTGCGGCCCGTGATTTGCGGGCCGCAATACGGCCACAGATCACACACGTTGGTGTGAACTAAGCCTTACCTGTAGTGGATGTGTTGATGCACAGTCTCACTCTGACAGCACCCCAAACTTGTTAACAACTTTATTGCAAACTGCTACTAATTCGTTCAGAATTTTTATAACATGGGAAATGTAAGTAGTTACGAAAACAGACATATCAGGAGAGGTGATATTATTATTCAATTGCATTATAATTATCATTAATAAAAAGTCTTATAGGTAGGAAAAGTGCAGAATGTAAGATGAGAGTAGATCTATTCATATTTATTTCAGTTACCAGCTCAGAACTATGTTTCATCTTTGATAAATTCTTAAAAGAAAGTTTTGTCTTTTATTAGTGCCGTATGAAATGTCACGAGTCACGACTCCTTTGTACAATACTTAATCTCAGCGGGGTTATCATTAAAGTCACGCATTGCTCTGGCTCCAATAAGGGCAGTGGGAAAATCCTTTTCTATATAATACCAGGAGAAAAAGTGGAAGTCACTGATTGATATCAACACAATGATAGGAAAAAGTATCGAGAGGTGCTGGTTACATAATATCGCTCTTCAAAATGCTACAACATTCTCTATGAAAGGTTGGCTCCAGTAATACCAGCATGAACTTGTGACGCCATTGTTCTCCTCAACAAGAAATGTCTTTAAAAGACACAATGCAAGTTCGTTACATCACTCTGTTAACTCATTGCTGGCTTTGCTCGGTTTGCTTTGCTCGTGTTTTTTTTTAAACGTGGCAGCTTTATAATAAAAAAAATCTAACAGTATGATATTTAAAGGAGTTGTCTCACAAATTATATTATACATTTTTCAAACCAACACCATGATCTGAATACTTTTGGAATTGGATGTAACTAAAAGTTTAGTATAGTCGTTGAGTATTTTAACAAAAGCTATCTTTATAGTGCCACCTGTTTTTCTGTTCTATTCTTTATTTCTCTGTCCACCTTACTGAGGTGGACACACAGGCTCAGTTAAATCCTTCAACTGCCACCAGCCCTATCTACTGACTGAATTTGTGACAGCTACCGGGAGAAAGCTGCTGCAGAAAGGACATACCCCTGAGACAGAACATACCCCTGAAAATGGTCACACCCCCAGGGAGGGGTCACCACCACCTAAGCTAGCAGCTGTAAATAAATCTAGCAGAGCAATTTGAGCAATGATTCGGGGACACTGGATCCATGTGAGGAATAGGTCTGGTCCTAGCTTTGAGATTGTAATGTACTATATGATTTCTGATTTTAATATTTTACATTAATCACAGGATAACTCCTTTAAGAGCAAGAACAAGCTGCTAACAAACTGAGACTCTCGCTCTTGCAGATTTGGTAGACTTGTATTTCATGGTATTAAAACTTTCATCCGTGACAAAAGGTTGCCCGTGTTACATACAGATTGCCTTTAAAGAATATGCGCACGGTTACCATAAATTCTTCTGACACATCACATGGACATGTTATAGAGGTTTGTCTGACTACAGCATCAGGCCCCTTCCACTAATCACCAGAACTTTGGTTTCTAACACATTTTTGTATTCTTTCCACACAAATCGCACAAAATGGTGGCTGCTACTTTATAGTTCAAAAGACACAAAAGAAGGCATATTCCACCAAAAATTTATACTTTGTGGACCATGTTTTAATAAAAAAAAAATTGGCAGTGTAGTTTTTTATTTTAAACACGCTGTTTGTTACTACCGGCTACCATTCATTTGCCCATAGTCAAATCTGTGACATTTCTAATTCTGTCTTGGCGTTAAAGATCTTGAAAGGACCTGGATACAGTCCTAGGAGACCTCAGATTATCATTTGTGACTTTTTGGGGCAATTGGGGCACAGTCGATTCTGGTTCAATTTATTCGGACTGTATAAAATCTGGTGGTCAATTTAACCAATTCTGATTTTGGGAAATTCACTCATCATGAGCTATTCTATCCAGTTCTAACATGACTTCAGTGAAACTCTCACATTCATATGTAAGTCCCATTGTACATTCAGGACTATCTTGTGAGATGTTTCTATGGTCCGTATATATATATATATACATATATATATATATATATCTACACATTAGCACAGCTAATCACTGGCCACGGCGGTGACCATCTCCCCTTAGCAGATTTACCAATAAGAATTAGACAGTGCAAACTCAGACAGTTTAAAGATGCACCTGATTTATCAGAGTAGCTTATGGTGGATCGTAAGCTTGGCACATTTTAGAATGTCTCGTTTAAATTTATGCCACCTAATAATTGGTTTACTTTCCACCACAAATTTTGCTCCAAAAATCCAGAAGGAGGGAATTTATCAGGACCTCATTTGTGCAAACATTTTGTGACATTTTGCATTCTTACACTATTCCCTCCCAGAAAAGTCAGTAAGAAAGTTGTTGTGTTTTACCTGTCAAGACACATTTCAGATTCATCAACTGCAACTTTTTAAAAAGTCACAAAAATGATTTCAATCTTATTCCAGTAAAGGGTTGGTCTAGAGAGTGGAGTAATATCTCAAGAGAAAAGATTTGGAATTTGTTTACACCCTGAATTCTGGTTTCACAAAGTAACAGGATAGGAACTCGCAACTTTTTTAGGCTACTTGCACAAACATTTTTGTAACTTTTTGGGATCTTTTTACACCACTCACTCTTATTTTGAAAAGTGGGTGGTAAAGTGGGCAAGGTTAGATATATAAATTACTTTCACTCCATATTTACTACTACCACCTTTTTTTAAGAAGTTGCAAAAAAGTCACAAACTGAAACAAACTGTAGTTGCATTTCTAGAAATCTGTGGTTTTGGATTATCCAAATTTAGCAAACAATGTGCGACACTTAATAAGTTTGTTGCAAAGTATGCTAAAGCAGACTCAAACAAAATGGACTTAAAATATTCCCCTCATGATAATTTCCTCCATAAAGTATACCTTAATGGCAATACACAATAATGAGTTTGATTCTCCAGCTCGCTGCTGAACAGCGAATTATGTATACTAAAGTCCAAGATGCAGAACCCTGTTTTCTCTAACAGCAGACACTGGGGAACAGTGGGTTTGGCAGTAGGATCTGTCAGTAGAATCTCCAGCTTACACACATCACACATTATATGGTATTGTTACTGAGAAGTAGGCCACCATTTTTGCCAAGTGGCCTCTTATTCACTGTGAGGTTCATTTTTAAGTATTTCTATAAGTGTATATTTGTAATGCAACTAGCAAATAGAATATACATTGTAACTGCATTTACCCCTTCATGAAAATGAAATACATGACATGCACTATAGGTAGGAGGTAAGTCACACATAATGCCAGAGATTATCAGAGGGGTATGGCTGTTGTGGAAATTTTATTAGGATGTGTATTTAATATTGTGTATTGTCATCATGTCTCTCAGTGTCAGGATAAACCATTGGAGTGGATATCTTCCCGTGTATGTCCTGTCACAGCTGCTGGGCGCAGAGGTCTCTGTCGGCGAATGGTCCATGTGCTAAGCACTGGGCTGTGGGCCGGGGGAGACTGATGTGTTCAGCAGAGCAGTGTTTTGTTGGCTGATGTATGGACTCCGGCTAGGTCCCCCGCGCAAGACGCAGATTTATTGGCTTGGCATGGATGCATTTGTTAAGAGAAAGATATATGAAAGGAACGTGCGTTTGTTGTCTCTAGTGCGCTTGATCAGCCGCTGGAGATAATGACGTTGTCCTGTAAATAAACATGCATGAGGATCATAGTAACTTTATCTGTCATTGGTCACTGAGCAAGGCTGGATCAAGTTAACTCCAGTGGTAATGGGAGATTATTGTATACATGTGTTTGTTGGCTATGCTATTCTAAATGATGGTGTCTTGTCTTCCTATGACAAATAGTCTAACCCAAGAGAGAGTCAAAAGAGCCACCCCATAAATGCACATCCAACCATTGAAGGATAAAAAATATATATATGAAGTTTATTGGACACAACAACACACACGCATTAAAAAATTGTATACAATGTAGAACAAAGTGCGGTATGCAATAAATATATGTAACCGACACACACAGGTCCACTGAATTATCACATGAAAATGTATGCGTTATCAACCAGCATATAAAGCAATACAATAAATCACATATAGCAAATGTAAGGTAAGGTAAGACCACTAGAATTAAAGGTGCAGTAAGACCGACATAGGGTCAAATATCAAGAGCCAAACCTACATAGCCAGCTGGTACAGTGGACCTGGAAACATAGCAAGCGCCCAACGCGTGTCGCCGGAGCAATCCGGCTTTCTCAGGGGTAAAGGACTGTGTGTTGGGGCGTCAGTTAATATAGGGTATTGAATAAACTATAATTGCGTTCACCTGTGCAGCAGGAGCTGTGGTCAGTGCGTGAGCATATCAGATTCCAGTCAGAACCAGGAACCGGAAGTGTAAGTCACATGATCGGCTGGTGGAACGCATATGCGCTCCACCAGCCAAAACACAGCCACATAACAAAGGAGACATTGAAGACAAACATATTTGTACTCAACATTAGAAAATAATGGGGCAAATGAACAAATGTAGCTATTTAAAGCAACATAGGCAGTGCCAGGTAAGCTGGTGAATGATCCGGACGATATTTACAAACCGGAAGTAGATTGCGAAACCGGAAGTGACGTGCCGCTGTGGAACGCATGGTGGAACGCATAGTGCGCTCCACTATGAATGGTGGAGCGCACGATGCGTCCAGCACACGCCCAGAGGCACGGCAGCATACTGAAAGGCACAGGGGAGGCACACACAAGGAGGATGGGGGTGGAGTGATGAAAATATACAGAACAGCAATCGATAGCTGCAGTAGTAGATGTGTAGCCACTAATATATGCATACATACTAGTCATATTCAACAATAATAATAATCATATAATATGACAGATGCATAACAGAGGATTGAGCATATACATACATAATATGCAAAATTCAAATGTGCAATATATGAAGAGGACATAAATACAGGTAATATATAAAATATACAATTGATCCATATAAAAATACATATACAGATATATTAAGCATATCTGACACACACACCTATATACGTGGTGCTGTCAGCAATCCCAATACATATCCCCACAGAGGCATAGACATTCAAATAATGTGAACAATAACATACAAGTATGTTGAGCAACATACGTGCATGATAATAAATGAACCTGATATGTGATCAACGATCTAAGGACCTAAAAACTAATAAAAGGGAGCAAATAAAATTAGTGATAAAATGAGACCAACGTGATAAGACCACTGATGTGGAAGTGAGAGGATAGTAGAAACAGAAATACCCAAATGTGTCTGTGAAAGCGTGAATGCAGGTGAAAACGTGATAAGAGCCTGTGGAGATAAACGGTTATTTGATACGGGACCAATTATAGTAACAAACATATGTCATCACTTCCTGTATGTCATCACTTCCTGTGGTCGGGTGATGGGCCAGCCCCTTTTCTATTGTTACTGTGACTAAATAAAAGGTGAGCAGACTGTGGAGGAGGGGCAGTTGCTCTGCAGAACTCAACATGAAAACACCTTTGTCTGACTGCGGTTAATAGACTTGTCTTTCCTTAAACAAAGTCTGATGAGAGCGGATTTCTACTATTAATATTTCTACAACACTGTGTATGACAGTCACTTTCCTGCAGTAACCTCTAAGTTAAAAGAATACTCCAGTCCTCTCTGCTTAACCCTTATACACCACAATTAATACAGATCACACTGTCAAAAGTTAAACCTTACCTACAAATGCTTGTTCCTGATAACTGTCTTGTGTAAATGTGCTAGCAATCACCCAAAAAACAAGCAAAACGCTTTGTTTGGTGATCCACCAGATATACAGTACAAAAATCATTGTTTATCGGCAGCTTCCAGTATTAACAGCGATGTACTTTTTGCAAGTAATGAATCTGTATGGGCATGAAGTATCATAGTAGTGAACGCTCATCCTCACACACAGGAGAAGATTGCTGCCAACGATCAGGACGTTTCGTTCCTGATCGTTGCCTTTTGTATTTGCTCATGTAAGTTGTCCCTGAAAGAGAATCATGCTGATCTTTGGTCATTCTAAAAAGTGATGTGTCCTTGTGTACCAAAATGCTAAAACATAATATATACATAGAAAAGGGCTAAAATGAAGATGTCTGGATGCAGGGAGGAATAATACAATAATAAACATTTATAGACACTATCAGATATACGCCAGCTTGTGGCGTAAAGGAATCTGCGACTTTTCATATCTGGTCTAAAGGGGGGGGGGGGGGGGCGTATGTGGGGGCTGAGAAGGGGATGGGCTGGCGTAGAAAATGGACCAGCGGTGGATGCGCTGAAGTTACATAGACGCTAGCTCCTCATTACTTCAGCGGATCCATCGCCAGCATAAGGGATTATTAAGACCGGCATCTAAAATGCCGGTCTTAATAAATGACCCCCTGTGTGAGTTTGTAGATTCTATTCTATATTCTGTTATGGTTTCGCTACACCGCTCTGCTATATCTATATATAGAAATGACCCAAGCTTTCCAAGGTTGTAATACAGTGTACATTTCTATCACATACATATTCTCTCCCATTCATTTTTCCTTTGTGATAAAATGTGATCAAAACGATGAATGAAAATGAAGTTCAGCCTACGGCTAAAGACTTTTCAGGATGTTACATGGAATATTCATGAACTGGATTCTTATTATACTGTACCCTTATATTGTCTGCTGTCTAACTATAATTAGAGATATGAGAACTTCCTGAAGTTTGTTTTATATGACTATACAATCTTCTGGGTCACGGGATGTGTTTCCTATGAGTAATCCACTGAAATTCCAAGTGTTTCATGCAATATGTAACATTCTTTAAAGAGGTTGTCTCAGGTCAGAAATTTAGGAATATTAATAGAATTTATAAAAGAAAAATGCACAATACATGCAGACATTATATATGTACTAAGCCCTCGTTTTGATATGATAAAATTTGAGACTCTCAGCCAATATATTTTGATCAAAACACATCTGTGCCCACCTACCAGTGCCAAGGTGGTCTCAGTCAGGCAGGTTCTACTCTAAACCTACCTATGCCATTGGGCATCTATATTCAGGACAGCAGACCCTGCACCTATAGTGTGCTGCTCCTAGTTCCTGCCTTGACTGAGACCACTTGCTGGTAGGCGGGCACAGATGTGTTTTGATTAAAATATATTGGCTAAAAGTCTCAGATTTTATCATATCAGAATGGGGGGCTTAGTCCATATATAAAGTTTGCATTATTTTCTGTGTCTTTTATTTTATAAATGGAGCCATATACATCCGCATATTCATTTATTATACTGTAGAGGATTTTTTTTTATCTGTTTCTGTGATTTTTGACTATTAAAGGGGTTATCCAATACTATAAAAATGTCCTCCATATGCCGAGCCCCTCACAGTGAGGGTTATACAGGCAAACAAACAGAGAAACGGCACACCTCTGCAGGACACAGGGGAAGGGGCCTTGAGTATCCCAAGGTAATCAACTGTTGGCTGGGGAAGATCAGGATGCATACACTGACCCTTTAATAACCAGATGGAGTGTGCATGTCCTATAGGCAATAAGAGGCTTTCCCAGCAAGGAGCAAGCTGCAGCCTACGTGGGGAAACAGAGAGCTACTCTGGCGGGGAGAAGGAGGAGAGGGAAGCTGGTGGGTCTGGGCCCCTTGTAAATGTGAACAGAGGAACAGGTGAGAAGAGCAGCAGCCATGCCCACTGGGGAAAGACATGGGCCAATGCCATATCAGTTATATCTGTATTTATCTCTTAAGCTAAGAGCAGGACTAGGTCTGCACAGCTTTCCAGCCTTTGGATGTAAATGAGAGATCTTGAATATGTCAAAGAATTAAAATTAAAAATATATCAGAATGTTGTATTATAAAATGATTAATTCTTAGTGACATAAGCATAGAAATACTACATTTATGGGCAAACAGGGAATTTGTAAGCGTGATTCCTTTCCCCCAGTTATACTTTGCTACCTTTCTACATGTACTACTTCATACATTTTTCCACAGACGCTCCTTGCTTCTACTGATCATTTAGCAACAGGCCATCAATTTAAAATTTGCATAATGTTATTCTGTCGTTAGAGGTAAGTCACTGTATAGCGGTCTATGCATCTCTCATTGCACTCAGCAATGAATGAGTATGCAGTAAGCTACACCTACTGTAGCGGTGATAGATTTCTGTAAACTTAACTCAATATTTTCTGAACTGCTCAGAAATCAATGCTTGGGTTGTAGGTTACAAAACAATTAGTACAAATTTGACACCTGAAAAAAAAAAAAAAAAAAAAAAAAAAAATGGGGTAGCTGAGCTTATTCTCAATATCTTTAAAGGGGTTGTCTAGAATATAAAAATATTTGTTATGCCCACTTCTGCACTTGTGACCCACTTGGTCAGCTGTAAAGCAATGAGAGACTACTCCAGGAGGTATCAGCCTGGTGGTTCCCCTGCAGCAAAGTCTAGATGCCTGTATATGGGTTAAAGGGCTAAGACCAGGGGACTGCTATGATAATGCTCTTTGGAGTAGGCCCAAGTTAATTATGCATAATTTAAACAGTGGTTCTACACCCATTGTGTAACAATACCCTCTTTAATAACTGTATTAGCACTAAAAACTGTTTTCTAATATATTGTTTGTACATTTTTCCTTGGTTTTCACAATCCTGTAGTTGGTCATGTGACTGTCCACTTTGCAAACCCCAACTTTTTCACTGGTGTCACATTAATCCTGATCACTTTGGTGTCGATTGATCTCTAAGACACTCTATTGGTGGTGTCCTAGTGTGGGCAAATTGAAGCACAGGACCGAGAGACATAATGGGAGTTGGTTTGAAATAGAAAACGCAAGTCGAGCTGGAGAAAGTTAAAGGGAACCTGTCACCGGGATTTTGTGTATAGAGCTGAGGACATTGGTTGCTAGATGGCTGCTAGCACATCCACAATACCCAGTCCCCATAGCTCTGTGTGCTTTTATTGTGTAAAAAAACTGATTTGATACATATGCAAATTAACCTGAGATGAGTCCTGTCCCTGACTCGTCTCACGTACAGGACTCATCTCAGGTTAATTTGCATATGTATCAAATAGTATTTTTTTACACAATAAAAGCACACAGAGCTATGGGGACTGGGTATTGCGGATGTGCTAGCAGCCATCTAGCAACCCATGTCCTCAGCTCTATACACAAAATCCCGGTGACAGGTTCCCTTTAAGCAAAGAACAGCTCTCAAGAGGGAGCAATGTAAACAAAGAAGATTGAGCTGCAAGCACTGGGAATGAGGTTATCTAGGATCCTAATTATAAGAAACTGGGCTATATTACTATGACATAGCAAGTATAATCCATTAAAGGGATTGTTCCACGAAAAAGATTCTAAATTTTTCACACCAGCACCTGGATCAGAATAGTTTTGTAATTGCATGTAATTGCAAAACTAAGCATAGCCATTGAGTTATTCAGTTAAATGTATCTGTATAGCGCCACCTGCTGTTTGCTTATTTTCTTATTTCTTTGTCCAGCTCACTTAGAAGGCCACACATGCTCAGTTTCATCCTTCAGCTGCCTCATCAGCTGTGATAGACAGAGCATGGACACCCCCTTATCTACAGCAGAGAAGACACTCCCCTTGAGCTGTCAGCTTGATGTAAATCTAGCAGAACAATGAATGGTGAGATCTCTGGACCCATTTGAGATACAGGGCTGGTTACAGCTTTGTTAGAAATAGATTGTTATGTACTACATGATGTCTGGTTTTAATTATTTTTTTTTACATTAATAATGGGTTAACCCCTTTAAGTATTAATTTTTGGGGTCAGAGAACCTTTCACAATCTGCAGTCAGCATGTTATAGATCAGAAGGAGCTGAAGAGCTTGAAATGGTGTACTGTATTGTGGGAAAAGATTCAGTAAAATGTGTAATATATTCATTAAAGCTCTGCTCTTTCTAAACTTAATAGCTCAGTGGGCTATCTTACTCACTGATTGATAGTTTTCCCTGTATAAGAGATGGCCCATTTGACTTCTGAATTGAGAAAAATCTGACATTTCATTAAATATATTACATGTTATATTGAATCATTTATCATAAAACTATATATCAGGGGTACTCAGCTTGTGGACTGCGGTCCAAATCTGAAACACTCCTGCATGTGCCAGTTCTCAACTCTATCTGCCATCAGCTTCCTGCTTCCCCAACTGCATGCCGCTGCTTTCTGTAGTTCAGCACAAGAAGGCAAAATGTAGTGTCTGCTCTGAGCCACAGACAGCACAGCACTAGGCAGATGTGCTCCCCTCTGTTCGTCGAGAGAATGTGGGGTAGGTAAGTATTCAAGCTGGAGGTACTTAATGGGGCATAACTGTTTGAGAGGGCATCTAGAGGGAATAACTGTGTGGGAGCCATCTAGGGGGGCATAACTATGAGGGGGATCACTAATGGGGCATCACTGTGTGGGAGCCATCTAAGGGGGTATAATCTATTAAGGGGGCATCACTACATGTGTGGAGGCCACCTAAGAGGGCATCACTGTGTTTCGGGAGCCACATAAGGGGCTATAACTTATAAGGGTGGTCACCTAAGGGGTTGTAGCTCTTTTAGGGGGGCATCACTGTGTGTGTGGAACGCCATCTAAGGGGGCATAATTCTGTAAAGGGGCATCACTTTGCGTGTGTGTGTAAAAACTGATACAAAATGGCCATTAAAAATGGTTAAATGGCCATAAAATGGACGCACACACTGAAAAATGGCAATGAGAAACTTCATCGCTGTTTTTTCACACTGTTGTGTTAATGATGGACATACAAGCAGTCAATGTATTGATGTATGCAATTATATAGTGTGCAATGCTACGTGGCACATTTTTCCTCATCTATATATATATATATATATATATATTGTGGGGATTTGCTATAGTAGACAGGCTAGTGGACGCAGTGTAGAGGCAACCATAAAGTCTTTAACCTAAACAGTTCAGTATTTATTCACACATAAGAAAAAACAAAAAGTGACATTTTGCAGTCTAGGTGTTTGTTCACACCATGAAAGTCCACAGAACAAAAATCTTCACCTGGTTTGCAGTTTCTTCACCTGTGGTCCACAGAAGGCTTTAGGGGACTGTTTCTCAGCATGCGGCTCAAAGCCCTTTTGCACGGCACAAGTTTTCAGATCCCAAAACACACAGGGACTGACAGCGCTCCACTGTCAGAGAGGAGTAATCCACACACAGCTGAGACTGCTAGCTGGGTTTGATATATGCCAGTAAAGACCCGGCCTGAAGCGTGGGGAGCAGCCACCCAACCAGCACTTTGGCTACTCCCAGTAAGAGCCGGCCCGGATCAGCTTACAGCCATACTAAAATAGCAACGTGTCAACCAGCACTAGCTGCCGCTGACACTTGAAAATACCGGCTCTTACTTCACCGAGGCCAGGAACCTCGTTGACTCATACCTTCCGTCAACGACGGACCCTTGCGCCTTACTACATACCTCCCCCCTTTGTTCAATCCTGAGAGGGTGAACACTTGCCAGACAGTGTACCCGAGACAGGGCATCTGCGTTTCCCTGTAAGCGGCCTGCCCTGTGTTCCACTTAGAACTTGAAGTTCTGTAACGACAAGAACCATCTGGTGACCCGAGCATTCCTCTCTTTGGCTTGGCTCATCCACTTGAGACGGGAAGTGGTTGATCACCAGACGGAACTTTCTTCCCAACAGATAATAGCAGAGAGACTCGAGTGCCCACTTGATGGCCAGGCACTCTCTCTCCACTATACTGTAACTAGTCTCGGCTAGGGAAAGTTTGCGGCTCAGGAAAACAATGGGATGTTCCTCCCCATTGATTTCCTGAGAGAGTACAGCTCCGAGGCCTACTTCAGAGGCATCGGTCTGTACCACAAACTCCCGCTTGAAGTCGGGCATCACCAGAACCGGTGACCCGCACAGGACCGACTTCAGTGCGGAAAGAGAATCTTCCACCGGGTCATTCCAGCGGACCATCACGGACTGTCAACTGAGCCGCTAAAGTGGCAAAATGGGGAACAAACCTCATATAATAGCACACTATTCCCAGGAATGACTTTATTTGCCAAGTGGTGACAGATCGGGGCCAATTCCGAATCGCCTCTATTTTATTTACTTGGGGTTTGATGACTCCGCGTCCAATGACATACCCCAGGTACTTAGTCTCCTCTAACCCTATCGCACATTTTTGGGGGTTAGCGGTCAGTCCAGCCTTCCTAAGGGAGTCCACTACAGCCTGCACTTTTTGTAGAAGACTTTCCCAGTTGGTACTATGAATGACAATATTGTAAAGGTAAGCCGAACATTACCGACTATGTGGACGAAGTGCAATGTCCATGAGCTGCTGACAAGTGTCAGGGGCGCCATTCAGGCCAAAGGGTAACACCTTATATTGGTATAGCCGTTCTGGTGTGATGAAGGCAGTTTTCTCTTTGACAGCCTCCATCAAGGGTACCTGCCAGTACCCTTTGGTGAGGTCCAAAACAGAAAAATATCGAGCTTGGCCTAACCTCTCAATGAGCTCATCCACCCGAGGCATGGGATATGCATGAAACTTAGAGATTTAGTTTAGTTTGCGAAAATCATTACAGAACCGTAATGTCCCGTCCGGCTTGGGTATTAAGACTATCGGACTGGCCCATTCACTTTTGGATTCCTCTATGACGTCTAGCTGCAGTATTAGCTGCACTTCCTCCGCAATGGCTTGTTGCCGAGCCTCGGCTACCCGGTATGGTTTTAACCTGACTTTTGCCTGAGGCTCAGTGATAATGTTATGTCGGATTATGGAAGTGCTTCCTGAGCCTGCTTAGAGGAGAGGCTGTCAGCAATTTTCACTGTGCTTCCCTTGCTTCAGAGAGAGGGGACGAAACTGCTTTTCCTAGAAACCCTGGTTGCGGGCTGTCTTCAGTACAGGTTTCTCTATCTTTCCATGGTTTGAGCAGATTCACATGGTACACCTGCTCCGGCTTTCGCCTCCCTGGCTGGTGTACCTTGTAATCTACCTTTCCAAATTTTTCAAGTACCTCGTAGGGCCCCTGCCACCTAGCTAGGAACTTACTGTCTACGATTGGTACCAGAACCAATACCCGATCACACGGGTTAAAGCTCCGGACCCGAGCCTGCCGATTATAGACCCTACTCTGGGCTCGCTGTGCTACCTCCATATGCTCCCTAACCAGAGGTAACAATGTTTCCATCCATCCTTGCATATGGGTGACATACTCAACGACACTTTTGTGCGGTGTCGGTTGCTGTTCCCACGCCTTTTTGGCCACGTCCAACAGACCGCGAGGGTGTCTGCCGTATAATAGTTCGAAGGGCAAGAACACAGTAGAAGCCTGGGGCACCTCTCGCACTGCGAACATTAGATAGGGCAGAAGAAGGTTCCAGTCCCTCCCATCCTTAGACATCACTCTTTTTAGCATATTTTTAAATGTTTGATTAAACCTCTCTATCAAGCCATCCGTTTGTAGATGATACACGAATGTCCATAGCTGTTTTATGTGGAGCAACTTACAGAGTTCCCTCATGACCTTGGATATAAACAGGGTCCCTTGGTCAGTCAGAACCTCCTTAGGCAGACCCACTCGAGAAAACATCTCCATTAACTCCTTAGCTATGAGTTTGGCTGACGTATGACGCATACCAAAAACGGCCAGTCCGGATAGGAAATAATAAATATCTTTATTCATACATATTACATAAAACACAATTAAAATACGTTGGTGGTGTAACCACACATGAGGCAAATAAATTGCCACACAGGAGATAACAAACATTATCAATGCCGAAATATGAAACATACATCAATAGAGATGTGGGGTGAGCACACAAGATATCATGAGATCATCACATAAAGTGCCAAGTGCTAAACTGCGGATGGATAATATTCCAAACCTCCAGAGTCTCTACATATCACATGAATGTACCTGTAAATGAAGTCTGTATCTCCCTCGTCCCAACGCGTGTTTAGCTTAATGCTTCATCAGGGGGTAGTGCTAATTGGACTAGTCCCTCCCTACCCATATATACCCACCCTCATCAAGTACATGTGCCCCACCTGAGAATATGCAGACCAAACAGTTTCTTGCCGCCAATTCCGGACCGGAAGTGATGCTGTGCGCTCCAGCCTGGAGCGCACACGTCAACATATGCGGCCGGAATGTGCGGCTGGCACTGAGTGCCTCAACTCCTCCCCCTGCATCGTCAGCATATGCTGCGCTCCAAGTAACTCAACAGTGGAACACAGCGTATGGCAAACGGACCATGTATGCCTCCAAGGTACCACAGTATATTGCCAGCATAAAGTGCACAGTCTATCAAAACTCATCATTATAAATTGGTATAGAAATGCCCATGCTACATCCTTAATTATAATAAAGGTGAAATGTGAACCGATGAGTGAAAATCAAAAAACGTGTGCAAAGGAGTGAACAGTAGCCAGTGACAGTGAAAAAAAGTGTGTAAAAAAAGAAGTGCTCCCCGTGATGTGATAAAAACACAATTTAATAAATGATAATGCATGATTCCATGCAAAAATACTGAACTCAAGTCTTATATACACATACCTACATACCCAATTCTCAAATAATTAGATAATATATTCTTTTTTATATATATATATATATATATATATATATATACATATATATACACACACACACGTACCTCCACATATCCCCAAATATGACATGATTAATACATAATCAATAATGCATTTCCTCAATCGTAATAAATACCCAATTAAAACCATAATGTGAAGACCCAGCCTAGAGCGTGGGGAGAAGCCACACACCCAGCACTTTGGCTACTCCCAGTAAGAGCCGGCCCAGATCAACTTACAGCCATACTAAAATAGCAACGTGTCAACCAGCACTAGCTGCCACTGACACTTGAAAATACTGGCTCTTACTTCACTGAGGCCAGGAGCCTCGGTGACACATACCTTCCGTCAACGACGGACCCTTGCGCCTTCCAAAAACATACATATATGTATATATATATATATGCCAGGTCGCCATCTTGAATGTGGGCGCCTATGTCTTTTATGTGAGGGATAGTCTTGCAGGATGAGAAGTTCTTCACGCCTGCGCACTACTCAATTCCGGACGCCTACCGGGTCCTGCCGTCTCAAGCTACATGTGAGAACTTTCTATTGGATGAATTATCTGTTTTTAATCAACACGATTATGTACAGCTGATTTGTGAATAATGATGTTATGCACTGTAATCATATGAATTTATGGACACATTTTTGGCACATAGCATTTTGTGACTTATCGTCTGTATTTAGTGAGATATAATCATGCACATTTGATTATATATTGTGTTTAACAATGTTTTTGTAAAAATTGATGTATAACTATGTTATCACTTTGTTAATCATGTATGCTATATAAGCACTTGATTTTGCACTGTGTATTATGACTTGACAAAGGCTTCATGGAGTGAGCTGAAACGTTGCTGTTACCACATGGGTGATTAAAATACCCTTTTTTTCACAGATATTTGAGTGCTGCCTTGGCCTTTTTTACACATATCTAATAGGACCGGGTCCGTGGTCTGCTTCAGGGAATTGCACCAGTTTGGATTCATGTGCTGCTCTTCAACTTTAAATATATATATATATATATATATATACAGTACAGACCAAAAGTTTGGACACACCTTCTCATTCAAAGAGTTTTCTTTATTTTCATGACTATGAAAATTGTAGATTCACACTGAAGGCATCAAAACTATGAATTAACACATGTGGAATTATATACATAACAAAAAAAGTGTGAAACAACTGAAGATATGTCATATTCTAGGTTCTTCAAAGTAGCCACCTTTTGCTTTGATTACTGCTTTGCACACTCTTGGCATTTTCTTGATGAGCTTCAAGAGGTAGTCACCTGAAATGGTCTTCCAACAGTCTTGAAGGAGTTCCCAGAGATGCTTAGCACTTGTTGGCCCTTTTGCCTTCACTCTGTGGTCCAGCTCACCCCAAACCATCTCGATTGGGTTCAGGTCCGGTGACTGTGGAGGCCAGGTCATCTGGTGCAGCACTCCATCACTCTCCTTCATGGTCAAATAGCCCTTACACAGCCTGCAGGTGTGTTTGGGGTCATTGTCCTGTTGAAAAATAAATGATGGTCCAACTAAACGCAAACCGGATGGAATAGCATGCCGCTGCAAGATGCTGTGGTAGCCATGCTGGTTCAGTATGCCTTCAATTTTAAATAAATCCCCAACAGTGTCACCAGCAAAGCACCCCCACACCATCACACCTCCTCCTCCATGCTTCACGGTGGGAACCAGGCATGTAGAGTCCATCCGTTCACCTTTTCTGCGTCGCACAAAGACACGGTGGTTAGAACCAAAGATCTCAAATTTGGACTCATCAGACCAAAGCACAGATTTCCACTGGTTTAATGTCCATTCCTTGTGTTCTTTAGCCAAAACAAGTCTCTTCTGCTTGTTGCCTGTCCTTAGCAGTGATTTCCTAGCAGATATTCTACCATGAAAGCCTGATTCACACAGTCTCCTCTTAACAGTTGTTCTAGAGATGTGTCTGCTGCTAGAACTCTGTGTGGCATTGACCTGGTCTCTAATCTGAGCTGCTGTTAACCTGCGATTTCTGAGGCTGGTAACTCGGTTGAACTTATCCTCCGCAGCAGAGTTGACTCTTGGTCTTCCTTTCCTGGGGCGGTCCGCATGTGAGCCAGTTTCTTTATAGCGCTTGATGGTTTTTGTGACTGCACTTGGGGACACTTTCAAACTTTTCCCAATTTTTTGGACTACTGACCTTCATTTCTTAAAGTAATGATGGCCATTCGTTTTTCTTTACTTAGCTGCTTTTTTCTTGCCATAATACAAATTCTAACAGTCTATTCAGTAGGACTATCAGCTGTGTATCCACCTGACTTCTCCACAACGCAACTGATGGTCCCAAGCCCATTTATAAGGCAAGAAATCCCACTTATTAAACCTGACAGGGCACACCTGTGAAGTGAAAACTATTTCAGGTGACTACCTCTTGAAGCTCAACAAAAGAATGCCAAGAGTGTGCAAAGCAGTAATTAAAGCAAAAGGTGGCTACTTTGAAAAACCTAGAATATGACATATCTTCCGTTGTTTCCCACTTTTTTGTTATGTATATAATTCCACATGTGTTAATTCATAGTTTTGATGCCTTCAGTGTGAATCTATAATTTTCATAGTCATGAAAATAAAGAAAACTCTTTGAATGAGAAGGTGTGTCCAAACTTTTGGTCTGTACTGTATATATATATATATATATATATATATATACCGTATTTTTCGCCCCATACATTTTTTCCCCCTGCATCTTATGGGGCGAATACTAATGAGTGCTTCAATTATGGAAGCGCTCATTAGTACCGGAGGACCGGGAAGCGGTGAAGGCTATGTATTCACTGCTTCCTGGTCCTCGTCTGTCGGCTGTGAAGGCTGCGCACAGCGTGACTGCGCTCTATGATCTCATTCTGTGCACAGCCTTCACAGCACAGCCAGAAGACAGAGTATGCTGGAGGAGAGGAGCGGCGGCGTCCAGGAGCAGGAGAGGTAAGTGGCTTATTTATTTTATTAAACATGAGGCGCTGGGGGAAATATAAGAGGCAATGGGGGCAATATGAGAGGCAATGGGGACAATATAAAAGGCAATGAGGACAATATGAGAGCCAGTTGGACAATATGAGAGGCAATGGTGGCAACAAGAGAGGCAATGGGGGCAACATGAGAGGCAATGGGGGCAATATGAGAGGCAATGGGGGGCTATAGAGGGCTGATATGAGGCAATAGGGGCTGCTGTGAGCCAACATGAGAGGCAGTGGGGGCTGCTGGGGGCTGATATGAGGTCTGATTGGGGTCTGAGGTCTGACTGGGGGTCATTCACATGACTTGTTGGGGTCTTATTAACATTGGGGGTCTGATTGGGGCTGTTAGCTGACGTCTGATCTGAGGCGTAATGGACAATATTTTTTTCTTATTGTCCTCCTCTAAAACCTAGGTGCGTCTTATGGGCCGGTGCGTCTTATAGGGTGAAATACGGTATATTTAACAACAACCTTACAATCCATACAACACAG
The DNA here is from genome assembly GCF_014858855.1 of Bufo gargarizans. Classification (NCBI taxonomy): domain Eukaryota; kingdom Metazoa; phylum Chordata; class Amphibia; order Anura; family Bufonidae; genus Bufo; species Bufo gargarizans. The sequence continues at coordinate 182,565,693 of NC_058083.1, forward strand.
GTCCATAACTCTTCCATGCACTGTAGATAAGTCCTCATTAGCACGTAGTGGAATAATTATTTCGAATATGATTTCTACAGTGGCATAAAAGCTTATAGCAGTGAAATACATGTTTCCCTTCCTTACTTCTCAGATGGATTAAATTCCAAACACCGGTATTGATAATAGTAAAAAGAGAGATATTCACAAACTTTCCATGCAGTCTACCATCTCCACCAATCATTGTGGATTCAGCCCTGGCAGTAGTTGCCATTTTGTATGAAATATTTAAGTGGGATAGTTTTATTACGTACAGATAATCTCTGTGTTTATTATTGAAGTGTTTAATGAGCAGTCATTAAAGTAGATTCCGAAAGGTTCCTGCTATAACCACCGGACTGTCAGCTGAGATCACAGACTGTTTCTTTGGAGCAAGAATTTATAATAGTAACTTAGTTTCAGTTTACGTTTAACTTAAACAGTTTGTGGAGTGATTATTTTTCTTCGGCATTGTAAAACATTCATTCTCTATGTTTATGCTGATGAAAAGCTGAGTCTTACTCCTGACAGTTAATGTAAATACGATATATCAAGCACTACAAGGAGCTCTGAGAGGGAGCTTTTAAAACCTAAGTCTTACTTAGCAACACATGCACCATACTCAATCAGTGAAAGCTGTAAAAACACGTAGCATGCAGATAAGCAGCAGCTCAGCATGTGATCCATGCCTTCAGAGTCAGCCAGTATATGCTCCTATACTAAATTAAGCATGGCAAAAAATTAAGGAGAAGTCAAAGCTAACAATATATATACTATACAACATTTCTGTTGGTAGTGAGATAACCAAATCATAAATCCTGTTATACATAATTGATCCTTCCAGTTATTCATTTTGCAAGTTTTACCAAAAATCTCTTATATATATAGAATGTTGATAAAATTGATCATCTGGACAATCAATTTTGGAAAAGAGGACTAGCGGCAATCAGCTAGTAACAAGAGGTCCAGCATCTGAAATATCCAGTGGCTGCAGCCCATTATACGCATTTGTGCAGAGCTCCTCAGAGTGGCAACCGCTCAGGAGTGGACTGGCCAAAGACCCTACATGGAATTTTCCCAGTGGACCGATGCCTATAGGGCTTCTCCAGCCCTTCTCACTGCTGCTAGCCAAGTACATACTATTGGATGAACTATAGGGGTCATTATTAGAGGAAATCCAAGCAGCATGCTGAAGGTAGGGCTTGCTTAATGATCTGGCCCACATCCCAAGCATCCTGCTTCATATCCATAGTAGAGATGATTGGAGGAGGAGGACAGAACAGGGCACCAATTGATGACCACCACAGAGGGACAGCTTCTGGGGAGGTATCTTGTGCTACATTGTGGTATTTGGTTCTACAGGATGATATTCTGTACTGCTCTATGGTATTATTGACCCTGGCAACATGTATTGGCTCCATCTACTTGTGTTGCCCCATCTTGTGTCAATATTGGGGCTACTTTTCGTTCTATTTTCTAGGACCACTTTAACTTCTCATTCCGACCCTGCAACTGCTGCTGGCAGTAGAGGTATAACTGTACAGGGTACAGAAGCTGGATTGCACCAAAGCCCAGGACTAGTGCTATATACAGATGTAGTAGAGTTAGCAGTCCCACTTAGTGAGTTATCACATGCATCAAGATTTTGCATTGTGGCCCAAGAGCTTCATTGTAACCCTCTGGTAGACAGAATCTCTAGTTAACAGAATACTGTATATATATATATATATATATATATATCGTGGGGTTTTGCTCTGGTAGACAGGTTAGCAGACGCAGTATAGAGGCAAGGAACCAGGTTGCAAATCAACTTCAGTGTTTTATTCACACTCAGCAAAAACACAACAGTCTTGGTGCTTGTTCACACACAGCAAAACATAACATTAAAGTCTTTGTGCTTGTTCACAGCAAGACAAAACAATGGTCACCTGGAATCCTAGGTGTCAGTTCCCACCCAGCTATATGCTCAGCCACAGACAATTTTCACCGTCAGTCTTCCAGGCGGACTGACAGCTTTACTGTCAGATGGAGGATAATCGACCCAGCTTAGACTGCTGACTGGGTTTTTATATTCCATACCAAAACCTGTCCTGGAACGTGGGGAGAAGCCACCCACCCTGCACTTTGGCTGTTCCCAATAAGAGCCGGCCCAGATTGGCTCTACAGCCATACTAAATAACAAATAGTGTCAGTTAGCACTAACTTCCGCTGACACTTAAAATTACGGGCTCTTACCTCACCGAGGCCAGTAATCTCAGTGACACATACCTTCCGTCAATGACGGACCCTTGCGCCTTCCTACAATATATATATATATATATATATAGAGAGAGAGAGAGAGCGAGAGAGCGAGAAAGAGACTAAAAATTAAAGAGGACCTTTCACTCGTATACAAACTAAAAACTAACTCTATCTGTGGGCAGAGCGGCGCCCAGGGGTCCCCCTGCACTTACTAGTATGCCTGGGCGCCGCTCCGTTCGCCCGGTATAGGCTCCGGTGTCTCAGCTCCTTCTGTTGTATTGGACTGATTTTTTGTAGGAGGCGTGTCCCTTGCTGCAGTGCTGGCCAATTGCAGCACACAGCTCATAGACTGGCTATGAGCTGTGCGCTGCGATTGGCCAGTGCTGCAGCAAGGGACACGCCTCCTACAAAAAATCAGTCCAGTACAACAGACGGAGCTGAGACACCGGAGCCTATACCGGGCGAACGGAGCGGCGCCCAGGCATACTAGTAAGTGCAGGGGGACCCCTGGACGCCGCTCTGCCCACAGATAGAGTTAGTTTTTAGTTTGTATACGAGTGAAAGGTCCTCTTTAAACTATTTAGGAAGGGTTTATAAGGCCTGTCATCTTCATCCTTGGGCAGAGCAGGATATTCTGTCCCCCAATTGCTGGTACTATATGAACCCTCTCTCACAGCTCACATGCTCACCTTCACAGCTCACCTTTTTCCTTTTATTTTGTGTACAAACCATGGCATGTTGATTATTCTTTGCGGTAAATACAGACTATGCAATATGGCCTTTTCCCTGCAGCAAGTACAGACCTTGCCAGGAGGACTGCACCTGCCAACAAGTACAGACCGTGCTATATGGTTGCTACCTGCAGAAAATACAGACCATACAATATGGTTGCCCCTTTTAGTAAGAACAGACCATGCAATATGTTTGCCCCTGCAGCAAGTACAGACCATACCTTGTGGATTGCTCACTGCAGAAAGTACAGTCTATGCATGTTAATTGTTATTTGAATCTAAAACAGACTATGCGATGTAGCGGTATTTGTGGCATCAAGTAGGACTCACGCCTGGGTGGTTCCCTGGTAGTGTTTATTGCGAACATTCTAAACGCCAATTTTTATTGCGAATATCGGCACTTAGAGAATTTGGAAGATCTAGAATATAGTGCTATATCTTCGTAATCGTGAATATTCTAGATTTTTTTCATCAGTACCCTCACTGCTTCTTGCTTGTGGGCCAATGAGAAGGTTGCAATATATTTTTCTGAGCTTAGCAACATTCCCTAGCAACCAATAGGAAAGTTGCCTACCCCTTACTATATAGGAAACTCGCCAGCAGCCATTTTCTGCAGTTTTTTGAAGTTCTGAGAGAGATAGAGAGAGAGAGCAGTGTCATTGCTGTGCTCTGTGCTTTGCTGAGTCACCTGGATCCTTAAAAAAAGTAATTTGCTCTCTGTTTTTCTGTGCTGTAATAGGGATTACTGTGGTGTTATAGGGATTAGTGTGCCGTGATACGAATTACTGTGCTGTGATAGGGATTAGTGTCTTTGTCTTTCGTTTAAAAAAAAAAAAAGAGTAATTTGCTGTCTGTTTTTCTGAATTCCAATTTTATTAGATTTTTGCCCCATTGTCCCAAACAGTGCTGTGATGTAAAATTACAGTGATCAGGAGTTCTTCCTCACAGTCACGGAAGTTGCTGCCAACCATTTTCTCCAGTCTTAGGAAACTTCTAACAGCTTGAAAAATGTAGCAAACGTGAGCCACGCCTGTATTGCACGCACAATAAGCACATATTACATTGTCGATTTTCGCAATCAAGAAAATAATGACTGGAGATCACAAATTCTAGAATTAGCTAATTTATGGTCATATTAGGCCAAAAAATTTGTGAAATATCGCAAAAAACAAACATTGCCTATGCTGCTCATCACTATTCCCTGGCAGCAAGTACAGACCACATAAAATGTGTTATCTATGGAACCATGTTCAGTTCATGTCTAGTATGTGTCCCTCACTTCAAGTACAGACCAAGTGATGTGGGGCATCTATGACACCATGTATGGCTCATGCCTGGGCGATTCCCTGGCTCCATGTACAAAAGTTAGGCATCTATGGCACTATGTACAACTCATGCCTGAGGAGTTCCTCGGCTGCATGTAAAGGCCACTTAAAGTGAGGCGACTATGGTACCATGTACAGCTCATGTCTGGGGGGTTCCCTGGCTGCATGTATAGACAATGTAATGTGGAGTCTCAGTGCCATTAAGCACAGCTTGTGCTGGGGGTTCACTGGCCTTTAGCTTGTTGCACGCCATTATGGATGTTTTTGGCATCAACTGCTTCACATGTCAGGTATTTTCTTAGCCCTAAAGGAAGTGCTCTGGGAATTAAATGTAATCTATCACCAGTTATATGGGATCCTAACTAAGGGCACCATAAACAAGTGACAAATCACCCTAGCAAAATGCTTTAATTCACCCTGCCGTTTTTTGCCCAAATCTTTTATTAAATAGCTCAAGCACATGCCGATTAATCCCCATATTCATGAGCTCCAGGCTCTCCCAGCTCCCTGCTGCTAAATCATATGGGGAAAAAAACTGTCAATCAGAGGCAGGAGGCAGGGTGATCTGTAAGCTTATGAATATAGAGACTTGTTGGCATGCACTGGAGATGTTAGAACCTAGCAGCAGAAAACTGCTGAAAGATTGCCTTTAGTAATACTGTATGCCACAGGGTTTCCTTGACAATTGAATTTGCATGCCTTGCCAGTTTGATGTATATTTATTTCTTGTGAGTGTTCCTCCATATCTAACGTGTTGCTCAGCAAGGAGATTCCTGGCATTTAATACTTTGTACACCTTGTTGGCATCAGGTATGTACCAAACCTTGAAAGGTGTTTCTGGCATCATGTGTGCTACACACCATAGGGTTCCTTGGTTATATTGAGTTATGCCAGGGGGTCTTTATTGATTGCTCCATTGGTTACCATTGTAATGGTTCTCTATATGGTGGTATGACTCCCTGTGTTGTCCTGGCTGTTTCTGGACTGCTTTGCTTAATATGTATATTTTTCCTTTTGTATTCAGGACAGCATAGTCTAGTGTCCTCTGCCAGCACATTTGCAGAGCGTTCGTGAGTATTGGGTACCATGTTGTGACATCACTCTTGTGGTGCAGGAATGTCTAGGCCAGGGATGCTCAACCTGTGGCCCTCCAGCTGTTGTAAAACTACAATTCCCATCATGCCCTGCTGTAGGCTGATAGCTGTAGGTTGTCCGGGCATGCTGGGAGTTGTAGTTTTACAACAGCTGGCGGGCCGCAGATTGGGCATCCCTGGTCTAGGCCAATAGTATCTATATTACTTTATGAACTCTATAGCGAGCAGCAGTTCATGCTCTCTGTCATATGTTTTTATGTATAACGGTGTTGCTGAAAATGTTTAATAGAAGAATATTGGAAAGGGAGGGTGCAGAGAGACTTATTCTGTGTCAGTTTTATATATTTATTCCTACATTTACTTATTAGACGTAAACTAAGATATGTAGATCAATACCAATAAGATGGAAGTCCTTATTATTCCACTGCCAACCAATACCACGCAGTCTGCACCTGTGACAAATTAAGTTGTAACTAATCAAATTCCTTGCCGAACTTCAGCGAAGTTGTCGAATCAAATTTTTAAAAACTTTGCTTATCTCTACCTCTTTAGAAAGCTTTGGTGCATCCTCATCTGGAATATACAGTTCAGTTCTGGGCACCAGTCCATAAAAAGGATGCCCTAAATCTAGAAAAAGTACAAAGGAGAGCAACTAAACTGATAAGGTGCATTAGTTTTGAGAAAAGATTTAAAGAATTATATTTATTTAGTCTTGGGAAGAGGTGTCTAGGGGATACAAGACCTATACAAATATATAAACGGGCCATACAAAAAATACAGTGAAAAACTGTTCCATGTAAAATCCCCTCAAAAGACAGGGATGCACTGCCTCTGACTGGAGATGAAAAAGTTTCGTCCCTAGAGGCGTCAAGGTTTCTTTACTGTAAGAACTGTGAATCTGTGTAATAGTCTACATCAGGACATGGTCACAACAGGAACAGTGGGTAGTTTTAAAAAGGGCTTAGATGAATTCATAATATTAATTAACATTAAATGGGGTGTCTTACTTAAGTAATTGGCATTTATAATGTAGAGAAAGTTAATACAAAGCAATTACTTATATATTGTGATTGTCTATATTGCTTCCTTTGCTGGCTAGGGTAATTTTTCCATCACATTATACACTGCATGGTTGCAACCATGGCTGGGACCATGGGTGTGCTCATAGTCCTTGTACAATTGCCTTGTATTATCTTTGTCTATATGATAAATGCCTTTTCCTGAAGTGAGACAACCCCTTTAATGCTTATGAAAATGTATAGAAATCTGGGTCTCACTTCACTTTTCTAAAATTCATATCCCCACCTATTCCTTGGTTGAACGTGATGGACTTCAGTCTTTTTTTAACTGTATTAACTAAAAAGGGGGGGGGGGATTAGAGAGTTAAGGGCTGTGGGGGAGAGTCTGGGAGTTAGGGTAAGTGATGAGACTAAGTCTCCTCTTTAAATATAACTGTTAGCTATAGTGCTAAATAACTGAGTCGTCAACCAAAGGGACGAAAATCACAGTGCCCTAGTGGGGGAAGGTGGAATGGCTGACCAATCAAAGAGGTGCATTGAGAGAGCACCCGTAGACCAGCATAAAAGCTAACATTAACTATTTGGGGAAACTCTGGTGTAGTAGGTGTATGGCCATGTGAAGGGGGAACTACGAAGAAAGCGTGAGCAACAGGAAACTGATGGTGTGAACTTCCCCTCAAGTCCATCTCTCCTCCGTAATTATGAAGAGGTAGTAGAATTTCTTCAGTGGGGCAGGCTGTCCAGTAGTACGGTAACGGGGGACTATCTTGTTGTGGTCAGAAAATTTCCTAGTAGCCGGATCCATGTCTCCGCTTCAGCGGGGTGGTACTCGGTGTTGCCTTGTGGAGGGGGGTTGCGAACTTCCCCAGTTGTTGCTGAGGCGTCCATTTGCTGCTCGTTGAGGTAGAGATGGGTGATTTCTCCATGATTGCTCACTTCTCTGGGTTAGAGCCTGGAGTAGCGGTGGTAATGTCCAGTCAGGAACCGGCATCTGTGAAATGTTCAGAAATCGGAAGGCTTCTGGGAGATGATCTGGGGAGTGGTTAGACATGGACTGTCCTCCTTGTTTGTGCAAAATAATATGAAATGGGTGGCCCCAATGGTACGAGGATCCTGATTCTTTCAAAGCTTCCAACAGTGGACGGGCTAGCCTCCGCATATAAAGAGTTAGTCGGGAGACATCCAGTAGGATAGTAATTGGGGTATCTCCATAGAGAATCTCTCTTTTCTCCCGAGCTCCAAGAAGGATATCTTCTTTCACCTTATAGAAGTGTACCCGGCAGATTACATCATGTGGCCTTTCTGAGTCACGGTTTCTTGGACCCACTGTTCTGTGTACTCATAGTTGGTCGCTGGAGACTGTTTCTGGAATGTTACGGATTTTGAGGTTATTGCGGCGACCTCTGTTTTCCACATCATCGTGGTGGAGGGAAAAGTCCTTCAGTTGAGTATTATGAGAGGCTAAGGTGGTAGACAAGGAGGACACTGTAGTGGCTGAGGCAGAACATTGTTATTCAAGTGAGGTTCCTCTGTCATTAAGAGACTGTACGGTCTCATGTACTGCTTGTAGAGCTTGGGCCTGCTTGGTCTCTATGTGAGCCATCTGGGCTTCCAGGTCTGATCTTGTGGACAGAGCCCTCACCATCTCCCTCAACTCCGCGAGTGTGCGATCCAGGGTGGTTGGAGGGGAATGCCCCTATATGTGCCTTCAGGTGGCTGTGAGGGTGTTGAAAATATGGCTGGTGTGCTTTGACTGGGCAATGGCGTCTCTGCTACTGCCAGGAAGGAGGTCGGTACCTGTGTAGCAGCTTGTGTTGCTTACCTGTCCTCTTGCTGCTGGTCCTCCCTGTTGTCGGATGCCTGTTGTGATGAAGTGGTCCCACTGACTCCTTGCTTGCCCTGGTGGTCCCCTTGTGAAGTGGGGCAGATGCAGGAGGTGGAGGTAGGTTAATCTCCTCCTGGTCTTGAGCGGGCTTGGTGTGCACACTTGCTGGGGTGAACGGCGTGGCTGAGGAGCGTAGAACTGCTGCTGAGGCCGCCATTGTTGCCGCCTCTGTGTGCGTCTGCTCTGGTGGTCCAGAGCGCAGGTACCTGCCGATAGATTGGTCAGGAGGAGCCACAGACTGACTTCTGGACCTCCTACCCTTTGACATGGCCCATTTGAGGTGGTAGAGGTACGTTCCCCGTCAATTCTCCTGCTGTTGGTCGCGGAGCTCAGAGTGCGTGCTTCTTCACTCGGCCGTGAAGAAGCCACGCCCCTCCAGATCATCAATGTTTTAGTCAGTCCTCGAAAACCTTTTTAAGTGGTAAATGTCTAATATAAACTATGTAACAATTGTTGTTTCCCAAAGTTTATCTAGGGTTATGCTCCATATGTATGTCATTGATTTAGGACAAAATATAGAATAGCGATGATTGCTAGAAAACCCATGAAACCTGATCATTTATTCACTTGTGATTCATGCAGAACTGGTAAGTCATTTCTTATTTTGCAGTAGCTGCTTGGCAAAATACATATTTTGGAAGTGCTTTGAGGTGAAATATTGACTGAAAAGTCACATAAAGGGCAAAACTATAATGCTATGCTATATACTGTATCAACTATTAGTGGAAAAGAGCTAAGTAAACTATAAAACAATTAAAAAGTTGAAAACTACTCATCAACCGTTACAAATGTCCATGTCCTGATATCTGCTGAAAACTTGAGTCAAGTGTTGTCCATCCTCATTAGTGATGAGCGGCAGGGGTCATATTCGTATTCGCAGGGGCGTGGCCTGGCTATGGAGGAGTGAGGACGCATGCTGCTCTAGCTCCTGCCCTGGACCCACTGTGAGACCTGAAATTTCAAGGCCCACCATTTCCTACACACAGAATGGGACCCAAAAATAAAAGGATCGCATCCCTGTCCCTCACCCAGTCCGACTCCTCACCCACGCACGGCATTGCGCGATTCATGGTTCCCGGGCCACACAGCACAGCTCCGGCGCCATTTTGCTGCACACCACTCCAGGCCGGCCCTACGAGGAGGACAGCAGCGCTTTACCTGCACCCGCAGGAATGAAGACCCAGGCGTCGAAGGCCTCAGAGAGAACACCGGAGGCTTCTCATAGCCTAGCTCCGGGCACAGAGGTAACAAGGGTGCATGCCATGAGGGGAGTCACCTTCTCCCACGCACAACCGCCATAGTCCAGAAAGGCGGGAATCAAAGCCGCCAGGTATCTACCCCATCACCACCTCTGGCACAATATTATTCTCCCTCCCCACCAGCCATATTAATACATGAGGCAGAACAACATTGCAGCACCCTTGACCTCTTAAAGCTACAAGATTTGCTGGCTAAATTGTCGTCTATCCCCACCAAAGACGGCATGGAAACATATATTTCCAGATTGGCGCTGGGATTTAAAACAGAAATACGTAATATTAAGAATGAGTTACTTGCCCTGAACGAGAAAGTAACAGAGATGGAGGGTTCTGTGACACATTTATCTGCAATCCAAGACAAACAGGGCTCTTAAGTTGAGGCCCACTCTTTTTAATTACAATATCTGGCAGACATGCTAGACTCCGCCGAGAATAGGGGACGTCGTAACAACATACGTGTTAGGGGACTGCACGAATGCATACTTGCAAAAGACCTGGACTCCACCTTGCGGCACATTTTTAATGACCCCCTACAGGTGCCCCAAGACAGTCCCTTGGAGCTAGATAGGATGCACAGGGCTTTGGAGCCTAAGCATGACAACCCAAATAGAACCAGAGATGTTATATGCCGGGTTCACAGATACCAACTCAAAGAGGCCATAATGAAACGCGCCAAGGAAGCCGCTCAAGTATCATTTAATGGGACACAGCTCCAAATTCTGTCAGACTTATCTCGGCTCACATTGCTCAAGAGAAAGGCGCTTCGGCCCTTACTATCCGTCCTTCAGCAACGTAAAATTGTATACACTTGGGGCTTTCCTTTTTGCCTGCAAGCCCGCATAAATGGCCGGACAGTGATACTTTGCCACCCCAGAGACGTCACATCCTTCTCTGCAACCCTGGACATTTCGCCGGTGAAGATACAGGATTGGCCATCTTTACCAACTGGCCCAATGGTTGAAACCAATCCAGTACCTCAAAGGGCGACTAAACTTCCAAGACAAAGGAATCGCCCAACTACTGGGAACCCAGCGGGGGCCGACGACCATTCCGCAGGCTAAAGAGGACCGGACAATTTGATCCTACCTCGGGCGAGGTTAACAGAACCTACCCTCGTAATGTCATTCTGCTTTTCTGTAACCGCAAGGTATTGAATCAGCATCTAGTTAGTATCATTCTGCTCCTATGTAACACCATGGTGTACCCACCATACGATTATTCAGTTACTCTCACATTTTTTGTTTATTTTTTATTTTTCTGTGTCTCTGATTGTTGGTTCAGGGGGAGCGGCTTCTCTGTAGAAAGTCTGCTTCTGCACAGGGTACACGTCCCTTCTTGTGAAAACTATTGTCTTTTTGGTGTCCACACTAGACGTGTCTACTACCCTCAACTTTCTTCTTCATCTATTTTCTGTTCTGACTGCTCTACTTCCTTTCTCTTGGTCCTTCCTTCCATCTCACCCCTTCTTGGTCTCCTACTTCTCGTCCCTTCCACCCCCTGGCAGATCTTAAGACAATGTCAATGATAAAACTGGGGTCTATGAAGGTAAGGGGCTTTAGCACCCCGCAAAAATGCTCCCAGATCCTTTATCACATGCACAAGCAGAGAGTATCAATATTATTGTTACAAGAAACACATTTCAAGAGAGGCCACCTATCCTCTCTCCGGGACCGATATTATACACAGTAGTACCACAGCCCAAGCTCAGATTCGAGGTCTAAAGGAGTTTCGGTGGCTGTTTATAAGTCTTTCAGGGGAGAGGTGGCCGGTATAGAAGCAGATGGAGAGGGGCACTACATTTTTTTGGAGCTGAAGATACAGCGGATCATGTTCACTGTGATCAACTGGTATCTACCCAATCATAATCAGATTTCTACTTGCAGATCTTTTCTAGAACGCCTGTCTGTCTTTGCAGAAGTTCAGATGCTGATCTGCGGGGACTTCAACTTCACAATGGATCCTGCCGTGGACTCCACTGCTAACTCTGGTGGTATACCCAGTAGACAATTGAGGTCTCTTCGATCTTATCTTCACTCTTTTCAGCTTATTGACTTCTGGAGAATTCTGAACCCTCTGGAGAATTCTGAACCAAAGATTACACATTCTATTCTACACACCACAATTCTTATAGTCGCATTGACTTGTTCCTAGTTAGCTGTCACACCTTAGCCTGGAGTCTGGAAGCCACCATCGGTAATATTTTATTCTCTGACCATGCCCCAGTATACCTCTCGTTTGAATTGACAAATTCGACCTTTAAGCCCTGGAATTGGCGTTTGAATGACAGGTGCGGTATGCGTAGCTGACATTCAACAGACCATTAAGGACTTTCTGCTTGACTATTCCTCCGATGACACCTCTACCCCAACACAGTGGGAAAAACTAAAATGCATTTGCAGAGGAGTTTTTATCAAACATGGGTCCAGACTCAAAAAAGAGAAAGCCCACAACATTACTGACAAGAGCCCATACTTTAGAATTACAATACAAACGGACCTTAGAACCTGACGTCCACGTGGAATTGATGACAGTTAGGGACTCTATTAAGTCATTAATAGATCAGAAATATAAAAGCCTTTTGGATAGAGGGAAAAGATTCTTCTATGAATATTCCAATAAATGTGGAAGACCCCTGGCCCGAGCTCTCCACCCGAGAACAGCAAAAACTTTTATCCCACGAATACGGACCTCTACCAGTCATATGACTCATAATCCCGTAGACATAGTGGAGGAGTTTCGCTCTTATTATTCACAGTTATATAACATTAAGGGATAATATTCGGACCTGTCTCCTCCTTAAATTCCCGAATTGAGAAGTACATTTCTGATACGGCTCTCCCTACCATAGTTGATACTGACAGGGATCTGATGGAAGCAGATTTTACAGATTCAGAGATAATACGCGCCATCCAGGACTCTCCATCCGGAAAAAGCCCAGGCCCCGATGGCTTTACACCGGCCTTTTTTAAGCATTTTGAAGACATCATTTCTCCCGTCCTGACCAAGGTTTTCAATAGTATTGACGCAAACTCACGTTTTGTCACCCAATCACTGGAAGCCTACATCAGTGTAATCCCAAAGCCTGGAAAAGATCACACTCTCACATGAAACTACAGGCCCATATCCCTACTTAATATAGATATTAAACTGTATTCCAAGCTGCTCGCGGAGAGGCTGGCTCCTCTACTCCCACAGCTCATACATACTGACCAAGTGGGATTTGTTAGAGGTAGGGAAGCTAGAGACAATACATTGAAAACTCTCCTGCCAACCAATGCGGCCAAACACACTAATTCTCCTTTATGTCTACTATCAATTGATGCTTAAAATCCATTTGATTGAGTACAATGGCAATTCTTAGATTTCTCCCTAAGACAAATTGGGTTGGGCCCTAAATTTATGGACAGGATACGAGCACTATACTCTACCCCCACGGCCAAGGTCAGGACTAACGGCATATTGTCACATGCTCTTCCCGTATACAACGGCACGAGACAGGGGTGCCCTCTCTACCCTTTGCTTTATGTAATAATAATGGAACATTTGGCTATTGCTCTTCGCATGAACCCTTCAATACAAGGCATTAAAATGGAAGGAAAACACTACAAAACTGCATTGTATGCAGACAACCTCTTTTTATACGTAACTCAACCGCCTGTCTCTATCCCCTCCATTTTGAAGGAGTTCGAACGTTGTGGCCACCTCAGTAATTTTAAAGTCAATTATTCCAAATTTATATCCTCAACGTATCCATTCCTCAGAGAGAATTCACCGATATACTTACCTCCTTCCCATTTAGACACCAACCCTCTTCTCTAAATTATTTGGGAATCCAAATACCTGCAGATATCGACCTTATTTATAAACTGAATTACCTCCCCCTCCTAGACCTGCACCTTAAAAGACCTAAATAATTATAGCAAAATCGGGCTATCTTGGTTTGGCAGAATGAACGTTTTAAAAATGGATGTTCTGCCAAAGTTCTTGGCAGAACATCCATCCAGACTGTTCCACTAACCCCACCCACCATATTTTTCCATACCATAAACTCTAAGACTCTCAGGTTTATCTGGGTCCCCTTAAACCCCAGAGTTGGTCTATCCACCCTCCATAAAGCTAAGTCCAGCAGAGGTGCTGGTCTTCCGAATTTCAGGCTTTATCACTCAGCATCCATTCTTACACGACTTGTGGACTGGCACTTTCATCATACCACTAAACAGTGGTTCACTTGGAACAATCCCTATATCCTATCTCACTTAAACATGCTCCATGGATTGAACCGGAAGTACGCCCACGAGTCACCAAACTCAACACAATGGCCCGACAGTCTTTAAAATTGTGGGATTCGTTCACTAAAAAAGGGATTGGCTCCAGGAGGTATAGCCCCCTTATGCCGATATTCCATAACCCAGCATTTACAGCTAGCGCCAACAAGGTGTCTTTCTTAGGATTACAGGCATCCACAGACCCCCGATTTTTTCATTTGCTAGCGGGTGCTCCACTGCCCTCACTTTCTGCACTCACCTTGAAATCTCCTACAGCCCAGTTGTCCTGGATAGAATACCAGCAGATGAAATTGTATATTTATTCAAAAGGGAACAAGGCTTCTTCAGTTCCTCCCTATCTGAGATAGAGAAATCATTTCTCTTGACATCCCCGCCGACACACCTGATCTCCACATTATACCAATGCCTGTTAGAAGGTAGGTACAAAGGTTCTCCTGGCTTCTTGAAGGGATTGGAGCAGGAATTAGGGTCCCGTTTGACAACCACAGATCAGCAGAAGGCGTTTATTTTTACACACAAGCTATCTATGGCTTGCTCTGTCCAAGAAAGAAATTATAAAATTTTGACGCGTTGGTACAGATATCTGGTCAAGCTACATAGGATATTCCCCTCTGTGTCTGACACTTGTTGGCGTTGTGGAGAAGCTGAAGGTACAATGCTTCACGTCTGGTGGGCCTGCAATAAGGTCAAACCTTTTTGGGAAAATATTTTTGCGATTTATAGATATATTATGAAACAAACAGTTGCAAATACCCCCCAAGCGGCTCTCCTCTCCATCTTACCGGGCTCTATTGCCTTTCAAAAGAAAAGCATCCTGAGATTTTGTGCCTTGGCGGCAAGGTCAGTGATCCCCCAACATTGGCGTACATCCCATGAACCCTCCATCAGAGAGTGGTATTAAGAAATGCTATATATAGCAAGAATGGAAGAAGTCTCTGCTGAAAGCTCCGGACAATCTGCCAAATACCATCAGATTTGGTCTGACTGGATGGATTTCCAGCGGTCACCAGATTACATTTCCATGCTGTCTGTCTGAGTCTCTGCTTAGCCATTACAGACTATCCCTCCCCGTCTGTCCCTTAACCCCCCTCTTTCTTCTTTTTTTACTCTCTTTCCTTTCTTTCTCTCTTGCTATCCTCTTCAGTTTGTAGCAATGTTTTGTTAAAGCATCTCAGTGTAGGTGCCTAGGAAATGACTCACGGGAGTTGAATAGCACACTTGGAATATGTATTTAAACTACGCATGTCTAGGTAAATTGCCCTCTCAGATCCTTGTAAACTGACACTGTACGCTATTTATTCCTGTCTACACTTGTTAACATTCATATAAAATGTTTAAATAAAACAGTTTAAACAATATTCAAATTCGCGATATTTTGCGAATATTTAGTAGAATATTCGTCGAATATCCGCAAATTCGAATATTCGTTATATTCTAAAAAAAAATTACTCGAAAAATCGGCAAGGTAATGATCGGGTAATATGCAAATATAACACAATCAATACAGGTGTGGGTCAAAAAACGAATATATATCACTAGAGAATTTAGTGCTATATATTTTTTTTTTAATATTCAGCTTTTTTTTCCATCTGAAGTCATGATTTCTCCATGCTTAAGCAGGGAGGAATCATGATTTCAGATGAAAAAAAAAGAAGAATATTCTAAAAAACAAATATATTTGATATAGTGCTATATATTTGTTTTTTAGAATATTTGTAATATTCGAAAACAAGAATGTATAGCGATATAGCGAATATTAAAAAAAAAACAATATAGAGCAATTTAGCTAATATAGTGCTATATTCTTTAAAATAGTTGTCATTTTTTTCCAATCTGAACTTCAGATGAGAAAAAAATTACATCTATTAGACAAAGAAGATTATAGCACTATATTAGCTAAATTGCTCTACATTTGTTTTTTCGAAATATTCGCTATATCGCTATATATGGTTGTTTTAGAATATTACGAATATTCTAAAAAACAAATATATTAGTTTTTTAGAATATTCGTCTTTTTTTTTCAATCTGTACAGTTGTATCACTTCGGCATACTCCTCCCCGACAAGCGTCCCTGTCAACATGGGAACGCCTGGGGGTTAGAATATACCATTGGATCTGAGTTTTTATGATCTCACTGAGATCGTGAAAACTCAGATCCGATTGTATATTCTAACCCCCAGGCATTCCCATGGTGACGGAGACGCTTGTCGGGAAGGAGTATGCTGAAGTGAAACAACTGTACAGAAAAAAAATATATATATTCTAAAAAACAAATATCTTCGATATAGTGCTATATATTCATTTTTTAGAATATTCGTCATTTTTTCCATCTATAAGTCATGATTCCTCCTTGCTTAAGTTGCTTGTGGGCCAATGACTCATTGGCCCACAAGCAAGAAGAAGGGAGGAATCATGTTTTCAGATGTTAAAAAATGAAGAATATTTGATATAGCGCATATATAGCACTATATTCGAAATATGCGCGAATTCTCAAAGTTGCGATATTCGAGCTAATTATTCGTAATTCGAATATTCGCGCTTAACACTAATCCTAATCACAACTCCAGGTATGTAATCTGCTATCCCTAGGGTAGACATCTATTTTTACCCTTAGGCCCCCTGCACACGAATGTGTGCACCCCATGGTCCGTGGGGCAGCCGCAGCAGATCGCGGACCCATTCATTTTAATGGGTTCGCAATCCGGCCGTTCCACAAAAAGATAGGACGTGTTCTATCTTTTTGTGGAACGAAAGTATGGGACGAAACGCCACGGAAGCACTCCGTAGTGCTTCCGTAGGGTTCCGTTCCGTGCTTCCATTCAGCACCATTCCGCATCTCCGGATTTGCGGACCGATTCAAGTGAATGGGTCCGCATCCGTGATGCGGAATGCCCATGAAACGGCACCCGTGTATTGCAGATCCGCAAATGCGGTCCGCAATACGGCAACGGGAAGCACACGTTCGTGTGCAGGGGGCCTTAGTGAAGAGTTCTCCCTGGCAGGGATTTCCCTATAGCTCAACCTTGATATTAACTGGACTGGAGTGCCTTAAAATGTTGTAGTATTTTTACAATTACATACTCAAAGATCAGAGGCGTAACTTGAAGCTCCTGGGCCTCAATGCAACTCTTTAACATGGCCCCACTTACTGTTAATACTATTAACCTCTTATGTGGCAGAGAAACCTTCAGTAATCCCCAGGCACCAGGGTCCTGATGTGACTACTACCTCTGCACGTTCTATAGCTATGTCCGCGTAACCCCATACAGCCCTGTATCAGTAACAGGAGATATTTCACTTGATAACATTACATGTATTAAGGTGTATATGTTTATAGTGAAAACTTTTCTTCTTTTCCTATAGAAACCAATCCTATTATTGCTTGTATTTTCTATTCTGTACAGGAAAATGACCACTAGATTCTGATAGGTTGCTATAAATGCATTTGTTTGAGCTAGTTTTAAGAAATTGTTCACATTGTGTGTGTCACACCCTCCTGATGGGATTCCATTTCTGTAATAAACAGGGAGATGATGAAAAGGCTGCGGTAACAGATATTCTCTATAAATATTTCATAAGCACTCATTTGCTGAGCAAATAGCCCATGCTTCTCATTATAGGACTTTATATATCTGCCGTGAGTTCAGGAGCAGCTGTTCCTTTTCTATATAATATTCACAGCAAGGGTCAGATGCCACAAGGCCCATTCAGTGCTGTCAGTTTTGGTCATAATGCGGTCGCAGCTTTAGACTCTTTACCTTGACATGTACAATTAATATTTTCTCACTGCATATTACTATTGGGTATTTATCCTCCAAAGAAACAGCAGTTAATGGGAGAATTGCATCGGAACTGCCATGTGCCAGGAGTGAAAAGTGGGCAAGTAGCAAGTGGGGGGGGGGGGGGGGGGTAGGGGGAATCCATACAGGACCTGAGCAATTTTTCAGCTTGACATATAGTTTTTATAAACAGAAGGGCAGTGATTTATCATCATCACCACTTTATTATAGGAGCACACAGGATTTTGATTGTATACATAGGTAGAAGAATGCCAGTTACTTAAAGCTCAGGTCAGCAGAGCAGAAAGGGAATTCTCTCTGCTCGGGTTGCATTAGTATAATTTAGAAAGCTATTGCATAAGAACAAGAATCTGTAGGCCATGTGCAGTGACAATCTAAATTAAACTGTTTTACTTTATAGAAGCTGCTGTAATTTGTTGTGACCTGCCCCTGATTATATATCAGAGAAAATATTGCCCCTAGTGAAGCCAAGACCAGTTGTCAGCTGAACCACTGACATTTCAACTATAATGTTACCCTTGGTCGAATTCGAACCTAGGACCCCAGAGCTGCAAGGCACCAGTGCTAGCCACCGTGCTGCCCACTTATACTTTATTACTATACAGATGGCAAACAGACTGCCTACTGTGAATATTTTGTGTTCCTATAAAGAAAAATCACAAAAAAAACAAAAATAAAAACATCCTGCATGATACGATAAATAAATGTGCGGATGTCCTTGGCTACATTTATGAAAACAATCACAGAAAAAAAAAAGATAATAATGCAACAAATTAGATGCAAGCACTCACTCTGATGTAATAGAATCTGAGACTCTTAGCCAATATATTTTTATCAAAACACATTTGTGCCCACCTACCCCCGCCAAGGTGGTCTCAGGTCCGGCAGGTCCTACGCTAAACCTACCTATGCCATTGGGCATCTATGTTCAGGAGCGCAGACTCTGCACGTATAATATGCTGCTCCTAGTCACTGCTATGTGCATCCAGCAACCAATGAGAGAAGAAGCAAGCACACCTATATGTACCACCTAATCAAGGCGGTCTGTTTTATAGGAAGGGCAAAAGTGCACAGGAACGCTACTCCCAAGATAAAATAGGAGCGCATTCACACTTGAAGGTGCCACTTCCTCAAGCATATAGGAGGAGCAAGCACACCTATATGTACCACCTAATCGAAAACGGTCTGTTTAATAGGAAGGGCAAAAGTATACAGGAATGCTACTCCCAAGATAAAATAGGAGTGCATTCACACTTGAAGGTGCCACTCCCTCAAGCATATACTACATAATAAACAAAAATCACAGAAAAGAGAAAAAATAAAGATAAAAACATCCTGCAAGATATGATAAATAAATGTGCGGTTGTCTCTGGCTACATTTATGAAAAAAATCACAGAAAAAAATTATAATAATGCAAGCATTATATATGGACTAAGCCCTCACTCTGATATACTAAAATCTGAGACTCTTAGCCAATATATTTTGATCAAAACACATCTGTGCCCACCTACCCCGCCAAGGTGGTCCTATGCTAAACCTACCTTTGCCATTGGACATCTATGTTCAGGAGCTCAGACTCTGCACATATACCTGAGACCACCTTGGCGGGGGTAGGTGGGCACAGATGAGTTTTGATCAAAATATATTGGCTAAGAGTCTCAGATTTTAGTATATCAGAGTGAGGGCTTAGTCCATATATAATGCTTGCATTATTATAATTTCTTTCTGTGATTTTTTTCATAAATGTAGCCAGAGACAACCGCACATTTATTTATCATATCTTGCAGGATGTTTTTATCTTTATTTTTTCTCACCCAAGTCCAGCTTGCCCAATCATCCAAAACACCCGCGTGCACGGAACAGGCTGGTGAGCCTATATATCCTTGATATGAAAACAAATAAAGTTTCAGCACTCACGATTTCTTGGTAGCTAAAATCTTCATCTTTATTCAGGCAGTAGAAAAAGGTGTACAGGACATCCACCCACTAGTGCAGCATACATGATAATTTATATTAATATTTATATGTATGATGTGTATTTTATTTTATTTCAGCATATGATATTTTATTATTATCATTTTTATTTGTATGTTCACTGTTTTGTTTATGGAAATTTTCACGTTATATATATTTAAGATGACTTCATATGGATGCCAAGTGCATCCGCATTGTAGAACAATGTGAACAGTGTCAAAGTTTATTCTAAGCTGATTTATCTAGGGAGCAAAGAGTTAAACTCTTTTTTTCCATTCCTCCGCCCTTCAGGTGAGGGTGGAACCAGGTGCTCCCAAACCAGTATTTAATCATTAGAATAGACACTGTTCACAGTTAAGATTAAGAACTTTGTTCGAAACGCATCACAATGTTGCTGCACTAGTGGGTGGATGTCCTGTACACTTTTTTCTACTGCCTGAATAAAGATGGAGAGTGCTGGAACTTTATTTGTTTTCATATTGAGGGCTTAGTCCATATATAATGCTTGCATCTATTTTGTTAGTGCATTATTATCTTTTTTCTCTGTGTTTTTTTTTTTCCATAAATGTAGCCAGGGACATCCGCACATTTATTTATCATATCATGCAGGATGTTTTTATCTTTGTTTTTTCTCTTTTCTGTGATTTTTGTTTATTATGTAGTATATAGTGATGAGCGAGCATGCTCGTCTGAATGCCTGTTCGGCTCAAGCATCGCTATGCTTGGCACATGGCGGTACTCGGCTGAGTATCACATGTTCTCAAGCGCCATGCTCGAGTCTCCTCTCCGCACGATTCGCGGCTGGTAAACAGCCAATAAACGTGCAGGTAAATACTGCCATCACTGTAATGCCAGTAGCCATGTTGGCTACTGGCATTGCAGTGATTGGCTGGCCGGAACTCGTCATCGGGTGCTATATAACACCCGATCACGCGGGTTCGGCTCATTACGAGTTAGGGAGAGCTGCGCTTAGGAAGGTACAGATAGTGTAGGGAGATTGTGATCGCAATATATTCCAGTGAATAACATTTCAAAGACCCAAAAGTCCTTTTAAGGACTATTGTGTGTGGTGGCAGCAATTTAATTGTGCAAAGTAGTACTCGCTTTTATTTTAATACTTTGAGATAGCATTGTTGCGGGTATCGAAATTTCGATACCCAATCGATACTTTTGTCCCGGTATCGATATGATACCGGGATTTCCATTTTTTCGATACTGGGCTGCGCTGCTGCGCAGTCTAGTATCTCTGAACATGAGCGCACTGCTCTCATCGCGCTCATGTTCCCTCAGCAGCACAGGGGAGAAGGAAGCAGTCTCTCCATCCCCCCTGTGCTGTCGCTGCCACCAATGAACGGAGAGAGGGGAGGAGGAGGGGCGGGTGCACTGTGCCACCAATGATAGGACTTTTCCTACACAGAGCGAAGCCCAGAGATCTCCCAGCACTTACCATTATTCCTGGGCATCACTCCGTTCACCCGCAGTGCCCCATTACTGTCTCCTCTCCTGCTCCATATGCCAATTACTTCTCCCTGCGCTGAGATAGGACAGCGCTACAGCCAGGGAGAAGGAATGCCCACTAGAGAAGCTGATGTCTCCCCCCGATTGCTCCGATAGTAATTGGCACGTGGAGCAGAAGAGGAGACCGTAATGAGGCACTGCGGGTGAACGGAGCGGCGCCCAGGAATAATAGTAAGCGCAGGGACATCTCTGGGCACCGCTCTGTGTAGCCTAATACTTAAAGACTACTTTATATGGGTCAGACTTTAACACATAATACAGGAGGCAGGTGCCGGCAGCAGAATCGCATTGCCGGCACCCTGCCCCTGACAGGGAGCTGCGATCAGCGGCAGTTAATCCCTCAGTTGGGACACCTTAAGGGGTTAACTGCCGCTGATCTGCCAGTACCCGCCTCCTGTATTAAGGGGTAATTATCATTGGTGGCGCAGTGCGCCTGCCCCCCCCTCAACCCCCCCACCCCATTAAAATCATTGGTGGCTTTGTGCCCCCCTCCCCCCAACCCCCAGTATTAAAATCATTGGTGGCAGTGGCCACAGGGTCCTCTCCCCTCCCTCTCATTGGTGGTGCAGTGGCAGCTTCTGATTGGAGCCCCAGCAGTGTAAGCCTGGGGCTCCGATCGGTTACCCTGGGTTAACGGTCCAATTCACAGAGATCTATCAAGGTGAATAGGACAAGGGATGAAAAAAATCCCAGGTTCTAGCCCCTAAGGGGGGAAAAAGATATTAAATAAAAAGGGTAAAAAAAAAAAAAGTAAAAAAAAACCCACCAAAATATTAAGTATGAATCACCCAATTTCACATATAAAATATATAAACAATAAATAAATACATCACATATCGCCACATCAGAAAAATCCAAACTATTAAAATATAAAAAAAAATCTATGCGGTGAATGCTGGAACAGAAAAAATAAATAAAAACTGCACGATTCGCCATTTTTCAAAAAATGCAGAATGCACAAGGCTTTTTTGGTTTATTTTTTCGCGTGGTATCGAATGATATCGAGTATCGCAATACTTTTTTATAGTATCAAAACCAAATCATAAATTTGGTATCGCAACAACTCTACTTTGCGAAATAGCGATTTTTTTGCTATATAGAAGGTGTGTGCAGTGACTTGTGACATCTGTACAGCAATACGGCTGTGTGTCAGGGGCAGAGATAGGAAGAATATTACTGAAAACAATATTTTTTTCCTATAATCTATCCACATTTTTGCTGTCAATAGGGTAATCTGTGAATTGCGTGATCTGTGCTTCAACACCTTGTGTCGTTGTCAGGCCCAAATATAGGGAAAAAATTATAATATAGAAAACACTATTTTTATTCCCATAATCTATCCAATTTTTGCTGTCAACGGTGTAATCTGTGAATTGTGTGATCTGCGATTCAATACCTTGTGTGGTTGTCAGGCCCAATTATAGTGAAAAAAATATAAATATAAACTACATCAGAAAACAGTGTCTGTACTGCAGATTCCAATAATCTGGGCCTAAAATACTGTCTGTGGTGTTCTGTGACATATACTGTCCTGCATCCGAAAACTGTGTCTTTAATGTACAGTAAAAAAATCTGCGCCACATCTAGTGATAAAACCATTAATATGAAGAAGGCAAGCACTAAGTGATGGGGAAGTGGGCGTGATGCTGATGGTGCACGCAGAGGCCGTGGCCCTGGGCGCAATGAAACTGTGCCTGCTGCCACTGCACCAGAAAATAAAATCCACCGTACCCAGCCTTATGTCCAACTTAGCTGGGCGGTGCAGGACAACACTGTCCAAGTTGGACCAGTGCGAACGGTTGGATTGCTGAAGATAATGCTTCCACTCAGTTAAGCACCACCCTCTCTTCCACCAAGTCCGGCCTCTGTAGCCAAGAGTCTAGTCAACCGAATCCTCACTCTATTTATACTTCTTCCCACCATGGAGATGCTTGCCAAACAAGTTATCCCACACTCAGATATTCCGAGGAGCTCTTTCCCGAGCCACTATTACATTTGGCCATCGCACCCTGCACGCTTGAAGAGGGACCTGAGATATTGTGCCCTGATTCCCAACCTCTTGAGCCTTCACAGTCTCAAGAAGATGATTATGGTGAACGGCATTCATTCGTTCACAAGGTGGATGATGATGAGACACAGTTGTCAATCACTAAGGTTGTGGTTAGGTCAAGTCAGGAGGATGAGAAGAGTGAGGAAGTGGAAGAGGAGGTGGTTGACGATAATGTCACTGACCCAACATGGGAAGGTGAAAAGCCGAGTGAGGACAGCAGTACAGAGGGGGAGGGATCTGCAGTACCGCAACAGGTTGGAAGAGGCAGTGGGGCTGCAAAAGGGAGAAGTCGGCCACACCAAACAGGCCCGCAACTATTACACTGAGCACCCCTATGTGTAAATCTACCGTGACAAGGGGTAGGTGTTCCGCAGTATGGCGTTTTTTTAATGAAAGTGCAGACGACAAAAAAGTGGAAGTTTGCAACCTGTGCCATACCAAAATGAGCCGGGACGTGAACACTAGCAACCTCACCATCACAGCATGATCCACAACATGGCATCCAAGCACCCTAAGAAGTGGGCCGAATGCCTGGGTCCACAATCTGGGCCTGCGGGTCACACCACTGCCTCCTCTTCCCCTGTGTTACGCACTGCTGGCCAAACCCCTGTCGAAGGCGAAGGCCCAGATGCCCCTCGCCCTGCACCTGGACCTTCGCATGAACCATCAGCAACAACATCCACCTCCCTATCCCAGCGCAGCGTCCAAATGTTCATAACACAGTCATTTGAATGCAAGCGCAAATACCCACCCACAGGCCATAGCACTAAATGCACAAATTTTGAAATTACTGGCCCTTGAAATGTTGCCATTTAGGCTTGTGGACACTGAGGCCTGATGTCGGCAGCCGTCCCTCGGAACGCAGTCCCCAGCCGCCACTATTTTTCATGGTGTGCCGTGCATGCCTTACACCAGCATGTGTCCCAGAACATCACCCGTGCCCTGACCAACGCAGTTACTGGGAAGGTCCACTTAACCACAGACACATGGACAAGGGCTGGTGGCCAGGGACACTACATTTCCCTGATCGCACACTGGGTAAATGTTGTGGAGGCCGGGAGTGAGTTGTACCCTGGGATAGCACAAGTGCTACCCACGCCCAGGATTGCGGGCGCCACATCCATCAAGGTCCCCGCCAGCAGCTATGTTACTGGCTCCAACCCCCACTTCTCCTCCTCTGCCTCCTCCACTTCCACCTCCAGCAGCAGTCAGCCATCAGTCGCTAGATGGAAGCACTGTAGCACTGCTGTGGTAAGCGTAACAGGCCATGCTGAAGTTGACCTGCTTAGGGGACAAACAGCACACCGCTGCAGAGCTGTGGCAGGGTATAAGGGACCTGACCGAGCTGTGGCTCTCACCACTGAACCTACAACCAGGCATGGTTGTGTCTGACAATGGCCGTAACTTGGTGGCAGCTTTGGAGCTCGGCAACCTGACACACATCCCATGCCTAGCCCACGACTTAAACTTAGTGGTTCAGCAGTTTATCGAAACCTACAGTACCCCCAGGGGCGTACACAGAAATCATTGGGCCCCATAGCAAGAATTTAAATTGGGCCCCCATGCCCGTTCCTAGTCCCTCCTACTATGCGCCCTGGCTCCTCCCACTACCCTCCCTATCTTCTCCCCTGCCCCACCTCATGCAGAAGTATTTTGTTCTACAAAATGGCAGTACTCATGCCGGATCCCAACAGACCCATTAGGGTACTTTCACACTTGCGGCAGGACGGATCCGACAGGCTGTTCACCATGTCGGATCCATCCTGTGGCTATTTTGCCGTGCCGCCGGACCGCCGCTCTGTCCCCATTGACTATATGGTGCACGGCGAAAGTCGCCGGACTAAAAAGTCAGACATGCAGTACCTTTTAGTCCGGCGGCTTTCGCCGTGCACCGCCATGCTGCGCCAGAGCTCCGCCCCCGTTATAGTCAATGGGGACGGAGCAGCGGTCGCGCGAAATAGCCGCAGGACGGATACGACATGGTGAACAGCCTGTCGGATCCGTCCTGCCGCAAGTGTGAAAGTACCCTTATAGAGAATGGGATCTGATAGGTCCCGGTGGTGTTTAGCATATATTGACAAGAATCTGGGGCGTTACATGATGTAATACCACCCAACTTTCCTGCTGTCCAGCATGGCACATGCGCATAGACATGAGAAAAGTTTGAGGAAGCGAGTGCCCCCTTCCCCCATCCTCTGTGTCATGCAGGACAGCTGGGAGACAGTGACATTACTCGCTATCCTGCATGACACGTGCAGAGACAGGAGTCTCTGGGAAAGCTGGGTGAACCCCCCCCCCCCTGCCTTTCCATGTTCTTATCAGCTGCATTTATTCCTTGCAGGATAGCAGGAAATCTGAGGGACATTGCATGATGTAATAGCACCCAGCTTTTCTGCTGTCCTGCATGGCACATGTGGAGAGACATGAGAATAGTCTGAGAAAGCTGAGTAACACAGCTCCCACCTCCCCTCATATCTTCTCATGCCTCTGCACTTGTGCCATGCAGGACATCAGGAAAGCTGAGTGACATTACATAATAGCACCCAACTTTCCTCCTGTTCTGAATGACATATGTGCAGAGGAATAGCCTGGCAAAGCTGAGTGACGACCCCCCCCCCCCCCTTGCACTGTCCTCACCTACAAGTGGTCACTTACTTCATTACTGGTGGGGTAGTGGCAATCCAGAGAGGAATCAGGCATAATGGAGCTAACAGGCGGGAGGCGGAGCAAGCCGACGGGAGGCGGGGCTAGGAGGCGGGGCTAGCAGACGGGAGACAGTTAGGAAGATAGACGGGGGCGGGGATTCTCCTCCACTGCGGGCCCCCCTTCCTCACGGGCCCCATAGCAGCTGCGTGGTCTGCCTATATGGTAGGTACGCCACTGAGTACCCCAATTTGCCAGAGCTACTAGTGAAGGCACGCCACATGTGTGCCCATTTCCGCAAGTCGTCCACAGCTTTAGCCGGTCTGTCAATTCTGCAGCAGCACTTGCGGCTTCCAGCTCACTGACTGTTGTGCAACATGAGCACGCGCTGGAACACTACGTTCCACATGTTGGCCAGGCTTTGTGAGCAACAGAGGGCAGTTGTGGAATATAAGCTGCATCATGGTCGTCGCCTTTCTAGTCAACTGCCACTATTCACAAGCAAGGAGTGGGCATTGATGTCAGACCTCTGTGAGGTTTTTAAAAACTTTGATGAATCCACATAGATGGTTAGTGGCGATAACGCTATTATCAGTGTAACCATCCCACTGCTGTGTCTACTAAAACGATCGCTGCTCACAATTAAAGGACGACACTCTGAATGTGGCAGAAGAGGAAATGGGGGAGGACATTGCACAGGGTGATAGCCAGACCACCCTCAGTTTGTGTTCTCAGTGCGAATTGGACCATGAAGAGAAGAAGGAGGAGGAGGAGCTGGAGACAGTTGTCTCTGCTGCAGAGGGTAGAACCCATGGAACTTTAATTCCATCAGTTCAGCGTGGATGGGCAGAAGAGGATAAGGAGATGGAGAGTCATCCTGATGTCGGCATCAACGTCTTGCCTGTTAGTACTCTGGC
Organism: Bufo gargarizans; assembly: GCF_014858855.1. NCBI lineage: Eukaryota > Metazoa > Chordata > Amphibia > Anura > Bufonidae > Bufo > Bufo gargarizans. The sequence continues at coordinate 182,592,454 of NC_058083.1, forward strand.
AAACATGGCTGACTTCATGTTAGGCTGCCTTTCCCGCGACCCCTGCGTTATACGCATTTTAGATAACACTAATTACTGGGTGTTCACCCTTCTCGATCTCCGCTACAAAGAGAACTACTCATCTCTCATTCCTGTGGTGGAGAGGACTAGTAAAACGGTGCAATACCAGAAGGTACTTGTTGAGAGATTGCTCCAAAATTTTCCATCTGATAATGCGGCCGGCAGAGTCCGTACTTCCTTAGGCAACCGAGGAGGGGAGTCAAGGGGAACACACAGCAGTTCAAACAAAGGCAGGATAACACTCTCCAAGGCCTAGGACACTTTCATTACACCCTGCCAGCAACATCTCCCTGAAGCACGGCCTAGTGGTACAAGGAGGGAAAAGTTTTGGAAGATGGTAACATAGTAACATAGTATATAAGGCCGAAAAAATACATTTCTCCATCCAATTTAGCCTGTTATCCTGCAAGTTGATCCAGAGGAAGGCAAAAAAAAAACTGAGGTACAAGCCAATTTTCTCCACTTAAGGGGGGAAAAATTCCTTCCCGACTCCAATAAGGCAATCAGAATATCTCCCTGGATCAACAACCCCTCTCTCGTAGCTATAACCTGTAATATTATTACACTCCAGAAATTCATCCAAGCCCCTCTTGAATTCTTTTATTGACTCACCATCACCACCTCCTCAGGCAGAGAGTTCCATAGTCTCACTGCTCTTACCGTAAAGAATCCTTTTCTGTGTTTGTGTACAAACCTTCTTTCCTCCAGACGCAGAGGATGTCCCCTCGTCACAGTCACAGTCCTGGGGATAAATAGCTGATGGGATAGGTCTCTGTACTGACCCCTGATATATTTATACATAGTAAATAGATCTCACCTCGGTCATCTTTTTTCTAAAGTGAATAACCCTAATGTTGATAATCTTTCAGGATACTGTAGTTGCCCCATTCCAGTGATTTTTTTAGTTGCCCTCCTCTGAACCCTCTCCAGCTCTGCTATGTCTGCCTTGTTCACAGGAGCCCAGAACTGTACACAGTACTCCATGTGTGGTCTGACTAGTGATTTGTAAAGTGGTAGGACTATGTTCTCATCACAGGCATCTATGTCCCTTTTGATGCAACCCGTTATCTTATTAGCCTTGGCAGCAGCTGCCTGACACTGTTTTTTACTGTTTAGTTTGCTGTTTATTAAAATTCCTAGGTCCTTTCTATGTCAGTGTTACCCAGTGTTTTACCATTTAGTATGTACGGGTGATTTGCATTATTCCTTCCCATGTGCATAACCTTACATTTGTCAGTGTTAAACCTCATTTGCCACTTCTCTGCTCAAGCCTTTAATCTATCCAGATCCATCTGTAGCTGTATAGTGTCCTCTTCAGTGTTAATTAATTTACACAGTTTAGTGTCATCTGCAAAAAATTGATGGAATACAATAATGGTGAAGAAATACATAGCAGACCGTGTCAGCGTCTTAAATGATCCCTCAGTGCCTTACAACTACTGGGTGTCCAAGCTAGACACGTGGCACGAACTTGCGCTCTACGCCTTGGAGTTGCTGGCCTGCCCTGCCTCTAGCATTTTGTCTCAGCGTGTATTTAGTGCTGCTGGTGGCATTATAACAGATAAGCGTATCCGCTTTTCCACTGGCAATGCTGACAGATTGACTCAGATAAAAATGAACAGGGTCTGGATTGCCCCTAACTTCTCAACTCCACCAGAGGAGAGATGAGCTGATGATGAACAAAAAGGCAATTATAATCTATCATTTATAATGTACTCAATCTACTGTAGTGTATTCCCATGCACCTTTTCCACCACAAAAAAAGAGGATATGGTTGAATCTTGTTTTCTCCTCCTCCTCCTCATCCAGATTGTATATATTCCCTCAACTCTAATTTTTGTAATATGGTCAGCTCAATTGCAGGCCCTCATCTCAAATTTTTTCTATAGGGTCAGCTGAACAGCATGCACTCGCATATAATGTTTTAGAGCGACAGCTCACCTGCAGGGCTCGCATATAATGTTTTACAGGGTCAGCTCACCTGCAGGGCTCGCATATAATGTTTTACAGCGTCTGCTCACCTGCAGGCACTAGCATATAATGTTTTAGAGCAGGCATCCTCAAACTGCAGCCCTCCAGCTGTTTCAAAACTACAACTCCCAGCATGCCCGAACAGCCTACAGGTATCAGCCTACAGCAGGGCATTGTGGGAGTTGTAGTTTTACAACAGCTGGAGGGCCGCAGTTTGAGGATGCCTGTTTTAGAGCGTCAGCTCACCAGCAGGCACTTGCATATAATGTTTTACAGGGTCAGCTCAACTGCAGGCCCTCGCATATAATGTTTTACAGGGTCAGCTCAGCTGCAGGCCCTCACATATAATGTTTTAGAGCATCAGCTCACCAACAGGCACTCGCATATAATGTTTTAGAGCATCAGCTCACCAGCAGGCCCTCACCCCTAATGTTTTAGAGGATAAGCTCATCAGCAGGCACTCGCATATAATGTTTTAGAGCATCAGCTCACCAGCAGGCCCTTGCATATAATGTTTTACAGGGTCAGCTCACCAGCAGGCCCTCGCCCCTAATGTTTTAGAGGATCAGCTCATCAGCAGGCAATCGCATATAATGTTTTAGAGCATTAGCTCACCAGCAGGCCCTCGCCCCTAATGTTTTAGAGGGTCAGCTCACCAGCTGGCTCTCGCATATAATGTTTTACAGGGTCAGCTTAACTGCAGGCCCTGGCATATAATGTTTTACAGGATCAGCTCAGCTGCAGGCCCTCACAAATGATGTTTTAGAGCATCAGCTCACCAACAGGCACTCGCACATAATCTTTTAGAGCGTCAGCTCACCAGCAGGCACTCGCATATAATGTTTTAGAGCATCAGCTCACCAGCAGGCCCTCGCATATAATGTTTTACAGGGTCAGCTCACCAGCAGGCCCTCGCCCTTAATGTTTTAGAGGATCAGCTCATCAGCAGGCACTCGCATATAATGTTTTAGAGCATCAGCTCACCAGCTGGCCCTCGCCCCTAATGTTTTAGAGGGTCAGCTCACCAGCACAGGCCCTCGCATATAATGTTTTACAGGGTCAGCTCAGCTGCAGGCCCTCACACATAATGTTTTAGAGCGTCAGCTCACCAGCAGGCCCTCGCATATAATGTTTTATAGGGTCAGCTCAGCTGCAGGCCCTCACATATAATGTTTTAGAGGGTCAGCTCACCAGCAGGCCCTCGCACATAATGTTTTAGAGCGTCAGCTCACCAGCAGGCATTCACATGTAATGTTTTAGAGCGTCAGCTCACCAGCAGGCCCTCGCCCCTAATGTTTTGGAGGCTCAGCTCATCAGCAGGCCCTCGCATATAATGTTATACAAGGTCAGCTCACCAGTAGGCCCTCAGCCCTCATGTTTTAGAGGATCAGCTCATCAGCAGGCACTCGCATATAATGTTTTACTGGGTCAGCTCACCAGCAGGCCCTCGCCCCTAATGTTTTAGAGGATCAGCTCATAAGCAGGCACTCGCATATAATGTTTTAGAGCATCAGCTCACCAGCAGGCCCTCGCCCTTAATGTTTTAGAGGGTCAGCTCACCAGCAGGCCCTCGCATATAATGTTTTACAGGGTCAGCTCAACTGCAGGCCATCGCATATAATGTTTTACAGGGTCAGCTCAGCTACAGGCCCTCACATATAATGTTTTAGAGCGTCAGCTCACCAGCAGGTACTCGCCCCTAATGTTTTAGAGGCTCAGCTCATCATCAGGCCCTCGCATATAATGTTTTAGAGCGTCAGATCACCAGCAGGCACTCGCACATAATGTTTTAGAGCGTCAGCTCACCAGCAGGCACTCACCCCTAATGTTTTAGAGGCTCAGCTCATCATCAGGCCCTCGCATATAATGTTTTTACAGGGTCAGCTCACCCCCAGGCCCTCGCCCCTAATGCTTTAGAGGATCAGCTCATCAGCAGGTCCTTGCATATAATGTTTTATAGGATCAGCTCAACTGCATGCCCTCGCATATAATTTTTACAGGGTTAGCTCAACTGCAGGCCCTCGCATATAATGTTTTACAGGGTCAGCTCACCTGCAGGGCTTGCATATAATGTTTTATAGGGTCAGCTCACCTGCAGGCCCTTGCATATAATGTTTTACAGGGTCAGCTCAACTGCAGACCCTCGCATATAATGTTTTACAGGGTCAGCTCAACTGCAGGCCCTTGCATATAATGTTTTACAGCGTCTGCTCACCAGCAGACACTAGCATATAATGTTTTAGAGCATCAGCTTACCAGCAGGTACTTGCATATAATGTTTTAGAGCATCAGCTCACCAGCAGGCTCTCGGAATATAATGTTTTAGAGCATCAGCTCAGGTCTGGTCACCTGCAGGTGCTCACCTAAAATCTTTTACAGGGTCAGCTCAACTGCAGGCCCTCGCATATAATGTTTTACAGCATCTGCTCACCTGCGGGCACTAGCATATAATGTTTTACAGCATCTGCTCACCAGCAGGCACTTGCATCTAATGTTTTAGAGCGTCAGCTCACCAGTAGGCACTCACATATGTTTTAGAGCATCAGCTCACCAGAAGACCCTCGCATATAATGTTTTACAGGGTCAGGTCTCCTGCAGAACCTCACCTAAAATCTTTTACAGGGTCAGCTCAACTGCAGGCCCTTGCATATAATGTTTTACAGGGTCAGCTCACCTGCAGGCCCTCACCTACAATCTTTTACAGGGTCAGCTCACCTTCTGATGACGACAGCGAAGTCTTGTCTATTGGTACTCTGGCACACATGGCTGACTTCATGTTAGGCTGCCTTTCCCGTGACCAGCATGTTATACGCATTTTAGACAACACGGATTACTGGTTGTTCACCCTTCTCGACCTCCGCTACAAAGACAACTTCTCATCTCTCATTCCTCTGGTGGAGAGGACAAGCAAAATGGTACCATACCGGAAGGTCCTTGTTGAAAAATTGCTCCAAAGTTCATAGGTCAGACATCCAAATGGATTGTCGCCGTCACGGAGACGTGCAATCGCCTAGAAGTTATCTAGAGTTAACAAAGCTTCAGCAGGCCCTCACCTACAAGTCCAGTCTCAGAAGCCAAGAGTCTGGTCAACACAATCCTCACCATGATGGCACACTGGGTGAACGTTGTGGAGGCCGGGAGCAAGTTGGCTGCTGGCACCAGACTTGCCCTCCAATAGATCCTCGTTAATGGAAAGTGTACTTATTCCAATAACAGGGCCACTTAGGAGTGCTGTATTGTTATTTATTGTCATTACCTCCCCGAGTCAGGAGTGGGTAATTGCCGTGCACCTGCTGCTTTCCTTCTATGTTTCTGCTTTAATAACTTGACCCACTCTCTCCACCCAATCAGATTTAAGCCATTGACCTCCCTTGGATGTGGTATCCCTTTCTCAAGCTCCCTCTCCAGCATCGAACCCTGATTCCCCGTTACCCGTGATCACCATGGTAGGCGCAGAAAAGAACATCAAAAGTTGATATGGCAGACATCCAAATAGATCGTCGCCGTCACAATGACATGCATTCGCCCAGGTTATCTAGAGTCACCAATGCGGCAGCAGGCCATCGCCCCTAAGGTTTTAGATGGTCATATCAGCAGGCCCTTGCTTCAAATGTTTTTGAGGGTCACAAGTAGGCCATCAATCATAATTTTTTAAAGGTGTGTATGATGCTCTCAATTATGTGTAACAAAGGCTGTTTTGGAGTGCCCGTTCCTTGTAATTTTTGGCAGCCCTTTAGCCTGGTGCATAAGCTTTATGAGTGTAGGAGTCCCACTACCTGAACAATTGTACCACAATGTGAATGAGGCCCTCCTTTATGTGATATACAGGCTGTTTTGTAGTGCCTATTGCTTGTAATTTTTTGCAGCACTTGCACTTCATATACAATTGAATATAATGGAAAGAATGTTTCGTAACAATTTTTCCTGTAAAATTGATTTTGGGGGGGTTGTGCGTATTTTTGTCAGTCTTTAAAAGTGGCATACAACTCGGACAACATGGTTCCCAGCAGCGACCTGGGAGTTCAAGATGCATCCAGATATCGTCCCTATGCTGTTCCCGATCCATTTTGGTGGTGTTTCTGTCACTTTCTGACCTTTTCCAATGGACCAGGCACCCTACCCTCTTCAGAGCAGGGGGTGCCTGGTTGTCTCCCCATGACTTCCATTATACTCGGGTGCTCGGCCGAGCACACGAATATAGCAATGTGTTCGGGCCGAACACCTGAACACCCGAATACTTAGGTGCTCCATCATCACTAGTAGTATATGCTTGAGGGAGTGGCACCTACAAGTGTGAATGCACTCCTATTGTATCTTGGGAGTAGCGTTCCTATGCACTTTTACCCATCCTATCAAACAGACCACCTTGATTAGGTGGTACATATAGGTGTGCTTGCTCCTCCTCTCTTTGGTTGCTAGATGGACATATAGGTGACTACGAGCAGCACACTATATGTGCAGAGTCTGCGCTCCTTAACATAGATGCCCAATGGCATAAGTAGGTTTAGCGTAGGACCTGCCTGACCTGAGACCACCTTGGCAGGGGTAGGTGGACACAGATGTGTTTTGATCAAAATATATTGGCTAATAGTCTAAGATTTTATTACATCAGAGTGAGGGCTTAGTCCATATATAATGCTTGCATCTATTTTGTTAGTGCATTATTATCTTTTTTTTCTGTGATTGTGTTGCTATAAAGCAGGGGTGCACAACGTTTTCTGGTTGGGGGCCACATTGCCAGACTGAACCAATGACGAGGGCCGCAATTAAAATTTAAAGCTGTATTAACAACTGAAATATTGTACTTATGGCATATTGAACACACATTATATACCATTAATGTCTAGTTGCACTTCTAGGACTCCCACCTAATGGGAGAAATACATGAAAAATACATGTGAGCAGCCACAAGACATAGGCATACATGTCTGTTACCAGATGGTTGGGGGCCACACAGAATGGTATCAAGGGCCGCATGTGGCCCCCGGGCCGCAGGTTGTGCACCCCTGCTATAAAGGCTTCATACACGTCTTTTTGGTCTGCTTGAGGCCTATTGTTAGCGATTATTGTATTTCTGTTATTTAAATATAAAAACATGGAAATATATAAATAAACTGAAATAGAAATAATTATTATTAGAGATGAGCAAATTTCTTGAAATTCACTTGGGGTTCAATTCCAATGAACTAGTTGTAAGACTTGATTTAGGTACAAATATATTTAACCCAAATCGAAAGTGCTCCAACTGACCTAAAAATGTGTGCATGATAATCTTAGGTCTCCTAGGATTCATATTTGTTCTCTCTTGTTTTTCTTTCTTTTTTCATTTTTTTTTAATAATATGGTAGCATTATAAAAAGCCTTATTATGAATTAATTGAAAAACATTTGTAACACATTTTGGGGGAAAAAAATGGTGAATTGGACAATCTCTGTGACCAAAATATACCTCTGCAATAGAGATAAACAAATGAGGCAAGATTTGTTTTGAGAGAGAGAGAGAGAGAGAGGGAGAGAGCATAGCATACAAATGTATGTTCCTCACAATATATATGCGTTGTCTAAGGAGTACTCTTTCTCATTATCGAGAGTCATAGTATGCAGAGTATGTGTGTGCAGTATTGAAGGACAGGCAATGCCCCTCTAGGTTTCTGGAAAATATATTCAAAGTAGCTTTCCTAAGACTATCTGATGCCAGCAGATGTTAGACATCTGATGCCAGCAGATGTTAGACATGATAATTTGCATATATTTTTCCCAGAAGTCAAGAGGAGCATTTTCTAGCCTTCAATAGTCATCACATGTATCAACCATAACAGAAATGTATCCACCCAGAGGTTCCCCCTAAGTCCTTTCAACTAGAAAGCTATTTTCATCTGCTTTATTTTGATAAGGGCTTTTTGTCCTGAAAGAGCTAGCAGCAGATGTGAGACTGGCTTAGCTATTTTCCTAGCTTTGCTAAGTAAGCATGTTTAGAAGGCATGCCTGCCAATTTACTGTGTGCTCCTATTGCTATCTCTTTACTGTTTACATATTTGCTGTGCAGAAGCAAGTAGTTTTAACTACAGCTCCTGCTGTCACACTTCAATGGGCCAGCTCCTATCCACCTGAAAATACATCCTAGCAGAAAAAGAAAACACCTTTAACATCTTTGTTTTATCATTTTAGATTAACTTGAGAGGAACCAAAGAGACTTCCAAAATAACATTCAACTGAAAGTGAACAAGTAAGCTAAATCTCTTTCTAGAAAAACAAAAGAGGAAGAGTGTCCCAAGAAAAACTTGTCTGATTTGGTTAACTGGCCTTGAGGGGTGCTCTTTCTGGTGCTCTTTATCATGAGGGTGAACGAAAAATATAAGTATTGTATGCCAGGTGACACTACTCTTGGTTTCTAGAAAGAAACCACCAGCTCATCCTTACTCTGCAACCAAAATATACACTACTGTTGATGGAATACACACTTATTAAATGTAGGAATTCTGCAGCAGTTTTTTTTGGGGGAAAGGTGAAATGGAACAACCTCTAAGTCCAAAAGATATTCTGGTAGTAGCACAGTAAAATACCTTATTTGTACATTTGTTACCCGTAGAAAATTTACAATAGAAGTATGGGGAAAATAGCCACAGTTGCACATTGTCCAGTGCAAATATAATGCTTAAAATACCACCAGTCGGTATTATTATTTTTTTATATGAATTGGCCTGCATGCTGACTCCTGCACATAAAAAACTGCACTTTTTCTTTAATAAACCGATGTGTAGTGCAGCATAGTCTGTATATATGTGAACAGCTCAAGCCCTGTAACAATCAGAAAAAATTAACTGAGCTCACAGTCAATCAGGAGGGACAATATTGAATTTGTCTATTAGGCCCTATGTAAGATAGTGCCTAATAGATAAGTCAATATTGTCCCTCCTGATTGGCTGTGAAGCTGAGTGCAAGGCATTATGGGAAAGATAGCCATGCAGGGCACCGCCCAGGTTCAGGTGATCCTCCATCTTCATCTTCCCTGACCTGTTTCCCTCAGTAGTGTACTGAATTTGATATGTAAAATGGAAGGCACAATTTTGCTCAATTTGTCCAAATTGAATTGTCCAAACTTTGGCTTTATTTGGAAGTAGAATTTATGGGACCTTTGTAGCAAATTCAGTTAATTTAGTATTGATTCTCTCACCTCTAATTATTGTAAATAAGGCTCTGTTTACACCAGCTTAATGGCTTATCTTCTAACTACTGTATAACAGCTAGGGTGGATCTATTTTTAAATGGTCCCCAACAGGTTTTGTTCCATCTCCTTGACATATAATGGTATCTGTCTAAAAAAGCACTGCAGAAACATTGGTGTTTCCTCCTCGAAGGTGGTGGAAACCAGCCTCCACTTTTTTTGTATTTCTCATTGTCTTATTTTTATAGATGTATATGTATCTAGATGTGTTACTTAGGTCTCAAAACATCCAATCCCCCTATAAGTAGATGAATTTTAGGAAACAGATATTTAGACATTTCAGGACTCTAAGTGATCTGATTTAGTTAGTGCCCATTCATCCAAGCAGTCTCTACATCTTCAGCTGACAAAAGTTTGATCCTTTAGATAAAAATGGCAATGGATCCTCTTGGAGCTCACATCATACCTTCATCAACTACTGTACTATACTGTAGGTCAAATGCTTGGGACAATCATCTGGTGAGTTGCGTGTAAATGAGATGTTTTACAAAAACAGAACTATACATTACTATACTAACAATTAATTCACATATAGATAGGGTCACTAACTTTATTAACTATTAAAATAACTAAAAGACTGAAAGTACTAAGACCCTCTTAATATACATTAAAACTAATTTAAATTAAGTTAAATTAAATATGCTGATCAACTGACTGTCGCTGTCTCTTTTTAAAACTTCCTTATATCATTACTTTCAAACATATTCAAACCATAAGGTAGTATTCAGAAAAGGGGAAGAAATTACTATTAGTTATTAATATGTTATGTGGAGTAGTTATGGACGAACATCGGCCGGGATGACCCTCAAAAACATTAGCAGCAAGGGCCTGCTGGTGACCCTCTAAAACATTAGGGGCGAGGGCCTGCTGCTGATCCTACCATCTAAAACATTAGGGGTTAGGGTCTGCTGCTGAGCTGACCATCTAAAACATTAGGGGGGAGAGTCTGCTGCTTAGCTGACCATCTAAAACATTAGCGGTGAGGGTCTACTGCTGAGCTGACTCTCTAAAACATTAGTGGCGAGTGCCTGCTGCTGATCTGACCATCTAAAACATTATGGGCAAGGGCTTGCTGCTGAGCTGACCATGGAAGAAATTATGAGCGAGGGCCTGCTGCTGAGCTGACCATCTAAAACATTATTAGCAAGGGCCTGCTGCCAAGCTGACAATCTAAAACATTATGGTCAAAGGCCTGCTGCTGAGCTGACCATATGAAACATTATGGTCGAGGGTCTGCTGGTGAGCTGACTCTCTAAAACATTATGGGCGAGGGCCTGCTGCTGATCTGACTGACTATGGAAAAAATTATGGGCGAGGGCATGCTGCTGAGCTGACCATCGAAAAAATTATGGGCGAGGTCTTGCTGCTGAGCTGACCATTGAAAAAATTATGGTTGAGGGTCTGCTGCTGAGCTGAACCTTTAAAACATTAGGAACGGACATGCAGCCTTATAAGCATGTTGATATGATGGAGGAGGAGGATGGGAAAAGGAAGATTTAACCATATACCCTTTTTTGTGGTGGAAGGGGTGCATTGAAATACAGTGTATTCAATACACCATAAAAGCCAAATTTAAAGTGCCTTTATGTTCAGCTGCTTTCCTCTGGTGGAGTAGAGAGGTCAGGGGCAATTCAGGCCTTGTTCATTTTGATAAGAGTCAACCTGTCAGCATTTTCAGCTGACAAGTGGATGCGCTTATGAGTTATTATGCCTCCAGCAGCACTAAATACCCGCTCTGACAAAACGCTGGTGGCAGGGCAGGCCAGCACCTCCAAGGCGTAGAGCACCAGTTCGACACCCAATAGTTGTAAAGCACAGGGGGATCACTGAGGACGCTGACACGGTCTGCTACATACTTCTTCACCATCTTCCAAACTTCTTGTGACACTAGGCCACGCATCAGGGTGAGGTTGCTGGCAGGGTATCAAGAAACTGTCCCAGGACCTGGAGAGTGTTGCCTTGCCTCTGTTGAAACTGCTGTGCGTTCCCCTCGTCTCCCCTCCTTGGTTGCCCAAAGAACTACGTATTCTGCTGCCAGCGTTGTCGGCTAGAAATTTTTGGAGCAATTTTTCCACAAGGAACTTCTGGTATTGCACCATTTTGCTAGTCCTCTCCACCACAGGAATGAGAGATGAGAAGTTCTCTTTGTAGCAGGGGTTCAGAAGGGTGAACACCCAGTAATCAGTGTTGGCCAAAATGTGTATAACGCGAGGGTCACGGAAAAGGCAGTATTATATAAAGTCAGCCATGTTTTCCAGAGTCTCAACAGACAAGACTTCGCTGTCCTCATCAAGAGGATGACTCTCAATCTCCTCATCCTTTTCCTCCTCTTCGGCCCATCAACGCTGAACAGATGGAATAAACCTGCTGTGGGTACTACCCTCTGTAGCGGAGGCAACCGTCTCCTGCTCATCCTTCTCCTCAACATCCAATTGGTGCTGAGAAGACGAACGGAGGGTGGTCTGGCTATCACCATGTGTACTGTGTTCCCCCATTTCCACCTCTTCTACATGCAAAGCATCTGCCTTCATTGTAAGCGGCGAGCATTTCAGTAGACACAGAAGTGAGATGGTTATGCTGACAATAGCGGCATCGCCGCTCACCATCTGTGTTGATTCCTCAAAGTTGCGTAAAACCTCACAAAGGTCAGACATCCATGCCCACTCCTCGCTTGTGAAGAGCAGAAGCTGACTGGAAAGGCGACGACCATGTTGCAGCTGGTATTCCACTACTGCCCTCTGCTGCTCACAAAGCCTGGCCAACATGTGGAGTTCCAGAGCATGCTCACATCGTACAACAGTTGGTGAGCTGGCAATTGCAAGCGCTGCTGCAGCGTTGCCATACTGGCAGCAGCTGTAGATAACTTTCAGAAATGGGCACACGCGCAGCACACCTTCACCAGTAGCTCAGGCAAATTGGGGTAGGTTTTGAGAAACCGCTGAACCACTAAGTTGAACATGTGGGCTAGGCATAGTATGTTTGCGAGTTTGCCGAGCTCCAAAGCCGCCACCAAGTTACAGCCATTATCAGACACAACCATGCCTGGTTATAGGTTGAGTGACGAGAGCCACAGCTCAGTCTAGTCTCTTATACCCTTCCACAGCTCTGTGGCGGTGTGCTGTTTGTCACCTAAGCAAAATTAGTTTCAGCCTGTCCTGTTGCCGCTTCCCCACTGTAGTGCTACACTGCTTCCTCTGATCTCAGACCTGTTTAACCAGATTGTTGGGGCTAAAGTTTTTTCTAAGTTGGATTTATGAGGGGCATACAACCTAGTCAGAGTCAGGGAAGGGGACGAATGGAAGACGGCCTTTAATACCCCTGAGGGTCATTTCGAGAATTTGGTTATGCCCTTTGGTTTGATGAATGCTCCGGCCGTCTTCCAACATTTTGTGAACAGCATTTTTTATCATTTAATGGGGAAATTTGTTCTGATGTATCTAGATGACATTTTGATTTTTTCCCCTGATTTCGAGACTCATCGGGACAACCTACGTCAGGTCTTGCTGATTCTGCAGGAGAATAAATTGTACGCTAAAGTGGAAAAATGTGTGTTTGCGGTTCCAAGGATTCAATTTCTTGGTTTTCTTCTCTCCGCTTCTGGTTTTCGGATGGACCCTTAGAAGGTCCGCGCTGTGCTTGATTGGGAGCTTCCTAAAAATCAGAAGGTGCTGATGCGGTTTTTGGGTTTTGTCAATTATTACAGAAAGTTCATTTTGAATGATTCCTCTGTGGTTAAGCCACTCACTGATATGAGTAAAAAGGGGGTAGATTTTTCCTCGTGGTCGGTAGATGCACTTAAAGCCTTTTCTATTATCAAAGAGAGTTTTGCTTCCGCTCCCATTTTGGTACAACCTGATGTCTCTCTACCTTTTATTGTTGAGGTGGACGCTTCTGAGGTGGGTGTGGGTGCGGTCTTATCTCAGGGTCCCTCTCCTGCCAAATGGCGGCCATGTGCCTTTTTCTCAAAGAAACTCTCCTCTGCAGAGAGAAATTATGATGTTGGAGATAGGGAGTTGTTGGCCATCAAATTAGCTTTTGAGGAATGGCGCCATTGGTTAGAGGGAGCCAGACACCCTATTACCGTGTTTACCGACCATAAGAATCTGGCCTACTTGGAATCGGCCAAGCGTCTGAACCCGAGACAGGCCAGATGGTCTTTGTTCTTTTCTAGGTTTAATTTTGTTGTCACGTTCCGCCCTAGGGTTAAAAATGTGAAGGCGTATGCCCTGTCACGTTGTTTTCCGGGAGGGGGGGAACTTTGAAGACCCGGGTCCCATTTTGGCTGAAGGGGTGGTCGTCTCTGCTCTTTATCCTGATTTGGAGGCAGAGGTTCAGGCAGCCCAGGCAGAGGCTCCTGATCTTTGTCCTCCTGGGAGATTGTTTGTGCCTCTTGCTTTACGACACAAGGTTTTTAAGGAGCACCACGATACTGTCCTTGCTGGGCACCCGGGAGGTAGAGCCACAGTGGATCTCATTTCTCGGAGATTCTGCTGGCTGGCTCTTCGTAAGACGGTTGAGGGTTTTGTGGCAGCCTGCGAGACCTGTGCTCGTGTCAAGGTCCCTCATTCACGGCCATCGGGTTCTCTCCTCCCGTTACCCATTCCTTCCCGTCTTTGGACGCATCTGTCCATGGACTTCATTACAGACCTTCCTCGTTCCTCGGGGAAGACTGTGATTCTGGTGGTAGTAGACCGTTTTAGCAAAATGGCGCATTTCATTCCCATTCCTGGGTTACCCAATGCTAAGACGTTGGCGCAAGCGTTTGTTGATCACATTGTTAAATTGCATTGCATTCCTTTAGACATCGTTTCTGATAGGGGCACACAATTTGTTTCCAGATTCTGGAAGGCCTTCTGTTCTCGCTTGGGGATTCGGTTGTCGTTCTCTTCTGTTTTTCACCCGCAGTCGAATAGTCAGACCGAACGTGTCAATCAGAATCTGGAGACATATCTGCGCTGTTTTGTGGCGGAGAATAAAGAGGATTGGTATTCTTTTTTGTCCCTTGCTGAGTTTGCTTTAAATAACCGTCGCCAGGAGTCCTCTGATAAGTCACCATTTTTTGGTGCATATGGGTTTTATCCGCAGTTTGGAACATTCTCTGGAGAGGGGTTTTCTGGTTTACCTGATGAGGAGAGATTTTTCTTGTCTTTGTCATTTATTTGGCAAAAGATTCAGGGTATTTTGAAGAGGATGAGTGAGAGATATAGACGTGTGGCGGATAAGAGATGTGTGCCTGGTCCGGACCTGAATGTGGGTGATTTGGTGTGGTTGTCTACAAAAAATATCAAACTGAAGGTTCCCTCCTGGAAGTTAGGTCCTAAGTTTATTGAGCCTTACAAGATCTTGTCCGTCATCAATCCCGTTGCCTTTCGTCTTGATCTTCCTCAGACTTGGAAGATCCATGATGTTTTTCACAGGTCCCTATTAAAACCTTATGTTCAACCCACTATACCCTCGTCTTTGCCTCCTCCTCCTATTGTTGTTGATGATAATCTTGAATTTCAGGTCTCTAGGATTGTGGATTCTCGCATTATCCGCGGTTCTCTCCAGTACCTCGTTCATTGGGAAGGTTATGGTCCTGAGGAGAGGATGTGGGTCCCAGTGGCGGACATTAAGGCCACTCGTCTCATCAGGGCTTTCCATAGGTCTCATCCTGAGAAGGTGGGCTCTGAGTGTCCGGAGTCCACCTGTAGAGGGAGGGGTACTGTCACCGCCAGTTCTGACTGCCACCAAGATCTGGGGATAGGGATCATATAGGTAGTGAATTTATACAAGGAAATGGGTGATCAGAGACCATTGTAATAATATGTGAGAAAAGGTTAAAAGAAATTGGGCAACCTCTTTAAGGATGCAGCAATTTTTTTTTTATTATTTCCTTTCATGGCTCCATTTAATTTACTATAAAATTATTTGTGGAAATTCAAACAAAAAGCCATTGTTGTTTTTTGTGTTTGCTTATGCCTCATTTACTTTGCACTAAGGCTACTTTCACACTCGCGTTTGGTGCCGATTCGTCATGGATCTGCACAGACGATCAGTTCAGATAATACAACCGTCTGCATCCGTTCAGAACAGATCCGTTTGTACTATCTTTAACATAGCCAAGACGGATGCATCTTGAAAACCATTGAAAGTCAATGGAGGACGGATCCGTTTTCTATTGTGCCAAATTGTGTCATAGAAAATGGATCTGTCCTCATTGACTTACATTGTGTGTCAGAATGGATCCGTTTAGCTCAGTTTCGTCAGACGGACACCAAAAGGCTGCAAGCAGCGTTTTGGTATCCACCTCCAAAGCAGAATGGAGACGGAACGGAGGCAAACTGATGCATTCTGAGTGGATCCTTTTCCATTCATAATGCATTAGGGCAAAAGTGATCCGTTTTGGACCACTTGTGAGAGCCCTGAACGGATCTCACAAATGGAAAGCCAAAACGCCAGTGTGAAAGTAGCCTAAAAATGACATATTAGCTTTATTGTGAGGGTGAGTACAATTACAATGATGATAAATTTATATAATTTTTCTCATACTTTACTAATAGAAATTACAAAAAAATGTACTTTTTGTTGCCATATTCAGATTTATATATTTATTTTATTTTAGAGCTTGTTTTGGTACCACATTGGGGTATGCTACAACTTTTTAACCACTTTTTATTACATTTGTTGGAGGGTAGTGAGGTGACCCAAAATTTGGGCATTTAGACTTTTTTCCATTGCAGTGCTCACTGTGCAGACTAAATATTTTATTATTCTGATAGCTCAGCGATTTTTAGATGTACTGAAGCCAATTATGGTTATTTTAATTGTTTATCTTTCATATGTAAACTTTAGAAAGGCGACGATTTGAGTCTTTAGTACTTTTGGAAAAAAATTTATGTTTTTTTTTTAACACTCGTATTTTTAGCCCGCCTTGGAAACTTGGATATGCAATTATTCAATCACATATATCATACACTGTAATACTTTAGTATTGTAGACAATGGTGACTGTGATGTATACTTATTTCAGGACCAAGCCATTCTTCACCTTTCTGCCCAGGCCATTTTTAGCAAATCTGATATGTGTCACTTTATGTGGTAATAACTTTAAAACGCTTTTACTTATCCAGGCCATTCTGAGATTGTTTTCTCGTCACATATTGTACTTCGTGGCAGTGGTAAAATTTAGTCCAAAACTTTAATTTTTATTTATAAAAAAATACAAAATTTACCAAAAATTTTGAAAAATTCACAAATTTCCAAATTTCTAATTCTCAACTTTTATAACAGATAGTAATAACTCCAAAAATAGTTACTACTTTACATTCCCCATATGTCTACTTAATGTTCAGATCATTTTGTGAAGGCTTAGAAGTTTAGAAGCAAATCTTGAAATTTTTCAGAACATTTCCAAAACCCACTTTTTGATGACCAGTTTAGGTCTGAAGTCACTTTGCGTGGCTTACATAATAGAAACCACCCAAAAATGACCCCATTTTAGAAACTACACCCTCAAGGTATTCAAAACTGATTTTAGAAACATTGTTAACCCTTTAGGTGTTCCAGAAGAATTAATGGAAAATAGAGAGGAAATTTCAGAATTTCACTTTTTTGGCAGATTTTCCATTTTAATCATTTTTTTCCCACTAACAAAGCAAGGGTTAACAGCCAATCAAAACACAATATTAATTGCCCCGATTCTGTAGTCTACAGAAACAACCCATATGTGGTTGTAAACTGCTGTACAGGCACACGGCAGGGCCCAGAAGGAAAGGAACACCATATGGTTTTTGGAAGGCAGATTTCACTGGGATAATTTTAAGCTGCCATGTCACATTTGAAGACCCCATGATGCATCCCTAGAGTAGAAACTTCAAAAAAGTTACCCCATTTTAGAAACTACACCCCTCAAGGTATTCAAAACTGATTTTAAAAACTTTGTTAATGTTTTAGGTGTTCCACAAGAATTAATGGAAAATGGAGATGAAGTTTCAGGATTTCACTTTTTTTAGCAGATGTTCAATTTTAATCTTTTTTTTTCAACTAACAAAGCAAGGGTTAACAGTCAAACAAAACCCAAAATTTATTGCCCAGATTCTGTAGTTTACAGAAACACCCCATATATAGTTGTAAACTGCTGTATGGGCACACGGCAGGGCGCTGAAGGAAAGGAACACCTTATGGTTTTTGGAAGGCAGATTTCACTTGGATAATTTTAAGCTGCCATGTCACATTTGAAGACCACCTGATGAACCCCTAGAGTAGAAACTCCCAAAAAATGACCCAATTTTGGAAACTATGGGATAAGGTGGCATTTTTGTTGGTACTATTTTAGGGTACATATGATTTGTTGGTTGCTCTATATTACACTTTTTTTGAGGCAAGATAACAAAAAATAGATGTTTTGGCACAGTTTTTATTTTTTGTTATTTACAATGTTCATCTGACAGGTTAGATCATGTGGTATTTTTATAGAGCAGGTTGTTGCAGACACGGCGAGATCCAATATGTATACTTTTTTTTACTTTATTTATGTTTTACACAATAACAGCACTTTTGAATAAAAGGAAATTATGTTTCAGTGTCTCCATATTCTGAGAGCCCTATTTTATTTATAGAAAGGAACTCATTTTTTGAGGGATGACATGACGGTTTAATTGATCCTATTTTGGGGTGCGTATGACTTATTGATCGCTTGGTATTACACTTTTTGTGATGTAAGGTGACAAAATATACGATACCTAATATATCAACTTTTTAATAATTTTTTATATTTAACACAATAAAGGCATTTTTGAAACCAAAAAATTCATGTTTTAGTATCTCTATAGTCTGAGAGCCATAATTTTTTTATATTTTTCTGGCAATTGTCTTAGGTAGGGGCTCATTTTTTGCAGAATGAGGTGATAGTTAGATTTGTACTATTTTGGGGGGCATATGCCTTTTTGATCGCTTGGTGTTGCACTTTGAGTGATGTAAGGTGACAAAGAAAAGTTTTTTAGAACAGTTTTTATTTTATTTTTTTGACGGTGTTCACCTGAGGGGTTAGGTCATGAGAAATTTTTATAGAGCCGGTCGTTATGGACACGGCGATACCTAATATATCTACTTTTCTTTTTTTTCCTGTTTTAAATATTTTTTTTAACTTTCTTTTGGGAAAAAGCCGCTTTTTTTTTTTACTTGAAACTTACTTTATATTTTTTACTTTTTTTTATTTTTTACTTTTTTTCACTTTTTTTTTGTCCCACTCTGGGACTTTTAAGGGTCTGATCCCTTTTACAATGCATCACATACAGCCTGCTTGCCTGTGAGATTCAGGGGGCTGGATCTCACAGGCTCTCCTGGAAAGCAGCCACGTTGCCTAAGGAAGTCATCGAGCTGCCTTCCCTGCCATCGGGTACCTGTCACAGCAGCGCGGGGACCCGATGGCTGCTTCCTACCTGCACGGACATTGCATGTGCCTGCGGTCAGTGCTGACCATGGCCATGCAGGGGTTAATGCGCCGGCATCGGTGATTTCCTGACGCATACAGAAGGGGTCCGGCTATCAGTGACTGCCGAACCCCTTCCGCAGATCGGCGGGCACAGCTCCTGCACCCGCCCGATCAGCGTGCCGTACATGTACGGCACTGAGCGTTAAGTCAGGTCCAGTTGCGCCATACATGTATGGCGCTGGGCATTAAGGGGTTAACTAAAAAAATGAGAGCAGCTACATAATATAACTTAGCTTTAAATTATACTAGATAAGAACTCCCATAAACCGGTAGAAAGGAACCCCTTACAAACATAGACAGACGAACAAGTGCAGGAACAAAAAATGTGCTATGCGACAGTAAATCAGAGACACACTAAACTAGGTTCCAACATAAGAGACCCAAACCGTAATACTGGGTCTAACAAGACGCAATACTCCAGATCTGTGTACCGCAGTTGTAAAGCAGGGTCACACACAAAGTTAGGTCTCTGCGTCCGAATCCCGTAAACTAATGCTGGGACAAGTAGGACGCTTTATCAAAACAAGGAATGGTCTTACCAGTTTCAGTTAAGAAACCTCACTATTCACACAGTGCGGAGTGTCAGTAGAGGAAGCGGTCACTTCAGGCTTGCGGGCTTTAGATACCAGATGTCCAGATGGAAGAGGATAATACAGGCATCAAGTCCTCAGGTCATCAGTATTAGCAGTAGGGAAGCCTCAGGGAGAGAAATCTGTCCCTGTTGCACCCTACTTGACCTATCAAGCCCTAGTAATCTCCTAATACGTGGTCCGTGCCCCACAAGGGGGACATCGTCCGGATCCTCCCTACTGCTAAGACTGATGACCTTAGGACTTGATGCCTGTATTATCCTCTTCCATGTGGACATCGGGTATCTAAAGCCCGCAAGCCTGAAGTGACCGCTTCCTCTACTGACACTCCGCACTGTGTGAATAGTGAGGTTTCTTAACTGAAACTGGTAAGACCAGTGAGTGTGGTAAGTGAGTGTGGCAGCATGCGGCTCAGCCAGCAGGGTGGAAGCATGGCCACAAGCCAGCAGGGTGGAAGCAGTGTGAGATCTGGAGCTAAACATGCCCAGGGTAGACTGTCTGCTACTCAGGAGCCTACCTGTCTGGAAACAACTTGCAGGGCATGGCTTATGGCTTCATAGAGGCAGGAGCAGACAGTCAGCATCGGGAAGGGAGGTGGGCGAGTAAATTCCCTACTCTCCAGTATGGGAATTTTTCATGAAGTTGACACTGCACCTTTCAAAGAACTGATGGCTTGTGCCGAGCCAAGGTGGGGAGTCCCAAGCCATCATTACTTCTCCAAAAAGGTTGTACCAGCCCTGCACACGTATGTTGCCTGTCGTTGTCTGGTACAGTTCACGGCTGAACCGAAGTGTGGAGCTGTAACTATAATCAAGGACAATATCTGTCCTTTACTGCCCACTGGTTAAATGTGGTTCCTGCCCATCCCCACCAGCAACTTGGCCAGGTCAAGACACTGCCACCTCAGTGTTCTCAAGCTGTGAGCCCTGAGCCAATGTCCTCTTCTGCCTCTTCTTCCTCAACTTTGTCCTCGGCCTCTACTGCAGGCAAAATTTGGAGTGCTCCTCGAGCATATCACCTATGCAGAGTACAGCGTTGTCATGCTGTTCCGCACCTGGTTTGCCTGGGCAAACGTAGTCACACCAGAAGGAACTCTCATGTGTCCTTCAAGAGGAAATCGCATCCTAGCTATCTCCTCACCAACTTAAGATCGGAATCATGGCCATTTATAACTGGAAGAACGGTTGTAAAGCCATTCTTACTCTGCAAAACATGCACTCCTTGAGCTGCAAAGGCAGAATAGTGTTCCCCACCATCGCCTGATATGTGACGTTTCCACCCATTGGAACTCCACCCTCCACATGTTGGACTAAATATATGAGCAGAGGAATGCCGTAACTGATTTTTTGGTTGATGCAGGCAGACAGGAGTACACCCCTGTGTAACTTTGACGTTAGCCAGTGGCATCTCATGCATCACACTTGCCGCTTGCTCAGGCCCTTTGAGGAGACCACTTTATTGTCAGTCGCCAGGACTACTGGATAAACAATGTAATTCCAGTCCTTCATGTCCTGGAGCAGATGCTAATTTATCTGGCTGGCCAGGGGATGGAAGACGTGGTGCCTACATCTCATGGTCACCTGAGCCCTGTGGGGGCTGAACTAGCAGAAGAGGAGGACATTAACGCAAAAGCAATGTATACAGAATTAGGTAGTTTATCTGCACAAGTGATAGGAGAGGAGCAGGTGGAGCTGGAGGGCGATGAGGAAGGCCAGGCAGATGACCGTGACACACCATGTCAGTATGCAGTGATGATGGAGACAGGTAGTCCCTTCCGAGTCCCTTCTGAAAATGACCAGATAAATGCTGAGTTGCTTGCTTAGTGACAGCCATATTATCACTATTTGGCAAAGGAATGGCTACTAGCTCTCCACTATGTTTGACCGTCGCTACTGGTCCAAAATGGGGGCCTTTTTTCCACCTGCTGAGAGGGAGGATAAACTGGAAATATTGTACTGGAAGGGTCAGGATCTGAGTTGAGGCCAGATCCTGTGACCATGTGTGAGGATCTCCTGATTTGGAAAATGTGTTGAGGTTGTTCCCTGAGATATTTTGTTGTATTGGATCATCTGGCTGCTGTATGAAGGTACCTCAAAATGACTCCCCATGACACTATGATGTTGGGCCTTGCATACGAGGGATCATGGATAAGTTTGAATACAGTACATCAGCATTCTTGAGGACATCATGTTGCCCTATGCTGAAGAAGAAATGCCCTTGAAATGGGTGTTGCAACACAACAGTGACCCAAAGCACACCAGTAAGCAAACATCATCCTGATTACAGACAAACAGGATTGAGGTAATACATGGTTTAGCCCAATCCCCCTGAGCTCAATCCCATAGAGAACTTGTGTGTGTGGTGACATAAAAAATGCCATTTATGAAGCAAAAGCCAAAAAGCGGAACAACTGTTAAATGTACTCCAATCATCCTGGACTAGAATACCTGTTCAGAAGTGCCAGAAATTTGTCGACTCCATGCAACACACATCAAGCAGTTCTCATAAACAATGATATGCCACTAAATATTAGTTAATTCAAAGTATAGAGAAATAAATACATTTTTGAGTTTTTAAAGAAAAGTGCTGGTACTGCAATTTTTTTTGAACAGCCTGTGAGGAATATGGATTAATATTTACTGTCAGCCATGTCCTCACACCCCCCATTTGCTGACAGGATTTCCCTGCTTCAAAGCCCCCAGCTCTGATTGTAATTCTGTGTACATGCCAAATAAGTTTCCACTCCCCCCCCAGCCAACTGAATGTCAGTTGGCCAGGAAGACACCCCTCAGGGGGTCCAAGCTTCAAGGAGAAGTTCACACCTCTGTGCAGCAGTTGGGAGCCACCTGAATCTGCAGGAAAAAACCCCAGCAGGGGGTATCTGCTTTGGCCTGGATCAATGAGATTTCCTAGACATATTGGCACCTACCTCTCATAAGGAATTATGAATCACCTGGCCATCGCAGGCGCAAACCGGATACATATTTGTGTCCCGGTGGCCACGAGGTACGGTCCCATGGTCTTTGTTTACTCGTACCCAGTCGGGGTAGGGAGATACCCATATCTCCCCATAGAAGCCACCTACCGGTACCAGGTTTGGGCTCTAATTGTAGCCGGAACCCAGGCCGGTCCATTAGTCCCAGAACCATCTCCCTGTGACTCTCTGGTCTGGAGCTATGACCCCTAAAGGGTTTTGTGGGTCATTCACCGTCAGCCCAGAAGAGGGGGAGTTAACCCCTCCCTGGGGCAGGGAGGGGATGGACCAGCTACAGGTTAAAAGCCTGGTGCCAGCAAGTAGGCGGCGTCTTTTTCTGAAGAGGGGTCACATGCTACACATGTGTTTAGAGGGACCCAGGAAATAGCAGGAGATCACAGCCCCTCGGGTGGCCTCCGGTTCAGGACATCGCCAAGGAACTTTCATCATACTTGGTAACTTACTTTCACCCTGCTTAATCCTATTGTAACCATATACCCTGTAATCTGTAACCTCAGACCACTGTATATATATTGTCTGTGTATAGTGTGTTATATCTAGTGTGCTCTTATAGCGATTAAATCTATAATTTAATCTTGTGCTATCTTGTATCTCGATCACGAATCCCCACGTCCGTGTTTTGGCCTAGTTATAAGCTACCGTGGGTTGGTTTCTGACCCTATATAATCCCGTTAGCGGACCGGGCTTATATCAAACGAGAAACTGGTGGCAGTTACCCAGGCTGAGTGTGGGCTGTTTTCACTGCGGCAGTGAAAAGGCCCTTCCAGCTTGTTGCCTCTCTGTGCCCGCGTGGACAGGAGGTGTGTGTGTAAACTATACCAGCCTGACCTTACGTGCTCCTCTGGAGGGCGTAACTTCACGTTTTTGGTAAACCCCGTGATCATACCAGGTCTCGTGAGCTCGACGTGGTTGACGTCAGCGGACACGAGGGGTGGTATTCATCACACAGCCTAATGTTATTTTTTCCTTACTTACTTTTGTGGTAAGGTGTAATGTAAAGTGCTATAAAGGGTGTTTATTTCACCCAGAATCCTCAGATGGGTGAGGTAAATGAAATCCAGAAATCTGCTGTGGTTTTAGCAAAGTGTAGTTTGTTGAGACAGGTTTGGCTAGATTCTGTTCTGGGCTGGTGGGTAGGTGGAAGTGGGATCAACCAGTCCACACCCTTAAAAACAGCTATTTCCCCTAACCTGAGGTGATCTCAGGTGTTACTACTCGGATCATTACTGGGGAATAAAATCAGGTCTCAGATTGTCAGTCAGTGTCAGAAAACCTGGGAAGCTAGATAATCGATTAGCTATCTGAGCTTGATTCCCCCTGTGTGAACTGCGCTGTATTGGTGAGAAAGCGACGACCTCTGTATTAGTTAGAACCCAGACTGGCAGGTGTTCATATTGAAGGGTTTTGTGTTATGTGCTGCGGCTTCAACCAAGTAACTGTTAATTTGGATGCCACAAATTGTGCTGCGCTGAGGAGCATATAAGGAGCTATTTGGACTTTTAATCACCGGAGTCTGAGAGTCTGTCATTGCTGACCCCACTGCAAGTATACAATCCCTTACACTTTCTACAAATATTAAAACAAACTGGATAAATGTTATTGCTTTAATTTGGAGTTATGAAAATAAAAGTTATTATCATGATTCTGCACTTTATTTTCTATTTTAAAATCACTGTTATTTTTTGAATAGTACTGTATCTTTATAGCCTACACTAAGGCCCCTTTCACACAAGCAAGTTTTCCACGCGGGTGCAATGCGTGACATAAACGCATGGCACACGCTCTGAATCCTGACCGATTCATTTCAATGGGTCTGTGTACATGAGCGGGTTTTTTTTTCAGTTCTGCGTTGCGTAAAAAACACGCAGCATATTCTATATTCTGCGTTTTTCACGCAGCCCTGGCCCCATAGAAGTCAATGGGGCTTCAGTGAAAAAAGCATTGCATCCACAAGCAATTGCGGATGCAATGCGTTTTTCAATGATGGTTGCTAAGAGATGTTGCTTACAAAATAGTGCAAGTTTCACTGAAAGCACCCTGAACGCATCCGGACCTAAGCCGACACGCTCGTGTGAAAGAGGCCTAATACTTTTTAGTCCTTGAGTTCAAGCAACGTACTAGTTTCTCCTTCAGTAAGAGATAAGATAAGATGCCTTTATTGTCACTGTACAATACAATGTAATAGAATGTACAATACAATGAAATGTTGTTTGGAGCAATCCTAGATGCCATGGACAAAGGAACAAGAACTGACATTTAAACTAAAGCATTACACTAGAAAAAACAAACCAAAAAACATTGCACTAGAAGGCATTACTATTAACAGTTCACAGCATATATATAGCAAGAGCAAAGAAGGAAGTGCTTATGAGTATACAGTACAGACCAAAAGTTTGGACACACCTTCTCATTCAAAGAGTTTTCTTTATTTTCATGACTATGAAAATTGTTGATTCACACTGAAGGCATCAAAACTATGAATTAACACATGTGGAATTATATACATAACAAAAAAGTGTGAAACAACTGAAAATATGTCATATTCTAGGTTCTTCAAAGTAGCCACCTTTTGCTTTGATTACTGCTTTGCACACTCTTGGCATTCTCTTGATGAGCTTCAAGAGGTAGTCACCTGAAATGGTCTTCCAACAGTCTGGAAGGAGTTCCCAGAGATGCTTAGCACTTGTTGGCCCTTTTACCTTCACTCTGCGGTCCAGCTCACCCCAAACCATCTCGATTGGGTTCAGGTCTGGTGACTGTTGAGGCCAGGTCATCTGACGCAGCACCCCATCACTCTCCTTCATGGTCAAATAGCCCTTACACAGCCTGGAGGTGTGTTTGCGGTCATTGTCCTGTTGAAAAATAAATGATGGTCCAACTAAACGCAAACCGGATGGAATAGCATGCCGCTGCAAGATGCTGTGGTAGCCATGTTGGTTCAGTATGCCTTCAATTTTGAATAAATCCCCAACAGTGTCACCAGCTAAGCACCCCCACACCATCACACCTCCTCCTCCATGCTTCACGGTGGGAACCAGGCATGTAGAGTCCATGCGTTCACCTTTTCTGCGTCGCACAAAGACACGGTGGTTGGAACCAAAGATCTCAAATTTGGACTCATCAGACCAAAGCACAGATATCCACTGGTCTAATGTCCATTCCTTGTGTTCTTTAGCCCAAACAAGTCTCTTCTGCTTGTTGCCTGTCCTTAGCAGTGGTTTCCTAGCAGATATTCTACCATGAAGGCCTGATTCACACAGTCTCCTCTTAACAGTTGTTCTAGAGATGTGTCTGCTGCTAGAACTCTGTGTGGCATTGACCTGGTCTCTAATCTGAGCTGCTGTTAACCTGCGATTTCTGAGGCTGGTGACTAGAGATGTCGCGAACACAAAATTTTCCGTTCGCGAACAGCGAACGCAAATTTTCGCAAATGTTCGCGAATGGGCGAACCGGACGAACCGCTATTGACTTCAATGGGCAGGCGAATTTTAAAACCCACAGGGACTCTTTCTGGCCACAATAGTGATAGAAAAGTTGTTTCAAGTGGACTAACACCTGGACTGTGGCATGCCAGAGGGGGATCCATGGCAAAACTCCTATGGAAAATTACATAGTTGACGCAGAGTTGGATTTTAATCCATAAAGGCCATAAATCACCTAACAATCCAATTTTTTTTTAACAACGTGGTTTAAAACTTCCAGTGTGTATATACAATCAGGTATGATGTTGTATTGATCAGGTAGTGTAAGGGTTACGCCCGCTTCACAGACATTGAAAGACCAAACTCCCCTTTTAATGCACCGCAAATCACCGCAAACAGTCAATTTGCCCAACCGCGAACTTCCCATTTGCACAAGGTTGGATACCAAACTTGCAATGTCCCGTTGATGTCATTGAAGGTTTCTTCCTCCATCCAGCCACGTACAACACCAAGGGTCCCGGAAAGGTGAATTGAATTGATTTTTCAAATGGGGAGATGGTTAAAAAAATGCTGGCTCCCTCCCCTTTGTTTGAATCCACGGTCACTGCGTCTGTGCCGTGCAATTTACTGTCCCACCCGATAAGAGTGCTGTTTCCTATAGTTCTCTCTTCTCATCAGTTTAATCCCTGTTATGTCCCCAATCTGGGGTCCATTTATTAAATAGATTTTTCGAACGGGGAGATGGTTAAAAAATTGCTGGCTCCCTCCCCTTTGTTTGAATCCACGCCACGGTCACTGCGTCTGCGCCGTGCAATTTACTGTCCCACCCGATATGAGTGCTATTTCCTGTAGTTATCTCTTCTCATCAGTTTAATCCCTGTTACGTCCCATATCAGGGTGGGATTGCCTTTTGTGAAAAAAAAATTAGGCCGGGTATCTTCGACTGCCTTCACAGTAACAGACCAAACTCTGATAAAGCAAACTGAATTGATTTTAGGAACCGGGAGATGGAAAAAGCAGCTTGGTCGGTCCTCTTACTCCCAAGTTGGGGCACTGCGCGTGCACGGAGCAATGTGCTGTGACACCCTATATGAGTGGTGTCTTAACTAGTCCTATTCCTATCAGTTTAATCCCTGTCGAATTGATTAACCATTGTCGAATTAACGAACCATTACGACATCCTTGAATAATTTTGTTCTGAGCTTTGTACTTGATTTGTATTGGAATTGTTGGGGATTTTTTTAATTGTCTGCATTATTTCTAATAAACTATTAAGAGACTTTATCATGATTTTTTTTATTTTATGTATTAAAAACCCACCCATACAACTTAAAAGATAATAAAAAGATAAATAAAAATGTTTAAGTTTTTTCTATGAAAAAACATCCAGCCGTCCCGATCGCTTTTGGTCTGATCATAATGAAGCAACGGCCTTATCATCTGGGGTGTGGCAACATTGCCAACACACTCATAGAGGTGATGATCGCTTCATTGTTATACGCAAGCCTCTTCACCACAACAAGTTAACGATCACGAAAGGGGAATTGACACTTGTATGTGCCTTTTTTTTGTTTTGTTTTTGCAGCCACAGTGCAGCACCAGAGGCCAGAAAAATTAGGCATGTACACATGCCTGAAAAACAATGTCATTGTTGCAGCCGCTGTTGTAGCAGCGGCCGGAAAAATTGGTGTTTTCAGGGCAGAAAGGTGACTAAAACATTGCGGCTTGAACCCTAGTTGGTGGCGGAGAATTCACGAAAGTCATCGGTATGCAGACATTAAACACAGCAGCGTGGGGACCATTTTGAGGCCAAGGCATGTCATCAGGCCTTAAGTTCGTTAAACGTATCCCCTACTGTCAGTCCCTTCGGGATCCATGCCTCATTCATCTTGATGAAGGTGAGGTAATCAACACTTTTTTGACCAAGGCGACTTCTTTTGTCAGTGACAATACCTCCTGCTGCACTGAAGGTCTTTTCTGACAGGACACTTGAAGCGGGGCAGGCCAGAAGTTCTATCGCAAACTGGGATAGCTCAGGCCACAGGTCAAGCCTGCACACCCAGTAGTCAAGGGGTTCATCACTCCTCAGAGTGTCGATATCTGCAGTTAAGGCGAGGTAGTCTGCCACCTGTCGGTCGAGTCGTTCTTTAAGGCTGTATCCTGAAGGGCTGTGGCGATGTGTAGGACTGAAAAAGCTCTGCATGTCCTCCATCAACAACACATCTGTAAAGCGTCCTGTCCTTGCCGCTGTGGTCGTGGTAGGAGGAGGATTACTTTGACCTCTTCCCCAGTTAGATTCCCGTTGTGCTGTGACATCCCCCCTTATAAGCTGTGTAAAGCATATTTTTTAGTTTGGTTTTGAACTGCTGCATCCTTTCTGTCTTCCGGTAATTTGGTAACATTTCTGCCACTTTCTGCTTATACCGGGGGTCTAGTAGCGTGGCCACTCAGTACAGGTCGTTTTCCTTCATCCTTTTTATACGAGGGTCCCTCAACAGACATGACAGCACGAAAGACCCCATTTGCACAAGGTTGGATGCTGAGCTACTCATTTCCTGTTCCTCCTCCTCCTCACTGATGACATTGACGGTCTGTTCTTCCCCCCAGCCACGTACAAGACCACGGGTCCCAGATAGGTGACAACAACGAGCACCCTGGGATGCCTGCTGTGGTTGGTCTTCCTCCTCCTCAAAGCCACATTGGTCCTCTCACTCCTTTTCCTCATACTCCTCTTGCAGCGTTGCCGCAGGTCCGGCAAGCGATGATGACAAGGCTGTTTCTGGTGGTGATGGTGACCACAACTCTTCCTCTTCCTCTTCCCACTCATCTAAAGCCTGATCCAGCACTCTTCGCAGGGCACGCTCCAGGAAGAAAACAAATGGGATGAGGTCGCTGATGGTGCCTTCGGTGCGACTGACTAGGTTTGTCACCTCCTCAAACGGACGCATGAGCCTACAGGCATTGCGCATGAGTGTCCAGTAACGTGGCAAAAAATTCCCAGCTCCGCAGAGGCTGTCCTAGCACCCCGGTCATACAAATACTCGTTGACGGCTTTTTCTTGTTGGAGCAGGCAGTCGAACATTAGGAGTGTTGAATTCCAACGTGTCGGGCTGTCGCAAATCAAGCGCCTCACTGGCATGTTGTTTCGGCGCTGAATGTCTGCAAAGTGCGCCATGGCCGTGTAGGAACGCCTGAAATGGCCACACACCTTCCTGGCCTGCTTGAGGACGTCCTGTAAGCCTGGGTACTAAGACACAAAGCGTTGTACGATGAGATTCAACACGTGCCATGCACGGCACATGTGACAACTTGCCCAAATTCAATGCCGCCAACAAATTGCTTCCATTGTCACACACCACTTTACCGTGGGGTCAGCCACTGATCCACCTGTGCGTTCAGGGCGGACAGGAGTGCTGGTCCGGTGTGGCTCTCTGCTTTCAGGCAAGTCAACCCCAGACAGCGTGACACTGTCGTATCCGGGATGTGGAATAGCCCCTGGGGAGCTGGGGAGGTTCAGTTGATGTGCAGCAAGACGCCGCAGCAGAAGAGGACTCAGCCGAGGAGGTTATGGAAGAGGATGGAGTAGGAGGAGTAGAGAAGGTGGCAGTAGGCCTGCCTGCAAGTCGTGGCGGTGTCACCAACTCCGCTGCAGAGCCACGCATTTCATGCTTGGCAGCCGTCAGCAGGTTGACCCAATGCGGAGAGTAGGTGATATACCTGGCCCGACCGTGCTTTGCAGACCAGGTATCAGTGGTCAGATGGACCCTTGCCCCAACACTGTATGCCAGAGATGCCATGACTTCCTTTTCAATCACCGAGTAGAGGATTGGGATTGCCTTATTAGAAAAAAAATTTGTCCGGGTACCTTCCACTGTGGTGTCCCAATAGCGACAAATTTTTTGAAGGCCTCAGACTCCACCAGCTGGTATGGTAAAAGCTGGCGGGCTAAGAGTTCCGTCAAGCCAGCTGTCAGACATCGGGCAAGGGGGTGACTCTGTGACATTGGCTTCTTACGCTCAAACATTTCCTTAACAGACACCTGACTGTGGGCAGATGAGATGGAACTGTTCAAGGTGAGAGGCGGAGTGACGGGTGGTTGAGAGGGGGCAGGGAGGACAGCAGTGGTTGACGTGGCTGAAGATGCTGGACCAGGAGGAGGATGGTGGCTTTGAGCTTGTGCGCTGCTTCTACTCGTCATCATGTGTTGATCCCATAGGCATTTGTGATGTGAGATCATGTGCCTTCGCAAAGCAGTTGTACCTAGGTGGGTGTTGGATTTCCCACGACTCAGTTTCTTTTGGCACAGGTTGCAAATAGCATTGCTGTTGTCAGAGGCAGACACACAAAAAAAATGCCACACTGCTGAGCTTTGCAATGACGGCATTCTGGTAGTGGCAACAGCATGCGTTGATTGGCGTGCTGTCTGGCTGACCCCGGGTGCCTATACATGCTGTCTGACTGTGCCACTAGCGCCTTGCGACGACCTCCCCCTGCTTCCAACTCGTCTCCTCCTTCTCTCTGTCTCCCCTTCTGAACTTTCCCCCTCTTCTTCTTCTCTTCGAGCAGGCACCCACGTCGCATCCACGGACACATTGTCATCATCAACCGCTTCACTTGTATCTGACACCTCAGCAAAGGAAGCAGCAGTAAATAACGCCTCTGAGGGATCAAGTGAAGCGGCTGTGGTGGCTGTGGTGGTAGTGGTGGTGGGCGGGAGAGTATTGAACAAAGCTAAGCTGGAGGAGGATGGTGCGTCAAGGTTCTTAGTGGAAGCTGTTGAAGATTGGGTGTCCTGTGTAAGCCAGTCAACTATTTTCTCCGAATTTTTTGGGTACGTGGCCTCTGAACACTGGGCATTATTCCAGGGCCAGTGAAAATCACAGCACCACGAACACGACGGCCCCTGCGGCGTGGCCTGCCTCTGCCTGTCATTTTTTATTAGATAAGTGTTACTATGCATCCAAGGTACTGTGCCACTCTATATAAGTGGTGGGCAGTGGACACAGTACAGTCTGTGTGG
The DNA here is from genome assembly GCF_014858855.1 of Bufo gargarizans. NCBI lineage: Eukaryota > Metazoa > Chordata > Amphibia > Anura > Bufonidae > Bufo > Bufo gargarizans. The sequence goes on from NC_058083.1 coordinate 182,623,210, forward strand.
GTCTGGCTGACACACATGGGCTTGCAAATGTGATTAGATCACAGTTACATTTAAAATAGATTTTTATTTTTCTGAAAGGTATTTGGGTAACTGACACCCTGTAACGGTATGAGTGCAGGCCGAACCAGCCACTAGCCAGTGGACACAATACAGTATGTGTGGGGGCCTGACACACACGGGCTTGCAAATGTGATTAGATCACAGTTACATTTTAAATATAATTTTTTTTTCTGAAAGGTATTTGGGCGAATGACACCCTGTAACGGTATGAGTGCAGGCCGAACCAGCCACTAGCCAGTGGACACAATACAGTATGTGTGGGGGCCTGACACACAGGCTTGCAAATGTGATTAGATCACAGTTAAATTTTAAATATATATTTTTTTCTGCAAGGTATTTGACTGAATGACACCCTGTAACGGTATGAGTGCAGGCCTTGCCAGCCACTAGCCAGTGGCCACAATACGGTATGTGTGGGCGACTGACACACACGGGCTTGCAAATGTGATTAGATCACAGAAAAATATTAAATAGAATTTTTTTTATCTGCAAGGTATTTTCTGTCACACCCTGTATGAATGGTGTGCACTGTGCACACAGTGCTGTCTATGACTGAGCCTGCAGCCTCTCACACACGGGCAGCCAGGCAACTGCAATATATATATATATATGAAAAAAAAAACAAAAAAACAGACTGATGTACCAGCCCTGAAAAGGGCTTTTTGGGGTGCTGTCTGGATGCTGTCCTTACAAAACTCTTTGAATGAGAAGGTGTGTCCAAACTTTTGGTCTGTACTGTATATACACAGTGATTCAGACACCACTGCAGACAAGAGATCATCATGGGTTCATGAATGCAGCAGTCACTTTCAGTCTGTAATCTATGATACCATGATATTGGGCATTTGGACCAAATATAAACTCAACCTGGATTGGACATTATGGTATCCTGTATGTATTGTACCATGGTCTCCTGATTTTATCTAATAGCAAGCGAATCTTAACTTGGATTACTGAAGGAACACCAAGAATAAAAAGTATTCAGTTGGTTGGAGGAAAGAGTGTCAATCTTCTTCACTTTGTTACATTGGTAGAATGCACCAACCATTAATGGGATTGGCCACTTGCTGGCTACTGTTGATCAATGTGTTTACAAGGGTGGGTTCACATCATGTTTTATGCATCCATTTGACATTTATGTTAGGGAAAAAAAGGATACAAAAAAGCAGTAAACCCGGTTCTTGTATCCAGCACTGTCCGGTAAAAAAAGTATACTTTTTTTTTATTACAATGGAACGCTATGGTGAACGGACGGCACTGTATGGTATCAGCCTGAGGCATCAGGTTTTTTTCATATATGTTAAATGGATGGGAAAAACGTGATGTGAACCTAGCCTTAGATGACTATATGGCACTTACTAATATAGACTTTGTTGATATTCTGTCACATATTCTACATTTCCTAAGGACCCGCCTTGTTAACCAAGTCTTTTGTGCAGTTCGCATGGAGGTCCTCTTGTCCATAAAATGGCTGCAGATGGAGGCTGCACTGTACTGTTTTGCACTGTCACCATCTTAGCCTATCCCTGTGCAAGCCACTCTCCACCTACTCCCCTTCTACTTCTCTTTTTTATGAAAAATTATATGGCACAACCCCCCAAAAGTCTCACATTTCTGCTCAAATAAGACTAGAAAACTGGCATCCTTTATGATGAATTCATCTGCATGTGTTTTAACAATTAGTGCAACAAGGACACTTTCCATTAGGGTCAAATTTATTTGGACCAAATCGAATTTGATGATTAAAAAAGCACTCCCACAAAATTTTTATTCTCTGACCTCTTAGAAAGGTGCATGACATAACCTGTAGTGAAGGTAATCTTAACAGTGACTATATTTGTGAGTATTAACCTCCCTTCTGATCAGCTTAGTTACTTCTCTATTTATTCCTTTGATACTGACATCGAGGCTCCCATAGGAATACACAGAGAAACTCACTTCCTGCCCACACATAAGATGCTGTGTTATTTGGAAAGTCAGAGTGTTGGTCACATGACACAGCTGAGGATAAGAATGGAGGTTGTAACTCACAAAGTTTATTTCATGTACCTTTCTAACAGGTCGGAGAATAAAGTTTTTTATGGGAGTGCTACTTTATTTGAATTTATTTGAAGGCCCAAAAGGGATTTTGGGGAATTCTCTCTTCTCTAGTACTGATACATACACTAGATTCCTATCCTAAAAGAAAATATTTTAATTGTATGTATAGTTAACTGGGGAACAGCCACAGTGACTCTTCTGCCCATTTCTGGCTCATTTTTAAACTCTGTTTCTCTGAAGCTCCCCAGATGTTCATAGTAAAACAATATTTTTGAAGAACCTGACCAGTTTCCTTTATTCACTCATCAACACAACCATTTTTGCCTTAAAGGGGTTGCCACCCTTTGGCTAGTGTTGATCAGTGTGTTTGTATTTGAAAATAGAAATTTTTCCACAGATAGGACCTTTCATTGTCCACTATGTTGTGCCCGGTTTGCTCCACTGGTGTCTCACACATCCTAAATGATTAAGCGGGTTTCCGTGTACAGTAATGCTATGAATGTGGGGATAAACTGCTGTTTGGGCATACTGCAGGTCTCAGAAGGCAAAGACCTTCATTTGGTTTTCAGAGCTTGAATTTTGCTTAATTTCATAGGAGGAGGATGGTATTCTGCCACTGCTGTTTGGATTTCATTTTAATAGTGTTTACAATGTGATATATTTAACATGTTAACTTTATTCTGTAGGTTGTACAAATACAGCAATAGTGATGAGCGGCAGGGGCTATATTCGAATTTGCGATATTTCACGAATATTTTGTAGAATATTCGTCATATATTGACAAATTTGACAAGTCGATATTATTTTATTGAATGTGAAAAATCGGCAATGTACAAATCGCGTAATGCGAATTTGTAAGGTGAAATACAGGCGTGGGTCACTTTGGCTACATTTTTCAAGCTGCTAGAAGTTTCATGAGTTTCTCCTGAGACTGAAGAAAAGGGTTGGCATGGCAGAACATTACAATAGCTTTATATGCAGATAGAGTCAAGTGCTCCAATATATTCGCAATTGCGCTAATCAGCAGTTATTAGAATATTTTTTCGTGAAACTTCACATTTTAGCAGGTCTGACTACAGATTACTGATTAGTGCACAAAGTATTGTTGTGAACTTGACATTGCTTCCTTCTCATTGGTACACAAGCAAGAAGCAGAGAGGAATCATGTGTTCAGATGGAAAAAAAATGCTGAATATTCGATATAAAGAATACATAACACCATATTCTAAATATTCAAAAATTCTCAAAGTGGCGATATTCGCGATAAAAATTCGCTATTCGAATATTCACGCTCAACACTATACAGCAATACCAAGTTTATACAATGTTTTTAGTTCTACTACTTAGACAAAGGGCAAAATTTATAATTTGCAGATGTTTTTGTGTCAGTTTTAAAGGGGTTCTCCAGGAATTAAGAAAATGAAAATACGTAAATATTACTTTATTATAAATATGTTCCCAAATACCTTTCATTAGTTATAATGGCTCATTTTGTCTGGGGAGCAATGATTAGGAGAAATAAAATGACCACTGTCCTATTAGTGCACACAAAACCTCGCCTAATCACACAGCAGGACAAGTTACTTCACAACACTGAGGTAAAGAGCTGCCTCATCCTCCTCTCCTACTTGTCAGGGATTATGATCCTGAATACAGATGAGAAGATCTTCAGCGGAATCTCTGTAGGAATCGAGTTCATAAGGAGACATGAAGTACAGAGAGGAGGGACAGGACAGACTGTGGTAATGTGGGGCTGTGGTAATGGAGACTACATACGAGTGCTGCTGCTCATTAGCCACATCTGCTCATGAACTCCATTACTACAGAGATTCAGCTAATGACCATATTAAACTGTATTCAGGATCATAATCCCTGACAAGCAGAGCAGAGAGGAAAATGAGGCAGCGTTGTAAAGTAACTTGTCCTTCTGTGTGATTAGAACAGGTCTTGTGTGTACTAATAGGACGGTGGCCATTTTGTTTTTCCTAATGATTGCTCCCCAGACAAAACAAGCCATTATAACTAATGTAAGGTATTTTGGAATATATTTATAATGAAGTAAAATTTTAGTATTTTCAACTTCCTGTAGAACCCCTTTAAGTCTGCCTTTGCTTTGTGTTTCTGCACCAAATTTATGAAATGGCCTGGGATCCTCACTAATAAGCTGTTTGTATAGGCTGCAGTGCTCTGGTGAGCGCCATGACTTCCTCGCAGCTTACCAGGCACAGTGCTGTCCATTGGATAGTGGCCATGCTTGGTATTACAGCCCTGATCACTTGAATGGGGACTGAGCTGTGCCTAGATCATGGGACTGATAAACATGAAATCACTAGTCTAAGAAGAGGCCGCAGCACTTACCACAGCATCACAGCATCTTCAAACAGCTAATCGGCAGGGTGTGTTGGACTCCAGCTGGTCTGATAATAATGACCTCTCATGGGGATAGGTGATCAATATCAAGAATCCCAGAAAACCCATTTAAAGTGTAAGATACCCTCAACTGTATATATCTCTACATTTCCGATTAGAACCATGCAGCAAGAATGTATTGTTATATATTATTATTGCTTAGGATATACAGTATTTCAATATCTTCTGGCCTCCAGCCATTTAATTTGGTAGCAAGTAAGTACTTAATTAATTAGAGACTTGCCTTTTGCAGCAGCTCATAGACTCGTTCTAAGAGCATCAAAGCTGCTCAAGGATTACTCTCCAAACAGTGGTATCCGAACCCTCCGACCAGCTCACTGAATGAATCATGCATTCTAAATAAATATCTGTCAAATCCCACAATTACTTAAGATTCAGTTATTATGCAATGAAATAAAAAAGTAAATAAGAGACATCTGCTGGCAAGTGCTGCAGAAATGCAGTGATTCTCATATTACCTCCTTAGCATTTCAAGCTAATTTGTGGCAGAATTAATCACAATGAGCTAAACACTTTACTCAAAACAGCAGCTCAAAGGGGATGAAATATAGAGATGCAAGGGTCAGTGCAAGACAATGTACAAGGGAGGCAGGCACAGCTGTGGGCGGATAATGAGGCGGCATACACAAAAGTTACACAAATGCACTTTCTGGAGCTGAGCTGAAATAGCCCTTACACAACTATAAACATTTATGAGATGAATGACTATGTCATTCATCCGTTTAATATAAGTCAGGCTAGCTGCGACACTGAGATGTCTCAATGGTTGCATGCCTAACCTGTTACTCATTTGTTTGGAAAAAGACAGAATGGAACCAATCAGATTTCACTAGACAAATAAAATGCTGCTAAGTTAGCTGCTGCCATGCTTAAAAACTATTTATGCCATTTTCAATATGATGAAAAAAACATAAAATGTTTGCTGTTAAAAGATCCCTGGTTAATATTAGAATGTCTGATAAATTCTTTCAGGAATGTTGCATCCAAGTTAAATGGGTTGTGCCATAAACTACTTTAAAGTTTATTTTCATCAAGTACTCTAGCTCCATTTAGATAGCTTTTTTTATTTTTGAATTTTTTCAAATAGACCTCATTTGCAGTTTTCTCCTATCCCCCATGCTTGAATTCTAATTCTTGGTTTGTCATGTGATTGCTGTCCCATCATGCCTCACGGCAGTGAGATGTGTTCATTTTCTACCTCCACATATTTAAAATGCTCTGTGTAACTGGATTTATAACGGACACAACTTGTGCTAATGTCCATCATTTGCTAGTGCAGAATTCATTCTTATGTTTATCTAACTACCTATTAATCGATTGGTCTGTCTGTCTATTATGGATCTGTCTATCTGTCCATCCATGACTGACACTCTAACTGACATGTAACTGACACAGCAAATAGAGGAGTGGTCATTGTAAGGACGGTAGAAGAAGCACAGTGAGCATGTACGTCCTCCACTACAGGACATAACCAACAGCAACTGAAATCAAAACTGAATTACCACAATGTGAAATGATAGGCTAATAACTTTAGAATAAGGCAGTTCTGATAAATGGTGTTTGGGGAAAATGATATACAGTAACAGTGATATCTGTTGGGCAGGATACATTTTTCTTACTGGCACAAAACCTTCAATTGTAGAAACATCAAGTTCATAATTTGTGGTCATCTATATTGAACGGTTTAGTGACTTTCTACAAAACAGCACAGTAAGTTTATTGCTTCTTTTCTCAAAGATTAAAGGGAACCTGTCAGCGGCAAAACCCATCCCAAACCGCCAGCAGTACCTTCAAATAGCCGGCAGTGAGTTTCGAATGGTGATTTTCTTACTGCATTCTGATGAGGGAGAAGTATGAAAAACAATCTTTTATCCTCCGTCCGTGCTATTTTTCAGTCAGGCTTGGGGCAGCGGCCTCCTTGCTTCAAGTCAAGGTAACCGAGCCCCTTTCCCTGCCCTATTGCTGTGACTGCCAATGCTTATGCCGGGGGGTTGTCAGAGAAGGTAAAAGACGCGCTGAATGAGACTCCTATATCCCTTGAGGCCACTATGTCACTGTCTATAAGAATTGCTAGACGCCTTAGGGATAGGCTGAAGAGTCTCTGTCTTCCAAAGACTTTTCTCAGGCAGGAGTCTTTTTTTTCAGACTCAAACAAACCTATGCAACTAGGGGGAGCCACTTATCAGGTGGGTCCTCCAGGGGTTCTCAGTAAGACAAGGGTTTGTTTTTTCTGTGGTTGGAGAGGTCATTTTATTGGAGCTTGTCCATCCGTACCCAAAAAGAAACAACCGCCGGAACTACTAACCCCCAGGTTGTTCGGAGGATGACAACCTGGATGTATACATCTCCTCCATACGAACGTCTCAGTTTGTTTTGCCAGCTATGGTAGTTTCGGGTAATAAAACTGATTCGATTTCTGTTTTCTTAGACAGTGGGGCGGGGGTCAATTTGGTGGATGCACGATTCGCTCGGAATCTGGGTTTTTCTTTTAGTCCTTTACCGAAATCTATCCCCATAGTCACTATCGACTCTGCTGTTCTTACTCAGGGAAACCTGACACACATTGTACATAACATACATCTTCGGATGGGGGCCCTCCATAATGAGTTTTTTATCTTGCTGTGTCCTTGAAGGTCTTCCTACTCCTATGGTATTGGGTCTTCCTTGGTTGGTAGTGCACAATCCTGTTGTTGATTGGCAGGCTAGGGAGATATTGGAGTGGAGTAAGCATTGTAGGCACAATTGCTTAAGTAGCAGTTGCTAAGCCACCTCAATTACGTTACCAGCATTTGTGTCCAATTTTGAAGATGTTTCCTCTGAGAAGGGGTGTCAGGAGTTACCACCCTATCGTCCGTATGATTGCCCGGGTAACCTGCTCCCTGGAGCAAAGTTACCTAAAACCAGGTTATATATTCTTTCTGTCCCCGAAAGACAAGCCAAATGGCCTGACTAATGCTCCTGCTGTCTTTCAACACTTTGTAAACGATATCTTTTTTTTATCTTGGCTGCAGATTTATGGTGATATATCTTGATGATATTTTGATCTATTCACCCGATCTGGAGACACACAAGGTACATGTCAGGCAGGTGTTGCAGATTTTACGGATGAATAAGTTATATGTAGAGTTGAGTCGAACACCTAGATGTTCGGGGAGTTCGGGACCCGAACTTGATCCGAACTTGGACCCGAACCCCATTGAAGTCAATGGGGACCCGAACTTCACTTTATTATTTTCCGTTATAACATGGTTATAACGAAAAATGAATAGTATTAGATTTTTCAGATCTGAGTTTTCACGATCGTGAAAACTCAGATCCGACAGTATATTCTAACACAGAGGCATTCCCATAATGATGGGGACGCTTCAAGTTAGAATATACTAAGAACTGTGGACATAACTCCCCCTGCTGCCTGGCAGCACCAGATCTCTTACAAGGGGCTGTGATCCGCACAATTAACCCCTCAGGTGCCGCACCTGAGGGGTTAATTGTGCGGATCTCAGCCCCCTGTAAGAGATCGGGTGCTGCCAGGCAGCAGGGGCCAGACCCCCCTTCCTCCCAAGTATTAAAATCATTGGTGGCCAGTGCGGCCCCCCACCCCAACCCCCCCCTATTAAAATCATTGGTGGTTAGTGCGGCCCCCCCATCAAAATCATTGGTGTCTAGTGCGGCCCCCCACCCCTAATTAAAATCATTGGTGGCAGTGGCCACAGGTTAACAACCCCCTCCCCCATCATTGGTGGCAGCAGAGCAGCAGATCATTGCTGGGGCTCCGATCGGTTACCATGGCAGCCAGGACGCTACTGCAGCATTATACTAACGTGCGGTGTCTGTGGACGGCCGGCGCTCCTCCTACTGGTAAGTGACAGGTCTGTGCTATAAGCAATGCGCCGCACAGACCTTTCACTTACCAGTAGGAGGAGCGCCCAGCCGGCCACAGACAGCGCACGTAAGTATAATGCTGCTAAAAGTGCTAAGTAATCATGGCAGCCAGGACTGCAGTAGCGTCCTGGCTGCCATGGTAACTGTTCGGAACAGCTACACACACAACCTCTCCCCTAGGAGGGGAAGGCTTGAATGCTCTTCACTAACTAAACTCCTCCCTTTCTAGAGAGGGCTGGAAGGGAACTATAAGGTAACACTCCAGGGAAACGAAATCTGCCAAAACTGCTGCCATCTGCTGGTAAACCAGGCACATTACACTTCAAAAGTAATTAGAAATATAATATGAATACACATTTTGTAGGCGTGACGAATACCACACCTCGTGCCCGCTTGACGCCACCTACGTCGAACTCATGAGACGCAGTATGGTCACTTGTTACCAAAGCGTGACATTACGCCCTCCAGTGGAGCGGGTAAGTTCAGCTTGGTACAGTTTACACAGACACCTCCTGTCCACACGGGCACATAGAGGCAACACGCTGAGAGAGTCTTTTTACTGCCGCAGTGAAAACAGCGCTGTCTCAGCCCGGGAAATCTGCCACCAGCTTCTAGTTTGATATAAGTCCGTTCCGCTAACGGGATTATATAGGGTGAGAAACCAACCCGCAGTAGCTTATAACTAGGCCGAAACACGGACGTAGGGATTCGTGATCGAGATACAAGATAGCACAAGATTAAATTATATATTTAATCGCCTTAAGGGCACACTAGAGATAATACAATGTACACAGAGAATATATACAGTGGTCTGAGGTTACAGATACAGGTGATATAGGTACAACAGGGATAGGCAGAGCAAAAGTCAGTTACCGGGTAGATGAAAGTTCCTTTGGGTCATAATGGTGGAATAGTCCTTGGCTGCAGTCATGTGGGGGCAGTGAGGTCAGCTTGTTCCTGGTCTCTCCAAACACATTGACTCGATGTGACCCCCTTCAAAAAAGACACCACCCTCTGGCTTGCATAGGCTTATGACCTGTAGCTGGCCTCTCCCCTCCCCACTTCTGGGCAGGGTCTACCCCTCCTTCTCTGGTGCTGGCAGCAAATGACCCATAAAACCCCTTAGTGCTCATAGCCCCAGACTAGAATGTCGCAGAAAGATGGTTCCGGGCCCAATTGATCCGCCTGGGTTCTGGCTACAACTAGAGTCCAAACATGGTGCCACTATGTGGTTTCTGTGGGGAGATAAATATATCTCCCTTCCCTGGCACCCTAGCCTCAAGCCAGTACAACGTGGATGCTTGGCTTTGCCCCAGGATCACAAAAAGATAACCAAATTATGCCTGGGATGGACAGACGATTCATAATTCCTTATGAAATGTAGGTGCCAACATGTCTGGGAGGTATCATTGATCCTGGGCAAGAGTTGAGACCTCCAGCTGGGGGTTTTCCTGCAGGATTAGCTTGCCTCCAACCTGGCTGGTTGAGGTGTGACTTTATCCACCTGGGGCCTCCTTGAAGTTTTTTGTGCCCTTGAATTTGCGCCTTAAAATATTTAAAGAACATCATAATTCTGCATTCGCTGGGCAACCCCGGAGCTATTGTCTCGTCATTTCTGGTGGCCGAGGTTGCACTAGGACAGTGATGGCGAACCTTTTAGAGACCAGGTGCCCAAACTGCAGCCCAAAACCCACTTATTTATCGCAAAGTGCCAACACGCCAATTTACCCTGAATACTACAGTCCAGTATAGTATATCTTCCATGTACTTTATCATTTACCTATAATAGCCTGTCTGCATTCAGTGCGCTGCCTGTGCTGTTCATAGTGCACCCAGCGCTGATGAATGGCTGGTAAAGTCCAGAGTATATTGGTACACCATAGACTTTTTGCAGGGTGCGGGTGCCCACAGAGAGAGCTCTGAGTGCCGCCTATGGCACCTGTGCCATAGGTTCGCCATTACTGCACTAGGATGTAGTTGATTTTCTGTCTATCTGTACAACCTGTGTACGCACTAAAGTCATTCATACTCATCCGGCGGGGTCTCTGCTGCCACTGGTCATTCCCAACAGACCGTGGACACACCTGTCGATAGATTTTATTACTGACCTACCTGTATCTGCAGGTAAAACTGTTATCCTGGTCATCCCCCAGAACAAGGCATTCCAGCCGAAACGCTCGTCGGGGTACGTGGCTCTCCTGAGTTTGGACTGTTTCTTATTATATGGGTATGTAATTTCATAGTGTGAGGCTACTCTTTGCTCTGCAAACCAATGTCTTTGTAATATAATTTAGTTACTCTTGTATTTGTTGCAGGGATCGATCTCTGTGATTTTTTGATTCTATCTATTTAGAAACAGCTATTTAGGTGATCGATTCCTGTGTATATGTATCTGTATATGCATATGTATCCATACATGGCTCTATTCTTAGGGCACTGGCAGTAATCCTATTTGCCCTTAAGGTGATATGTACATATATGTTCACGCATGTCTATGGGACTTGGTTTTGTATCTCTATTTCTATAATGGACGATAATATGCACATACGCACTTTTCTTTCTGAGATTAAGGCATTAGTCCTTTTTTACAAGTGGATGGGACTTTGTATTTGTCCAGCTGCTATACACGTGTATGTCCCAACTTGATGCACTGGCAGCCTTTTTTCCGGAGATACATACGTGTATACGAGTAAAATTGTGGATACTTACAATAATATTATTTTTTTTACATGTGAAATAGGTCCTATGTGCATGTATATATGTGTACAAGTTTGGAGATATGCATTTTCACTTTTTCTGGACATTTGGGAATCTTAGCTGATTGTTAGCCTCACTGCCCTCTTTTTCTAATTGTATGTAATTATGTTATGTCCCCTCAGGTGTAGTCCACCTTTTTATCTGATGTGATACATCACATATACATTAACTTTTTACATATTGTCTAATAAAGTATATGTATATTTTGCTACTATACCAGTCTAGTCTCAGTTTATCCTTTGTTCGTGTATCCTGGTAGTAGTAGACAGGTTCAGTAAAATGGTGCATTTCATTGCATTACCCGCGTTGCCAAATGCTAAAACCCTGGCTCAGGTTTTTATCAGTGAAATAGTGAAGCTTCAAGGGGTCCATTCCAATGTTGTTTTGGATCATGGAACCCAGTTTATTTCTAAATTCTGGAGAGCTTTTTGTTCTCGTCTTGGGGCACATTTGTCCTTTTCCTCAGCCTTCCATCCGCAGATTGAACGCACCAACCAAAACATAGAGACTTACCTTAGGTATTTGGTGTCTAAAAATCAGGAGGAATGGTCATCTTACTTACCTTTAGCAGAGTTTGCTATAAAGAATCACCGTCAAGGATTAACTGGTAAGTCACCATTTTTTGGTGCATATGGTTTTCATCCTCAATTTTTCAGTGAGGGTGAACCTTCTGGGATCCCTGAGGAAGAATGATTTACGTCATCACTCTCTTCTGTATGGCGAAAGGCTTAAAGCAATTTAAAAAATATGGGAGACAGATATAAATGTATGGCTGATAAAAAAAGTTAACCAGGTCCGGACCTAGGGGTGAATGACTATGTCTGGTTGTCGACTAGAAATATTAAGTTAAAGGTTCCATCTTGGAAATTGGATCCTAGGTTTATCGTTCCTTATAAAATAGTCGCCGTCATTAACCCCATGGCATTTCACCTGGAGCTACCTCAAACATTGAAAATTCATAACGTATTTCATAAATCGTTGCTGAAAAGGTATGTTGCACCTCCAGAACCATCACCGTTACCGCCCCTCCAATTCTCGCTTTTTCCGTCGCTCCCTTTAATATCTGGTGCACTGTAGGGGTTACGGTCCGGAAAACAGAATGTGGGTGCCAGCGTCGGAAGTAAATGCCAGCAGATGAATTAGTTCTTTCCACATTTCTTATCCGGAAAGACCTGGTCCTTAGTGTCCGGTGGCCCCTCGTAGAAAGTGGTGTATTGTCACGAGGGTGTCACGACCTATCTCTGACCCTGTTGTGCCTGGGGTCAGAAGGTCACACTGGGTGGCTACTCACTCGGTTTCAAGAGATCGCTCCATGACCTAGTGGTGGTATGGTAATGGATTCCGGTCCAGGTTTTCCTGCTAAGGTTTGTGATCCTTTTTCTCCCATTTAGGAATCTGTAGCTTTTGCTTTCAGCTGTTCTCTGTCAGCCACTCCCAGCTACTATATATTCTCCCTTTCTGCTTCCCTTGTTGCCAGATATAGACCTTCATCCAGATCATCTATTCTGACCTCTGGTGGAGTTGGAGTTGCTGTGGAGGTGTTGGAACTGGAGCTGTTGGATCTCTGGTTCACTCCTGTTGTTGTCACCTTTTGGGGATTGTTTGTGTTGTTTTTCCTTTCCCTGTTGTTACCCTAGGTGTCAGTGGTAAGGACTAGTGCTCCCACCGCCCTATTCACTACCTAGGGCTAATTTCAGGGTAAGCCAGGGACTAGGCATGTGATCAGGGTACAGGTTAGCAGCCTGTCTAGGGACATTAGGGCAGCCAGGTGCCAGTGTTAGGTGAGTTTGAGGTCACCACCCCTCCCTCTCCATAGTGAATTGGTATTCTCCTTCCCTCCCTTCTGCAGCACACGTCTGTTACCTGCCACATCAGATGTGATACTATCAAACAATAAGTACAGATGTCCACGTGATGATTTAAAAAAATTGCAATGATTATTTTTCCATAAAACAATACATCGGTCTTATCAGCTCCTCCTGCTCTATACTATGGCCTGCTTTAAAGGTAATGTGTCAGTAGTAAATAAACTATTGTTTAAATCAAATTTTTATGTTCAAGATTTCTTAAATAATTTTTGATACTTTTAATTATATAATTAAAAATATCCATATTTAAACAAAAAAACATAAAATCCTCAGTTTTTGCACTGGGGAATCTGTTGCATTTGTCATTCTAATCCTGCCTATAATGATACCACCTCTGTGTATAGATAAGACAGGATCTACCATTCACAATAGGTGATTGTCAAATCTACACAGAACATGCCTAGAAAACTCTCCCATAATAGTCACTGAGGTCCCCTCCTGACTATAGTGTCTATGGACCATGTGGCTGTAATTTTATTAATGCTTTCTAAATGTTGTTAAGAACAGTTCAGGCAAGATGGCAGCCCACATAATCATTTACAGAAAATAGAAGAAATAAATCTGCAATCAGTTGCTATCTGGTTTTAAGTGGCAAAAAAAAAAGGTTGGTGACTAGAGTTGAGCGAACACCTGGATGTTCGGGTTCGAGAAGTTCGGCCGAACATCCCGGAAATGTTCGGGTTCGGGATCCGAACCCGATCCGAACTTCGTCCCGAACCCGAACCCCATTGAAGTCAATGGGGACCCGAACTTTTCGGCACTAAAAAGGCTGTAAAACAGCCCAGGAAAGAGCTAGAGGGCTGCAAAAGGCAGCAACATGTAGGTAAATCCCCTGCAAACAAATGTGGATAGGGAAATGAATTAAAATAAAAATTAAATAAATAAAAATTAACCAAAATCAATTGGAGAGAGGTTCCATAGCAGAGAATCTGGCTTCCCGTCACCCACCACTGGAACAGTCCATTCTCAGATATTTAGGCCCCGGCACCCAGGCAGAGGAGAGAGGTCCCGTAACAGAGAATCTGTCTTCATGTCAGCAGAGAATTAGTCTGCATGTCATAGCAGAGAATGAGGCTTCACGTCAGCCACCACTGCAACAGTCCATTGGCATATATTTAGGCCCAGCACCCAGGCAGAGGAGGGAGGTCCCGTAACAGAGAATCTGTCTTCATGTCAGCAGAGAATTAGTCTGCATGTCATAGCAGAGAATGAGGCTTCACGTCAGCCACCACTGCAACAGTCCATTGGCATATATTTAGGCCCAGCACCCAGGCAGAGGAGGGAGGTCCCGTAACAGAGAATCTGTCTTCATGTCAGCAGAGAATTAGTCTGCATGTCATAGCAGAGAATGAGGCTTCACGTCAGCCACCACTGGAACAGTCCATTCTCAGATATTTAGGCCCCGGCACCCAGGCAGAGGAGAGAGGTCCCGTAACAGAGAATCTGTCTTCATGTCAGCAGAGAATTAGTCTGCATGTCATAGCAGAGAATGAGGCTTCACGTCAGCCACCACTGCAACAGTCCATTGGCATATATTTAGGCCCAGCACCCAGGCAGAGGAGAGAGGTCCCGTAACAGACAATCTGGCTTCATGTCAGCAGAGAATCAGTCTGCATGTCATAGCAGAGAATCAGGCTTCACGTCACCCACCACTGCAACAGTCCATTGTCATAAATTTAGGCCCAGCACTAGTGTTGAGCGGCATGTCCCATATTCGAATTCGCGAAATTTTGTGAATATTCGAAAGAATATTCGTAAAATATTCGCGATTATTCAAATTCGTTATTATTTCGCATATGCGATAATTCGAATTATCGCATAATACATATGCTATGCAAAATTCACATGTGCGCTAATGAAATCGCCTTACGAAGATTCGCAACTCAATTCAATCACTAATGTATGAATGCAATGCCCTTTGCCTCTGTTCTGGGACAAGTGTAGATATTCGCATGTGCGCTAATAAAATCGCCTTACGAAGATTCGCACCTCAATCACTTTCTAGGGAATGTGAGACTTTTGGGAATCAATCGAGATACAGTGGGGGGTGATGACAGTAGTTGACAGAGTACAGATCAATGTAATCTGTAAGGTGGAAAGTAAAATAAAAAATACGAATATTCGTAAATCGAATTTTACGAAGTTCTACGTATTCGCGAATATGGTGCTATACTATATGAATGCACAGGCCTTTGCCTCTCTGTTCTGGGGACAAGTGTAGATATTTGCATTTGCGTTAATAAAATCGCCTTACGAAGATTCGCAGCTCAATTCAATCACTAATGTATGAATGCAAAGCCCTTTGCCTCTGTTCTGGGACAAGTGTAGATATTCGCATGTGCGCTAATAAAATCGCCTTACGAAGATTCGCAACTCAATTCACTAATGTATGAATGCAAAGCCCTTTGCCTCTGTTCTGGGACGTGCCGATATTCGCATGTGCGCTAATAAAATCGCCTTACGAAGATTCGCGCCTCAATCACTTTCTAGGCAATGTGAGTAAGATCTGAGCTGTTGGACCTTTGGGAAACAATCAATTATATGTGTACTGTAATTTTGTGGGGGGGGGGGGGAAACAAAAAACGAATATTCGTTTTTACGAATATATAGCACTATATTCGAAATATTCGCGAAATCGCGAAGTTGCGATATTCGCGAAAAAAATTTGCTTTTCGAATATTCGCGCTCAACACTACCCAGCACCCAGGCAGAGGAGAGAGGTCCCGTAACAGAGAATCTGGCTTCATGTCAGCAGAGAATCAGTCTTCATATCATAGCAGAGAATCAGGCTTCACGTCACCCACCACTGTAAGAGTCAATTTTCATAAATTTAGGCCCAGAACCCAGGCAGAGGAGAAAGGTCCCGTAACAGACAATCTGGCTTCATGTCAGCAGAGAATCAGTCTTCATATCATAGCAGAGAATCAGGCTTCACGTCACCCACCACTGCAACAGTCAATTGTCATAAATTTAGGCCCAGCACCCAGGCAGAGGAGAGAGCTCCCGTAACAGAGGATCTGGCTTCATGTCAGCAGAGAATCAGTCTGCATGTCATAGCAGAGAATGAGGCTTCACGTCACCCACCACTGCAACAGTCCATTGGCATATATTTAGGCCTAGCACACAGGCAGAGCAGAGAGGTCCCGTAACAGACAATCTGGCTTCATGTCAGCAGAGAATCAGTCTGCATGTCATAGCAGAGAATGAGGCTTCACGTCACCCACCACTGCAACAGTCCATTGGCATATATTTAGGCCTAGCACACAGGCAGAGCAGAGAGGTCCCGTAACAGACAATCTGGCTTCATGTCAGCAGAGAATCAGTCTGCATGTCATAGCAGAGAATGAGGCTTCACGTCACCCACCACTGCAACAGTCCATTGGCATATATTTAGGCCTAGCACACAGGCAGAGCAGAGAGGTCCCGTAACAGACAATCTGGCTTCATGACAGCAGAGAATTAGTCTGCATGTCATAGCAGAGAATGAGGCTTCACGTCAGCCACCACTGCAACAGTCCATTGGCATATATTTAGGCCCAGCACCCAGGCAGAGGAGAGAGGTCCCGTAACAGACAATCTGGCTTCATGTCAGCAGAGAATTAGTCTGCATGTCATAGCAGAGAATCAGGCTTCACGTCAGCCACCACTGCAACAGTCCATTGTCATAAATTTAGGCCCAGCACCCAGGCAGAGGAGAGAGGTCCCGTAACAGACAATCTGGCTTCATGTCAGCAGAGAATTAGTCTGCATGTCATAGCAGAGAATGAGGCTTCACGTCAGCCACCACTGCAACAGTCCATTGGCATATATTTAGGCCTAGCACACAGGCAGAGCAGAGAGGTCCCGTAACAGACAATCTGGCTTCATGACAGCAGAGAATCAGTCTGCATGTCATAGCAGAGAATCAGGCTTCACGTCAGCCACCACTGCAACAGTCCATTGTCATAAATTTAGGCCCAGCACCCAGGCAGAGGAGAGAGGTCCCGTAACAGAGAATCTGGCTTCATGTCAGCAGAGAATCAGTCTTCATATCATAGCAGAGAATCAGGCTTCACGTCACCCACCACTGTAAGAGTCAATTTTCATAAATTTAGGCCCAGAACCCAGGCAGAGGAGAAAGGTCCCGTAACAGACAATCTGGCTTCATGTCAGCAGAGAATCAGTCTTCATATCATAGCAGAGAATCAGGCTTCACGTCACCCACCACTGCAACAGTCAATTGTCATAAATTTAGGCCCAGCACCCAGGCAGAGGAGAGAGCTCCCGTAACAGAGGATCTGGCTTCATGTCAGCAGAGAATCAGTCTGCATGTCATAGCAGAGAATGAGGCTTCACGTCACCCACCACTGCAACAGTCCATTGGCATATATTTAGGCCTAGCACACAGGCAGAGGAGAGGTTCATTCAACTTTGGGTAGCCTCGCAATATAATGGTAAAATGAAAATAAAAATAGGATTGAATGAGGAAGTGCCCTGGAGTCCAATAATATATGGTTATGGGGAGGTAGTTAATGTCTAATCTGGACAAGGGACGGACAGGTCCTGTGGGATCCATGCCTGGTTCATTTTTATGAACGTCAGCTTGTCCACATTGGCTGTAGACAGGCGGCTGCGTTTGTCTGTAATGACGCCCCCTGCCGTGCTGAATACACGTTCAGACAAAACGCTGGCTGCCGGGCAGGCCAGCACCTCCAAGGCATAAAAGGCTAGCTCTGGCCACGTGGACAATTTAGAGACCCAGAAGTTGAATGGGGCCGAACCATCAGTCAGTACGTGGAGGGGTGTGCACACGTACTGTTCCACCATGTTAGTGAAATGTTGCCTCCTGCTAACACGTTGCGTATCAGGTGGTGGTGCAGTTAGCTGTGGCGTGTTGACAAAAGTTTTCCACATCTCTGCCATGCTAACCCTGCCCTCAGAGGAGCTGGCCGTGACACAGCTGCCTTGGCGACCTCTTGCTCCTCCTCTGCCTTGGCCTTGGGCTTCCACTTGTTCCCCTGTGACATTTGGGAATGCTCTCAGTAGCGTGTCTACCAACGTGCGCTTGTACTCGCGCATCTTCCTATCACGCTCCAGTGCAGGAAGTAAGGTGGGCACATTGTCTTTGTAGCGTGGATCCAGCAGGGTGGCAACCCAGTAGTCCGCACAGGTTAAAATGTGGGCAACTCTGCTGTCGTTGCGCAGGCACTGCAGCATGTAGTCGCTCATGTGTGCCAGGCTGCCCAGGGATAAGGACAAGCTGTCCTCTGTGGGAGGCGTATCGTCATCGTCCTGCCTTTCCCCCCAGCCACGCACCAGTGATGGACCCGAGCTGCGTTGGGTGCCACCCCGCTGTGACCATGCTTCATCCTCATCCTCCTCCACCTCCTCCTCATCCTCGTCCTCCTCGTCCTCCAGTAGTGGGCCCTGGCTGGCCACATTTGTACCTGGCCTCTGCTGTTGCCAAAAACCTCCCTCTGAGTCACTTCGAAGAGACTGGCCTGAAAGTGCTAAAAATGACCCCTCTTCCTCCTCCTCCTCCTCCTCCTCCTGGGCCACCTCCTCTTCCATCATCGCCCTAAGTGTTTTCTCAAGGAGACATAGAAGTGGTATTGTAACGCTGATAACGGTGTCATCGCCACTGGCCATGTTGGTGGAGTACTCGAAACAGCGCAACAGGGCACACAGGTCTCGCATGGAGGCCCAGTCATTGGTGGTGAAGTGGTGCTGTTCTGTAGTGCGACTGACCCGTGCGTGCTGCAGCTGAAACTCCACTATGGCCTGCTGCTGCTCGCACAGTCTGTCCAGCATGTGCAAGGTGGAGTTCCACCTGGTGGGCACGTCGCATATGAGGCGGTGAGCGGGAAGGCCGAAGTTACGCTGTAGCGCAGACAGGCGAGCAGCAGCAGGATGTGAACGCCGGAAGCGCGAACAGACGGCCCGCACTTTATGCAGCAGCTCTGACATGTCGGGGTAGTTGTGAATGAACTTCTGCACCACCAAATTCAGCACATGCGCCAAGCAAGGGATGTGCGTCAAATTGGCTAGTCCCAGAGCTGCAACGAGATTTCGCCCATTATCACACACCACCAGGCCGGGCTTGAGGCTCACCGGCAGCAACCACTCGTCGGTCTGTTGTTCTATACCCCGCCACAACTCCTGTGCGGTGTGGGGCCTGTCCCCCAAACATATGAGTTTCAGAATGGCCTGCTGACGTTTACCCCGGGCTGTGCTGAAGTTGGTGGTGAAGGTGTGTGGCTGACTGGATGAGCAGGTGGAAGAAGAGGAGGAGGAAGCCGAGAAGGAGGAGGTGGCAACAGGAGGCAAAGAATGTTGCCCTGCGATCCTTGGCGGCGGAAGGACGTGCGCCAAACAGCTCTCCGCCTGGGGCCCAGCTGCCACTACATTTACCCAGTGTGCAGTTAGGGAGATATAGCGTCCCTGGCCGTGCTTACTGGTCCACGTATCTGTGGTTAGGTGGACCTTGCTACAGATGGCGTTGCGCAGTGCACACTTGATTTTATCGGATACTTGGTTGTGCAGGGAAGGCACGGCTCTCTTGGAGAAGTAGTGCCGGCTGGGAACAACATACTGTGGGACAGCAAGCGACATGAGCTGTTTGAAGCTGTCTGTGTCCACCAGCCTAAATGACAGCATTTCATAGGCCAGTAGTTTAGAAATGCTGGCATTCAGGGCCAGGGATCGAGGGTGGCTAGGTGGGAATTTACGCTTTCTATCAAATGTTTGTGAGATGGAGAGCTGAACGCTGGCGTGTGACATGGTTGAGACGCTTGGTGACGGAGGTGGTGGTGGTGGTGTTGGTGGTACATCCCCTGTTTGCTGGGCGGCAGGTGCCAACGTTCCTCCAGAGGCGGAGGAAGAGGCCGAGGCGGCAGCAGCAGAATAGGCCGAGGCGGCAGCAGCAGAAGAGGTAGCAGGGGGAGCCTGAGTGACTTCCTTGGTTTTAAGGTGTTTACTCCACTGCAGTTCATGCTTTGCATGCAGGTGCCTGGTCATGCAGGTTGTGCTCAGGTTCAGAACGTTAATGCCTCGCTTCAGGCTCTGATGGCACAGCGTGCAAACCACTCGGGTCTTGTCGTCAGCACATTGTTTGAAGAAGTGCCATGCCAGGGAACTCCTTGAAGCTGCCTTTGGGGTGCTCGGTCCCAGATGGCGGCGGTCAGTAGCAGGCGGAGTCTCTTGGCGGCGGGTGTTCTGCTTTTGCCCACTGCTCCCTCTTTTGCTACGCTGTTGGCTCGGTCTCACCACTGCCTCTTCCTCCGAACTGTGAAAGTCAGTGGCACGACCTTCATTCCATGTGGGGTCTAGGACCTCATCGTCCCCTGCATCGTCTTCCACCCAGTCTTGATCCCTGACCTCCTGTTCAGTCTGCACACTGCAGAAAGACGCAGCAGTTGGCACCTGTGTTTCGTCATCATCAGAGACATGCTGAGGTGGTATTCCCATGTCCTCATCATCAGGAAACATAAGTGGTTGTGCGTCAGTGCATTCTATGTCTTTCACCGCTGGGGAAGGGCTAGGTGGATGCCCTTGGGAAACCCTGCCAGCGGAGTCTTCAAACAGCATAAGAGACTGCTGCATAACTTGAGGCTGAGACAGTTTCCCTGGTATGCATGGGGGTGATGTGACAGACTGATGGGGTTGGTTTTCAGGCGCCATCTGTGCGCTTTCTGCAGAAGACTGGGTGGGAGATAATGTGAACGTGCTGGATCCACTGTCGGCCACCCAATTGACTAATGCCTGTACCTGCTCAGGCCTTACCATCCTTAGAACGGCATTGGGCCCCACCATATATCGCTGTAAATTCTGGCGGCTACTGGGACCTGAGGTAGTTGGTACACTAGGACGTGTGGATGTGGCAGAACGGCCACGTCCTCTCCCAGCACCAGAGGGTCCACTAACACCACCACGACCATGTCCACGTCCGCGTCCCTTACTAGATGTTTTTCTCATTGTTATGGTTCACCACAACAACAAATATATTATTTGGCCCAATGTATTGTATTCAAATTCAGCGGGATATAAATTTGAGGCCTAGTATTTAGGCGCTGGGTGACCGGTATGGATTTAGTGACAGAATTAGACTTGGAAATGCACAGAAGCGTGTGTGTGTGAAGTTATTCTGAATGACCCTATGTGCACCTTCAATATTATATACCCTTTTAGGGATAGATTTCAAATAGCTCTGATATAGCAGAAACCACTAAATTATGAAATTGCTAAATTGGGAATTGTACTTCAACCCAGAACAAAAAATGTGCTTTGACGGACACTAAATATCTTGCCCAGCAACAACAGTACACCGGTGGGTAACGAGAGATTTAGAGGGAATTAAATTTGAGGCCTAGTATTTAGGCGCTGGGTCACCGGTATGGATTTAGTGACAGAATTAGACTTGGAAATACACAGTAGCGGGTGTGTGTGAAGTTATTCTGAATGACCCTATGTGCACCTTCAATATTATATACCCTTTTAGGGATAGATTTCAAATAGCTCTGATATAGCAGAAACCACTAAATTATGAAATTGCTAAATTGGGAATTGTACTTCAACCCAGAACAAAAAATGTGCTTTGACGGACACTAAATATCTTGCCCAGCAACAACAGTACAGCGGTGGGTAACGAGAGATTTAGAGGGAATTAAATTTGAGGCCTAGTATTTAGGCGCTGGGTCACCGGTATGGATTTAGTGACAGAATTAGACTTGGAAATGCACAGAAGCGTGTGTGTGAAGTTATTCTGAATGACCCTATGTGCACCTTCAATATTATATACCCTTTTTGGGATAGATTTCAAATAGCTCTGATATAGCAGGAACCACTAAATTATGAAATTGCTAAATTGGGAATTGTACTTCAACCCAGAACAAAAAATGTGCTTTGACGGGCACTAAATAACTTTCCCAGCTACAACAGGACAACGGTAACGAGAGATTTAGAGGGATTTAAATTTGAGGCCTAGTATTTAGGCGCTGGGTGACAGGTATGGGTTTAGTGACAGAATTAGACTTGGAAATACACAGTAGCGGGTGTGTGTGAAGTTATTCTGAATGACCCTATGTGCACCTTCAATATTATATACCCTTTTAGGGATAGATTTCAAATAGCTCTGATATAGCAGAAACCACTAAATTATGAAATTGCTAAATTGGGAATTGTACTTCAACCCAGAACAAAAAATGTGCTTTGACGGACACTAAATATCTTGCCCAGCAACAACAGTACACCGGTGGGTAACGAGAGATTTAGAGGGAATTAAATTTGAGGCCTAGTATTTAGGCGCTGGGTCACCGGTATGGATTTAGTGACAGAATTAGACTTGGAAATACACAGTAGCGGGTGTGTGTGAAGTTATTCTGAATGACCCTATGTGCACCTTCAATATTATATACCCTTTTAGGGATAGATTTCAAATAGCTCTGATATAGCAGAAACCACTAAATTATGAAATTGCTAAATTGGGAATTGTACTTCAACCCAGAACAAAAAATGTGCTTTGACGGACACTAAATATCTTGCCCAGCAACAACAGTACAGCGGTGGGTAACGAGAGATTTAGAGGGAATTAAATTTGAGGCCTAGTATTTAGGCGCTGGGTCACCGGTATGGATTTAGTGACAGAATTAGACTTGGAAATGCACAGAAGCGTGTGTGTGAAGTTATTCTGAATGACCCTATGTGCACCTTCAATATTATATACCCTTTTTGGGATAGATTTCAAATAGCTCTGATATAGCAGGAACCACTAAATTATGAAATTGCTAAATTGGGAATTGTACTTCAACCCAGAACAAAAAATGTGCTTTGACGGGCACTAAATAACTTTCCCAGCTACAACAGGACAACGGTAACGAGAGATTTAGAGGGATTTAAATTTGAGGCCTAGTATTTAGGCGCTGGGTGACAGGTATGGGTTTAGTGACAGAATTAGACTTGGAAATACACAGTAGCGGGTGTGTGTGAAGTTATTCTGAATGACCCTATGTGCACCTTCAATATTATATACCCTTTTAGGGATAGATTTCAAATAGCTCTGATATAGCAGAAACCACTAAATTATGAAATTGCTAAATTGGGAATTGTACTTCAACCCAGAACAAAAAATGTGCTTTGACGGACACTAAATATCTTGCCCAGCAACAACAGTACAGCGGTGGGTAACGAGAGATTTAGAGGGAATTAAATTTGAGGCCTAGTATTTAGGCGCTGGGTCACCGGTATGGATTTAGTGACAGAATTAGACTTGGAAATACACAGTAGCGGGTGTGTGTGAAGTTATTCTGAATGACCCTATGTGCACCTTCAATATTATATACCCTTTTTGGGATAGATTTCAAATAGCTCTGATATAGCAGGAACCACTAAATTATGAAATTGCTAAATTGGGAATTGTACTTCAACCCAGAACAAAAAATGTGCTTTGACGGGCACTAAATAACTTTCCCAGCTACAACAGGACAACGGTAACGAGAGATTTAGAGGGATTTAAATTTGAGGCCTAGTATTTAGGCGCTGGGTGACAGGTATGGGTTTAGTGACAGAATTAGACTTGGAAATACACAGTAGCGGGTGTGTGTGAAGTTATTCTGAATGACCCTATGTGCACCTTCAATATTATATACCCTTTTTGGGATAGATTTCAAATAGCTCTGATATAGCAGAAACCACTAAATTATGAAATTGCTAAATTGGGAATTGTACTTCAACCCAGAACAAAAAATGTGCTTTGACGGACACTAAATATCTTGCCCAGCAACAACAGTACAGCGGTGGGTAACGAGAGATTTAGAGGGAATTAAATTTGAGGCCTAGTATTTAGGCGCTGGGTCACCGGTATGGATTTAGTGACAGAATTAGACTTGGAAATACACAGTAGCGGGTGTGTGTGAAGTTACTCTGAATGACCCTATGTGCACCTTCAATATTATATACCCTTTTTGGGATAGATTTCAAAGAGCTCTGATATAGCAGGAACCACTAAATTATGAAATTGCTAAATTGAGAATTGTATTTCAACCCAGAACAAGAAATGTGCTTGAACGGACACTAAATAACTCGCCCAGCTACAGCACTAGGGACAGATTTAGCTGGATATAAATTTGAGGCCTAGTATTTAGGCGCTGGGTGACAGGTATGGGTTTAGTGACAGAATTAGACTTGGAAATACACAGTAGCGGGTGTGTGTGAAGTTATTCTGAATGACCCTATGTGCACCTTCAATATTATATACCCTTTTAGGGATAGATTTCAAATAGCTCTGATATAGCAGAAACCACTAAATTATGAAATTGCTAAATTGGGAATTGTACTTCAACCCAGAACAAAAAATGTGCTTTGACGGACACTAAATATCTTGCCCAGCAACAACAGTACAGCGGTGGGTAACGAGAGATTTAGAGGGAATTAAATTTGAGGCCTAGTATTTAGGCGCTGGGTCACCGGTATGGATTTAGTGACAGAATTAGACTTGGAAATACACAGTAGCGGGTGTGTGTGAAGTTATTCTGAATGACCCTATGTGCACCTTCAATATTATATACCCTTTTTGGGATAGATTTCAAATAGCTCTGATATAGCAGGAACCACTAAATTATGAAATTGCTAAATTGGGAATTGTACTTCAACCCAGAACAAAAAATGTGCTTTGACGGGCACTAAATAACTTTCCCAGCTACAACAGGACAACGGTAACGAGAGATTTAGAGGGATTTAAATTTGAGGCCTAGTATTTAGGCGCTGGGTGACAGGTATGGGTTTAGTGACAGAATTAGACTTGGAAATACACAGTAGCGGGTGTGTGTGAAGTTATTCTGAATGACCCTATGTGCACCTTCAATATTATATACCCTTTTTGGGATAGATTTCAAATAGCTCTGATATAGCAGAAACCACTAAATTATGAAATTGCTAAATTGGGAATTGTACTTCAACCCAGAACAAAAAATGTGCTTTGACGGACACTAAATATCTTGCCCAGCAACAACAGTACAGCGGTGGGTAACGAGAGATTTAGAGGGAATTAAATTTGAGGCCTAGTATTTAGGCGCTGGGTCACCGGTATGGATTTAGTGACAGAATTAGACTTGGAAATACACAGTAGCGGGTGTGTGTGAAGTTACTCTGAATGACCCTATGTGCACCTTCAATATTATATACCCTTTTTGGGATAGATTTCAAAGAGCTCTGATATAGCAGGAACCACTAAATTATGAAATTGCTAAATTGGGAATTGTATTTCAACCCAGAACAAGAAATGTGCTTGAACGGACACTAAATAACTCGCCCAGCTACAGCACTAGGGACAGATTTAGCTGGATATAAATTTGAGGCCTAGTATTTAGGCGCTGGGTGACCGGTATGGATTTAGTGACAGAATTAGACTGGGATATGGCCAAAAAATGAACAGACTATTGCTGGTTAAATGCACTTGGTGTGACAGCTTCACCCTGATGTAGGCTTTAGCCAAAAAACAACCACACCATTGAGGGTTAAATGCACTTGGTGACAGGCGCAGCTTGCCCCTGATTTTGTATATGGCCAAAAAATGAACAGACTATTGCTGGTTAAATGCACTTGGTGTGACAGCTTCACCCTGATGTAGGCTTTAGCCAAAAAACAACCACACCATTGAGGGTTAAATGCACTTGGTGACAGGCGCAGCTTGCCCCTGATTTTGTATATGGCCAAAAAATGAACAGACTATTGCTGGTTAAATGCACTTGGTGTGACAGCTTCACCCTGATGTAGGCTTTAGCCAAAAAACAACCACACCATTGAGGGTTAAATGCACTTGGTGACAGGCGCAGCTTGCCCCTGATTTTGTATATGGCCAAAAAATGAACAGACTATTGCTGGTTAAATGCACTTGGTGTGACAGCTTCACCCTGATGTAGGCTTTAGCCAAAAAACAACCACACCATTGAGGGTTAAATGCACTTGGTCGCAGCTTGTGCTGGCGCACCACAAGACACAAAATGGCCGCCGATCACCCCAGAAAAATGAGACTGACAAACGGTCTGTGCAGCCTAAAAACAGTGAGCAATTGAGGATCAGCAGCTCAATGATCCACAGCTGCAGATCGATCAGTTAATCAAGTCCTTTGGAGGAGTTAATCTGCCTAATCTCGCCCTACTGTCGCAGCCGCAACCTCTCCCTACGCTATTCAGAGCAGAGTGACGGGCGGCGCTATGTGACTCCAGCTTAAATAGAGGCTGGGTCACATGGTGCTCTGGCCAATCACAGCCATGCCAATAGTAGGCATGGCTGTGATGGCCTCTTGGGGCAAGTAGTATGACGCTTGTTGATTGGCTGCTTTGCAGCCTTTCAAAAAGCGCCAAGAAAGCGTCACAAAAGCGCGAAGAAAGCGACGAACACCGAACCCGAACCCGGACTTTTACGAAAATGTCCGGGTTCGGGTCCGTGTCACGGACACCCCAAAATTCGGTACGAACCCGAACTATACAGTTCGAGTTCGCTCATCCCTATTGGTGACACATTTTTTTAAAGCCAGAGTAGTAACCAAAAGAGGCCTTGGTGAGGAACACACTTCACAGTAAAGGAATAGTCAATGGGATGCGGTATACAGTAGTTCAGTAGGGTGGGATACTGTACTAAGCAAAGATATCATAACACATGGGGCAGCAAAGCTCTAGATCCTCCTCCTGATGAGTGTCCTTCATAAGTCTTGGCTGCAAATTCAGCACCTAGGGGCCCCAGTGTTGGATCCCCGTTGATCTGATATTGCGACCTATCCTAACTACAGTACCGTAGTTGTGCAAAAACAGAAGCTCATATGCCTCAATTGCCCTGTATAAGAACATTTTAAAAATCCTTTCTCATATACTGATGTACGGTATGTTCCCTCAGGTCTGGATATATGATTCTCCATGTTTCACTATTCAGTAGACGAGTACATATGGTTTATATGAAAATATTGCTATAGGTTATTCAAACTGAAAGAAGCCTACATGACATTTTGAAATCGTGATACTTAAAAGTGAAGCTTCACTTTTATATTTTACAGATTTTTCTTGAAGGTTTTCAGAGAATACGATATTATTTTCACTGTAGAGTAAAATTGGACAAGACACTGATTGTAAGGAACTGGAACATTTAAAAAATATACATTTGATATGTCAAAGTTGTCCTGAATGTGGTATGCCAGATAACACAAAAAGATCCCAATAGTCATCAAATTATATTATTTTATAGACATCTATATCCAGTTTGGTGAGGAAAGCTTAATCTGGGTGGTAGGGAACACCCAATTTTTTTGTATATGTTGTCAGCCAAAGTCATATGACAACAGGAAAAAAACTGCAAAAGAGAGATCCTCACAAACTTATCCAAGCTTTTTACAGAGACTTAAAAGGTTTGTCTTAGCCACAGTATTGTGGTGTATGTAATGAAAGGCTCATACTCACCTGTACCCACTGTTCTATTCTAGAGCTGTGGCTTTGTTTTGTCAGCCTGTAAACTTCCGACTGAGGTTGTGTACACTGCGGCAGCCAATGACTGACCTCAGCGATGATGTGTCCCCAAGTGGCACATGATCCAGCAGTGACATGCAGCTTAGGGATACGTCACTGCTGATAATCATTGGCTTCAGTGGAAATGAATGAAAGCAGCAACAAAAATGTAATGATTAGGGTTAGATTAGATTTTACACAGGCGTCTACAGAAATAGTGAAGTATGCAACCCTCGAGCTTCCACATTCGTTTAGTTTGGCTCCTCACCAAAAGAGGGCCAAAAATTGAAAATTACATCTAATAATTAAAAATTTAAAAATTCAATAGATCTAGATTTGCATAATATAAGCTACAGTCAGGAGAATCAAATAATAACATAAAAAGGAATATCAGTTTGATTGCATTAAAATTAGAGGGTTACTTCAATCTGAAACATTTTTCTGACTCATTATGACGCAAAACTCCTTAGGCCCCTTTCACACGGGCGAGTTTTCCGTGCGGGTGCGATGCGTGCGGTGAACGCATTGCACCCGCACTGAATCCTGACCCATTCATTTCTATGGGGCTGTGCACACGAGCGGTGATTTTCACTCATCACTTATGCGTTGCGTGAAAATCGCAGCATGCTCCTCTTTGTGCGTTTTTCACGTAACGCAGGCCCTATAGAAATGAATGGGGTTGCGTGAAAATCGCATGCATCCGCAAGCAAGTGCGGATGCGGTGCGATTTTCACGCATGGGTTCTAGGTGACAGTCTATTCACTGTATTATTTTCCCTTATAACATGGTTATAAGGGAAAATAATAGCATTCTGACTACAGAATGCTTAGTATAATAGTGCTGGAAGGGTTAAAAATAATAAAAAAGTTAACTCACCTTCTCCTCTTGTTCGCGTAGAGGCCGGTCTGTTCTTTAGCTGTGGCTGAAGGACCTTTGATGACGTCAGATCACATGCTCCATCACCATGGTGATGGACCATGTGATTGGAGCATGTGATCTGACATCACCTCAGGTCATTCAGTCCACAGCTAAAGAACAGACCGGGATCTACGCTAACAAGAGGAGAAGGTGAGTTAACTTTTTTATTATTTTTAACCCTTCCAGCACTATTATACTATGCATTCTGTAGTCAGAATGCTATTATTTTCCCTTATAACCATGTTATAAGGGAAAATAATACAATCTTCAGAACATCAATCCCAAGCCCGAACTTCTGTGAAGAAGTTCGGGTCTGGGTACCAAACATGCGTGATTTTTCTCACGCGAGTGCAAAACGCATGACAATGTTTTGCACTCGCGCGGAAAAATCGCGCATTTTCCCGCAACGCACCCGCCTCTTATCCGGGCAAAAAACATGACGCCCGTGTGAAAGAGGCCTTATAGTTTTTTGAGTAAAAATAATAAAATACCCAGTACAAAAATACAGTTTCAGTTTTTAAGCGTCTGTATGTGGTTATTTTTGACTATTCTACTGCTGCAGCGCAGTTTATATATATATATATATATATATATATTCCCTTAATTTTGAAATCTGTAGATTTATGGCAACAGCTAAAAATATACTAAAAATATACAAAACATCTGATTAAAAATCCATTGAATAAATCTACAACATAACTCATTAGCTGTCTTTCCTCCAAGGAATGAATCACCTCCCTTCCATTTTGGCTTTAGGACTGGGACAATTTTTGCTTTTGCCTTTTAGTTTTTTCCTCCCCGCCTTCCAAGAGCCATATTTGTTTTAACTTTCCATTTATATTAACGTATGAGGTCTTTTCTTCCAAGACAAGTAGTTTTTTGTAACGGCACCATTTAATGTACAATATCTTGTATTAAAAAAGGGAAAACATTCTTTGTGAGGTGAAACTGGAAAAAAAAACATGACATGACAATCTTATTCTGTGGGAAAAAAAACTATTTTCATCACCATATTCTGCAATCCATAACTATTTTTTATATTTCTGTCTACTGTTTGAGGACTTTTTTTCCTTTTTTTTTTTTTTTGCATGATGAGCTGTCATCTATATTGGTATTATTTTGGGGTACATTTGACTTTTTGATCACTTTGTATTCAAATTGAGTGGTGAGGTGGCCAAAACAGCAAATTGGCAATTTTTTTGTGATGGCACATGATAAATATCTTTATATTTAATTTGTTCTGACATTTTTGGAAATCCAATTATGTTTCTTTTTTATTATTTAATTTTATATGTAACATTCAGAAAGGGTGGTGAAATAAATTGGAATAATTTTTTTTGTTTATATTTTTACTGCAATTTTTAGCCCGCTTAGAGGACTTGAATATGTGATCTTGTGACTGATATACCATAGACCAGTGATGGCTAACCTTGGCACTCCAGCTGTGGTAAAACTACAACTCTCCAGATACCCCCCTTGCTTGGCTTCTCTCAGAACTCTTTCAAAATAAATGGAGCATGCTGGGAGTCATAGTTTCACCACAGCTGGAGTGCCATGGTTAGCCATCACTGCCATAGACTATAATAGAATACTGTTGCAGTCTGTGGGTTTCCTATTAAGCCATGCGATATAGAAAACTGCCTGTTTAGCTCTGCCTAACAGGCAGGGAAGAATTCGCAAGGACCCAGACTGCCATGGCTACATGGGGAAGGGGGGGGGGGGGGGTTGTTCTGAGATGTTAAATTACCAGGATTGGAGTTATTTCCAATTCCAGTCATTCCATCCAGGTGTCAGCATATTTTCATAGCTGGCACCCACCACAAATGGATAAAGATCACCTTGTGAGCCCACTCAATGCATCCATCCCACATCTTAGATGTAGAGTTATGCCTGGGTGCAAGAAGGGCTTAAGGACACTAATCTCTTTCCAACCAGCACTGGTTGTTGCTGGGGGGGGAGGCTTTAACCCCTTCCCGACATATGACGTAATTGTACTTGCCGCATTTTGACGTATTATTGCGTCATAGTGATTGGGTGGGCACCAGAGTGGTGCCGCGCCCGATCACTGCAGGGGCCCAGCAGTCCCTGCTTTTACAGCAATACTGGCAGAGGCAGATTAACCCCTTCTATGCCGTGGTCAGTGCTGAGGCGGTTTTGCGGCGGGTGAGGGAGTCCATCGGGTCCCCGCGCTGGTGTGATTTTTTCATAAATAAAAGTGAAATATATTGACTCAAATTTATGACTATCATGAAGTCCAATGTGTCTAGAGAAAACAATCTCTGAATGGCTTGGATTAATACAAGTGTTCCAAAGCTATTAGTGACACATGTCAGATTTGCAAAAAATGGCTTGGGCAGAAGGGCGAAAACTGGCACGGGGTAGAAAGGGTTAAAGATGGCGCCTGCTCACGAGTGCCATCGCCACCAGGTGCTTGCTGCTTTAAACAACAGATATTCAGGACTAACATATGGAACTGATTATAACTTTGATCTAAGAGTGAATAACTGGTTCTACCCATTCGGAATTTGGGCCAAACTTCTCAAAAAGAGAGAGAACATAAGCAAGCAAGCTAGTTAGTTAGTTCTCTTTCTAGAAAGAGGAGATAAAACAGAATGTCTCAAGAGAGGCTTTTCTTACTTGGTTGACTTGCCTTGTGCGGTACTCTTTGGGGTGCTCTTTATCATTAGGTGACACTACTCTTAATTCAGCTGGAATGAGAGAAAAAATTTGCATTCTTTGCTGTTTTGGAAGAAAAGTTAATTTTAATATCTTCCCAAGAAAGCCAAAGATATGCAAATTAGCTTGCCCTGAGAAAAAAATAATATGAAAAGAGGGTATATCCGATTTAATGCTAGAAGAATTACAGGGGTTGTCCAGGGTCAGAGCTGAACCCGGACATACCCAGAATTTTACCCATGCTCCGATGCTCTCCCTTGGGCAAGAGCTTTTTTATTTACAATAAAACACTGCTAGGTGGAAGCTTTCACCCAGCAGTGTGTTCGGTGATGTGCTGATGGTCTGGCTTTAGCGCTGCCCTAGCCGTTTTACAGGCTAGTGCAGTGCTAAAGCCCGCCCATCAGTGCCGGTGATGTTACCAGGCTCACTGCTGGTCGGAAGCCTCCACCTGGCAGTCCTATGGAGAGCCCAGTACGTCACCGGATCTCCTGAAAATGGCTTTGCCCTGCGCAATTTAGTGCAGGGCAAATGAGATCATCGGAGCATGAAATACTCTGATGCTCATCTTAGTAGTGCTGCCTGGGTAAAAATATGGGTATGTTCGGGTTCAGCTCTGAACCCGGACAACCCCTTTAAGATATGCGATTTGCAATATACTCTTTCTAGAAACCAAGAGTAGTGTCGCCAGGTGTGTGCGGCAGCCTCAGTCCTCCTGAATGATTCAAGGCTGCCACACATTAGTTCGAGGGCTCCATAAGAACACAATATAATCCTTAGGCCTCTTTCACATGGGCGTCATGTTTTTTGCCCGGATAAGAGGCGGGTGCGTTGCGGGAAAATGCGCGATTTTTCCGCGCGAGTGCAAAACATTGTCATGCGTTTTGCACTCGCGTGAGAAAAATCGCGCATGTTTGGTACCCAGACCCGAACTTCTTCACAGAAGTTCGGGCTTGGGATTGATGTTTTGAAGATTGTATTATTTTCCCTTATAACATGGTTATAAGGGAAAATAATAGCATTCTGAATACAGAATGCTTAGTATAGTGCTTAGTGCTGGAAGGGTTAAAAATAATAAAAAAGTTAACTCACCTTCTCCTCTTGTTCGCGTAGATGCCGGTCTGTTCTTTAGCTGTGGGCTGAATGACCTGAGGTGATGTCAGATCACATGCTCCAATCACATGGTCCATCACATGGTCCATCAATAGACTGTCACCTAGAACCCATGCGTGAAAATCGCACCGCATCCGCACTTGCTTGCGGATGCATGCGATTTTCACGCAACCCCATTCATTTCTATAGGGCCTGCGTTACGTGAAAAACGCACAAAGAGGAGCATGCTGCCATTTTCACGCAACGCACAAGTGATGCGTGAAAATCACCGCTCGTGTGCACAGTCTCATAGAAATGAATGGGTCAGGATTCAGTGCGGGTGCAGTGCGTTCACCGCCAGATCGCACCCGCACGGAAAACTCACCCGTGTGAAAGGGGCCTTATAGAGTCTAGTGCTAATTGGAGTCTATGAGAGAAGCAGTCTGATTACTTCTTGTTATAGTTCCCTATGGGAGCTGTAAAAATAAATTTATAAATGTTTTTAAAAATATTAAAAAAATACAAAATTCATCCCCCTTACCCCAAAATCAAAATCAAAATCCATAAACAATTAAAAAATAAAGATAATGAGCATTGCCACATGTGAAAACGTCCGTACTAATAAAATATAAAAAATATTTATCCCATACAGCAAAATGGAAAAAAAAACATTGCCGTTCCATAGTTTTTTTTTCATTTCATCTCCAACAAAAACTTAAAAGTGATTAAAAAGTTTTATACACCCCAAAATGGTATCAATAAAAAGTACACATCACCCCACAAAAAAATTAGTCCTCACACAGCTCCATAGACATAACTGCAAAAAAGTTATAGGGATCAAATTGTGGTGACGAAAAGAAAAAAACATTTTTTTTTTTTTTTTTTTTTCAGTATTAAAACGCAAGAAAAACCATACATATGTGGTAATATGGTATCACTATAATCATAGTGACCCGGAGAATGAAAGTAACAGGTCAGTTGGGGAATGCCATAAAAACAAAACCCAGAAAACAGTTGCAGAATTGCATATTGTTTTTTTTTAGATTATGTGCAATATTAAATGGTGGCATTAGAAAGTACAACTTGTCCCACAAAAAACAAACCCTCATATGGCTATGTGAACAGAAAAATAAAAAAACTTATGGCTCTGGGAAGGCAGGTAGTAAAAAACAAAAACGCAAAAAAAAACAAAACAGGGCTGTAAGAGTTAAGGGTACCTGCACACACTGCAGATTTGTGTGCAGAAAATCTGCACCAAATCTGCACAAAAAAGGATAAAAAATCGGCAATATTTATCACGTGTTTAGTGTGTTTTTTGTACAGTTTTGGTGCAGATCTGATATGCTTTTGCCACAAATTTCACCCTTCCATGAAAAAAGGTGCAACAACAATTTATAGGCTTCAGATTTCAAAATCTGCATAGAAGGTAAATTTCCATACCTAAGAAAAAGGACTCTTGCACACGGCCCTATGCCCTCCGTCATCATCATATCATCATCATCATAGATTACAATGATGCTGTGGATGTCGGGCTGCCCGCGGGGCTATTGTCCCTCGCTCATTTGATCTTATGAGTGCAGGACTGACATCCACAGCATCATTGTAACCTATGATGCTGTGCACTCCCATGCACACGATCAATGCCGCTCCAGGACATATGGGCCGCTCACGAACCGTATGTCACGGAGGGCATACGGTCGTGTGCAAGAGGCCAAAAGCAAAGTGTACATGAGATTTCTCTAATCTCATACACTTTGCTGTATTGTATTTTTCTGCAGGCACCCTTAGTTTCTGCATTTTTTTTTTTTTATTGACTTTCATTACTTTCATTCTATGGGTAGGAAGTTGAAACTTGTGTGTTTAGAAGCTTTTTCTATCATCAACAGTCTTCGAGTCTGTAAAGCCAAGCAATATTCTAAGAGGTATAATAGCAATGATGCACATAATACTTCAGTGACAGCAGTGATTTACATAGTTTAGGCTCAGAGCCACTAGGTTAACCGTGCCTGTTCCACATATTTGACAGCATTTGCCCGGTCAGCACTGCTGCATGCCCACTTAGATCTTTCACATTAAGCAGTCCTGTCTCCTCAACTGTCCCTCTTTCCATCCCTCATTTGTTGACTCAAAGAAAGTGGTGGTAAAGGATTCCATAATGAGAATCGGGTTTGTGGTTTGGGATGTAGAAAGTAAAATACAGATGTGAAGGATTTATGTGGACAATTGATATCCCTTGTAAATTTGCACAAACACTGTTACAAAGGAGACAAAGGCGGTGATAAATATCCCCAGGAAATGGAATATTTCCAACGAATACTTGCCACATGTTTCTTGAGAAGTCATGAATGTTAATGGGATTGCATAGAAACTTTATATATATCAATCAGCAATTTAATAAATATAAATGTAAAAAAAATGAATGTAAAAATTCAAAGAAATGAATGTATTTATTTTTTTTCATTTTGGAAGAGGCACAGAAGCAAATACTAATCAAAGCAGGATTTATGAAAAAGCCGTGTGGTCCTGGGACTAGAGCAACAGAACTGCAGGGACAGCACTATGTCCCATATTGTATTACTGTCAAATTTATCTGTGACATTGTACTTGAAATATGTCAGAATTATTATATTTTCTTATATAGAGAAACATATAGGGGGTTAATAAAAAAGAAAGGAAGCAGCTAGCAAACCCTATGAGTATAATCTTAAATGGACCTGTTATCAATGAGTTCTAGTTAGGGATGAGTGAACCCGAACTGCAAAGTTCGGAATCGTACCGAACTTTGTGAGTTTGTGTACCCGGACCCGAACCCAGACTTTTTCACTGAAGTTTGGGTTCGGGTTTGGTATTCGGTTGATTTTATTATTTCCCGTTATAACATGGTTATATCGGAAAATAATAGCATTCTTAAGACAGAATGCAAAACAATATGTCCATTTAGGGGTAAAAAAAAAAAAACTCCCCTCACCCACTTGATTGCACAGCAGCAGCTTCTTCTATCTTCACTGAACAAGACCTGCCAAAAATCCTGCCATGTGCGCGATGACGTCACCGCGCTCTCCAAAATGGTCATGTCATCATGCATATCGCAGGTCCTGTTCAGGGAAGATAGAAGAAGCTGCTGCAGCTGGATGAGGTGAGTTGTTTTTTGTTTGTATTTTTAACCCCTAAATGGCCATATTGTTTTGCATTCTGTCTTAAGAATGCTATTATTTTCTGATATAACCATGTTATACCGAAAAATAATAAAGTGAAGTTTGGGTCCCCATTGGCTTCAATGGGGTTCAGGGTCAAGTTTGGGCCCCAAACCCGAACTTTGACCTGACGTTCGGCCCAACCCGGTGAACCTGAACTTCCTAGTTATAGTACAATCACAGGGCAGGCATCAGTTCTGCACCTTAGATTTCCAGTATGCACACACATTGTTTAGGTTCAGAACAAGTTTTCATGCAGTTTTTTTTGCTACTTTTTTATGCTAACAGTGACTGTGTGCACCGTTTTAGTTGAAAAATGTCTAACTTTTCTTGTCACTCATTGAATTTGGAAAATTATATGAAAACTAGTTTTGAGAGGAGACAAAATAAACTAGAGTAGAAATAGTAAAAAAAGGGGACTTTTTAATACATTTTAGAAATCGTTTCAGCTACCTCCTTCACTAGAAAACCCACAAGTCTAAGTATATGTGGATCAATAAATTTCTGTTTATGGTCTTTTTTTGGAAAGTCTAAATTACAGAATTCTCCAATCATGCTATTTTATAGAGCATTGTAGTAAAAAAACAAAAACATTCAGCTGCCTATGTTAACTGTTTTGCAGTCCTTGGAACATTTTAATAGAATTTTTGTTAAAATTTGTAGCACAAAAAAACTGAATGTCTTACACAGGTGCAGCCTATATTGGGAGAACGCAGGCATTGCTCCACTCACTCTGTGTATTGGTGCTGGTATTCAGTAAAAAATATCTGTTGTACTGCAAAGGCTAAGCTTCCTTCCAGCTTTCTGTACAGCTGCTGCTGAAGATGCTGATTGACCCTGCTAATTATTCTGGGCTGGTTGTTCCAATCCTGTGCCTAAGCTTTAGGTTCCTAGTATTCCAGGTGTGCTTATCTATTTGTCTGCCTGTGTACTGTATCTCTGCCTGTTCATCCACTCAGAACATCTGCTGCCTGCTCTGACTATAGCCTAAATGCTGCATTGATTCATTGCTGCCTGCCCTGACATAACACCAGTTTTAAGGATAACCATGAACTCTGCCTGCCCCGATCTCAACCTGTTTCTTGACTATGCGTATTGCCTGCTTCCTTGGTGCTTTTCAGGAGGAGAAAAGGCTCCATTGTCATGCAAACCAATATTGTATATTGGCAATATACTGTACCTAGTCAAATAAATAAATACTGTATTGTAGATTCACACTGAAGGCATCAAGCTCATCGGGAGAATGCCAAGAGTGTGCAAAGCAGTAATCAAAGCAAAAGGTGGCTACTTTGAAGAACCTAGAATATGACATATTTTCAGTTGTTTCACACTTTTTTGTTATGTATATAATTCCACATGTGTTAATTCATAGTTTTGATGCCTTCATAGTCATGAAAATAAAGAAAACTCTTTGAATGAGAAGGTGTGTCAAAACTTTTGGTCTGTA
The DNA here is from genome assembly GCF_014858855.1 of Bufo gargarizans. NCBI lineage: Eukaryota > Metazoa > Chordata > Amphibia > Anura > Bufonidae > Bufo > Bufo gargarizans. The sequence goes on from NC_058083.1 coordinate 182,660,039, forward strand.
CTGTATATAATTTACAATGTTTGTCCAAGAAAAGAAAACAAAAAAAATCTATTCACTTAAATTACCATGAGCTGCAATTTCAGACACAGCCCATAGACAGTAGGACAGTAGTAGAACTGTTTCTGGAAAATCATATATAACACCTTTCGTTTTACCAAGCCTTTTTGAGCCTTATTTGAAATTTGAGTTAAGAGTTTGTGTGTTAACCCTGCTACATCTGTACAAGGAATAATAGGATTCTGGATACAAATACACAGAACTCACACTATACACCACGCCTTCAATGCAGGAAGCAGGAATATTTAAAGGAAGGCTAACCAATAGGGATGAGTAAACTTGTGTTTCAAGTTAACTTTAGGTCCATGGTAGCAGAATCCATAATGGAATTCTATAACACGAACCTTGTACGCCAAACTTTAACACAAGTTTGCTCACCCCTACTAACCAGTCATGCAATTCTTCCTAAACTGACTAAGATGGGCAGCTGACCCAGGCTAATGGATAAGGCAATACTAGTAGACAGTAGAAGGTGAATCCCTGCTGCTCATAAGAGGTTTTAGTCAGAGTATTCCTTTCCAGCGTAACTCTCCCATGACTTAATGACTTGTTTTTTCCAGAAAACCTGGAAAAACAGCTGACTATAAGCTTGCTGTTCACCTTCTTATTTCTAGTATTCATCATATTTGTTTGTGAAAATACAAAATTTTCATATGAACAGCATGCAATAGAAAGTTTATACAGTATCTAGTAATTCTATATGAAACAAATGTCTGCAGGGCTGTAACTACCTCTGTAGCAGCTACTGTGTGGGATCACTAAGGGTTATAACTCCGTGGTGGGGTTGTATAGTGAGCATGAGCAGTCTTGAAAACCACGGGAGGGGGGTCATTAAAAAAATTCCTATGGGGCCTTTTTTTAATGACTTCAGGTAAGAAAAATAAATAGCGGCACTCACCGTAGTATACACTCCGCAGCTTTATTGAATATTTCAAAGGTTGGACACAGGCACTGCACAAAAGGTCAGGCAAGAGCCGATTCATGCTCCTCGCGCTTTGTCAAGCCTACAATGATCCAGTGTGGGGGTGGGATATACCTCACTTCCTCTACCCCGGTCACATGACCATCACAGGTGAGTAATTAATATGACAATTAAAAACTAACACAGATCCTCAAATCAATATAAGATTATGTATCACAACACACCCACCCATAAAAACAAATTAAATAAAGACAGCAAGATCATTCTTATCATTAAGTCCTAATGTACCCATAGCACGGGTTCTAATAATCCAAGCCGCTTCCCTCTGCAGGAGGAGACGCTTCCAATCCCCTCCTCTTACTGGCATGTGAACCACCTCTACTCCTGCACACTTCAGGACGTGTTTGTCACCTCTGTGTTCTTCATGTACATGGTTGATCAAACGTATCCTGTATTAATAGACTTTTTGTGTTCCCTAAATCTGATATATAGGGGTCTGAAGGTTTTGCCAAAGTCGAATTTTCCACATAGAAAAAAAATTGCATACACCACATATTGCGTTTTACATGATATAACGTTTTTAACAGAATGCTGTACCCCCCTATTATCAGAAATTTGGACTTATACATGAATCTGCACATGGAACACTTTCCAAATGCAAAATTGCCATTAGGGACACATTTTCCTAACCAGTTAATGTCATTGATCTGTAAGTTACTCCTGACAATGGCATTCCCTATAGTCCTACTCCTTCTAAAGCTATTGATGGGGTTCATCATAGTTTTTGCCTTAAGAGAATCATCCTGCACCAGCATCTGCCAGTTATTCGGGATGGATTTCTTAATAAGGGGAACCATCAGCGTATAGTCAAATGTAAATATAGCCCAAGTACATTCCTGACGACTTATGGATTTTGGGAATGCAGTACCAAACCGGTATGATTGGAAACTGCGGGTGCAGTTTCTCCGCAGTGCTATGGGGCAGAAAGCCAAAATCAACGTAACGCCACAACAGGGATCTCAATTGCTTCTGGTATTTCAAAGAAGGGTTGGATACCGCAGTTTCCAATCACACCGGTTTGGTACTGCATTCCTAAAATCCATAAGTCGTTGGTTTATCCCCCAGGACGCCCAATTGTTGCAGGCATCCGGTGTAACGGTCATGTACACACACACACACACAGGGGGGAGGATAGTGACCAGTGCGCTCCACCTGCCTACTTGCCTCACGAGTCCGGATGACAGGGGACCACTGGATGGCAGTCCCTAACTTAGGATACGTACGGGAAGGACAGACAAGACAAATAATGGATAGTAAACGGACCGGGTCAAAAGCAAGAGAACAACGCAGTACAGAGGGATAAGCAAAGATAGGTCAGGAGAAGCCGGGGTCATAAATACCAGGAGAGTCTAGAAGTACCAAAGGAGTCCGCAAAGAATAGTCAGGTGGAAGCTGAGGTCAAAATACCAGGAGGGATGTGCAGTACAGGAGGAGCAGGCAAAGGATCGTCAGGGAACAGGATCAGGTGAGTATACAGGTATCCAACAAACGCCAGGAACCTAAATTAACAGGCAATCTGTGGCCAGCAGGCTGCCTGTATTTATAGTGGGGAGTGAGGGTCATGTGACGTGGTCAGCGTCACATGACCGACAGACCGACCAGTCGAGCACAGAGTGATCAGCTCGGCGCTCAAAGCAGACCTAGGAGCAGGGAGCCTCCCAGCTAGCAAAGCCGTCCTGGGAACGAGGTCAAACACAGATCCTTGCTCCTGAAGCTAAGCAGCAGGTCTGCAGCTGATTGGAGACCGAGTGCACCTTCGGCACCCCGTTCCATCGGGTCTGTGACTGAACCACTATCACAGTTTCTGGATTGGTTGTTTCGTCCACAATTGAAGGTAATACCTTTTTTACTTGGAGGATACCGGCGACTTATTGGAGGCTTTGAGAGATGTTAAGGGCAAGATGGATACTTGTTTGCATCCATAGATGTTGAAAGCCTATACACTAGAATTCCTCAGGAACTGGGGGTGTGATGTATCCGCAGTGCTATGGAGAGAGCGGGTGGTAGTAAGGATTATAATGACTTTGCTGTGCAAGCCCTGAGATTTATTCTTACACACAATGCCTTTACTTTTGGTTATAAGTGGTATCACCAAGTATCAGGAACACCTGTCTCATGCACCTTTGCCAATCTATTTCTAGCAACCTTTGAAGAAAAATTTGTGTTTACAAATGATAATCCGTTTGTCCAATACATCAGGTTATTTCTTAGATATATTGATAACGTGTTTATAATCTGGACAGGGACAGAGGAGCAGTTTGGTGAATTTGTTGCGTTTTTAAATACCACCAATGACATGAACATGAGTTTCACTAGTCAGATACATCACAGTGAATTGAATTTCTTGGATGTCAAAATAAGCGCTAAAGATGCTGATATTTGCACCAGTGTGTTTAGGAAATTGACCTCCACGAATTCCTTACTGCGGTTTGACAGTTTTCACCCGCCCCATGTCAAAAAGGTAGTTCCTTATGGACAATTCCTCTGTTTGAGAAGAGTGTCAGATGATAATGATTGTGATGCTGGTGCAGGATGATTCTCTTAAGGATAAAACTATGATGAACCCCATCATTAGCTTTAGAAGGAGTAGGACTATAGGGAATGCCATTGTCAGGAGTAACTTACAGATTGATGACGTTGACTGGTTAGGAAAATGTGTCCCTAATGGCAATTTTGCATGTGGAAAGTGTTCCATGTGCAGATTCATGTATAAGGCCAAATTCCTAATAATAGAGGAGGTAAAGCATTCTGTTAAAAGCTTTATATCATGTTAAACGCAATATGTGGTGTGATTTTTTGCCTGTGTGGAAAATTCTACATCGGCAAAACCTTCAGACCCCTATATATCAGATTTAGGGAACACAAAAAGTCTATTGATACAGGAGTAGGAGCCACCGGTTTGATCAACCATGTACATGAAGAACACAGAGGTGACAAACACGTCCTGAAGTGTGCAGGAGTAGAGGTGGTTCACATGCCAGTAAGAGGAGGACTAGAAAGTGTCTCCTCTTGCAGAGGAAAGCGGCTTGGATTATCAGAACCCGTGCTATGGGTCCATTAGGACTTAATGATAAGAATGATCTTGCTGTCTTTGTTTAATTTGTTTTTATGGGTGGGTGTGTTGTGATACATGATCTTATATTGATTTGAGGATCTGTGTTAGTTTTTGTCATATTAATTACTCACCTGTGATGGTCATATGAACAGGGTAGAGGGAGTGAGGTATATCCCACCCCCACACCGGATCATTGTAGGCTTGACAAAGTGCGAGGAGCGTGAATCGGCTGTTGCCTGACCCCTTGTGCAGTGCCTGAGTGTATACTACGGTGAGTGACGCTATTTATTTTTCTTACCTGAAGTTCCTACAAGAGTCTGTGGAGCAGAGCACCACTGATTATTGCAATTTGTCTTGTGCTACTAGGGGTCTATTAGATGGTATACACACCTGGCAGTGTCGGCTGCGTTTTTCTTTATGGACTTTTTTTAATTACGCTCCTGTACTTCATAAACTACTTTACTGTCATAAAGATTGTAATCTAATCTGAACCATTAATGGTACAACCCTTATATGCATCCATTTTACATTCTACCTAAATCTATCTTCTCATGTTACATTTTGAATACGTTTGATTATACTGTAATTCTTTGCATTAAAGAGCACCTACCAGCATGATTAACCCTAATAAAATTATATCTTTCTTTGCTTTTTAGATTCTATTTATGCAATTAGTTTGAGCTGTAGTCCTTGAAATGCTGCATTATTTTTCTATTTTTGCAAATTTTATAGAAAGAAACTCAGATTAATGTATTAAACAGTATTGGTATTAATGATCACATAGTTCGAGCCCCAAGGATCTTTGTTACAGCTACTTCCCAATGCTCAGTACACTCCCCATTCCCAATTGATTGACAGGGAAAGACATTTTGTCTTGCCAGATGTTCTGCCACCTGCGCTATGGCTCACTTGGAGCAGACAACTTCATTCAACCCATAAGCATTCCTCCTGGAAGTGGCGGTGCCGGTGGTGAGATGTCTTGCCTTCTCAATCAACTGGGAGTGGAGAGTGTACTGAGCACATGGACGTAGCTGCCTAGTGCTACAACCAGCCCCTTGGTGCTCCAACTAAGTCATTTGTATAAATAAAAAAGTAATGATATCTTTGCAGTGGTACAAGCTAAAAACAAAAGAAATACATTGTTTTAATTAGCATGATAACCCTACCAGGCAGTATGTCTGGGTTAAAATGTTTGATCATGCTGACAGCCTGAATAATTTTCACTGCACGGAGCAGAATAGTAGTAAGGAGATCTGACAAAAAGAAACTCAGATGAATGTATTAAACAATATTGGTATTAACGATCACATATGCAGTACATCCAAGTTTACAGGAATTGCATGGGCGGATAATTTAACTGACCACTTGACCTAAGTTACATATAAAAAGCATTTCACTCAGCTTTGAGCTTGTAAAAGTCTATCTTCTATAAATCCTGCATCCTTTCCTAAATAATCTTCTGGCAAGGAGCTGTTTGTATTTTTATGCTCCTTTCTCTATCGACGACGCTGCAGGTTTCTGGCCAAACCAACCATACGGTATCATTTTGAATTTTAATGTTCAGCTGTCCAGAACGAAAGAATGAATGTTTGTGGTTCATTCCGGCAAATTTACTTCTGGTGGTTTTGTCTGAACTTTTCCAATCATTCAGTAAGTTGGACAGCAATGATTTCAAATTCATGTCTAATCTCCATACAAAGGGGAAACGGGTTAAATTAAAATGGTTATATTTGTACTTTCTATGGAAATTTTATGATTTGATACTTCTGATAAAATCAAAGAACACTGATTTTATGTTTATAGTTATTTTTTATACCTGGGGAAAGTAGACATTATTTTATAATGGACGCTATTTGCTCTATTATAATGTGTGACCTTGATTCAGTATTGAAAGTTGTGATCTGTAAGCACTTCCATATTAAAGGAACAGGGCACGTAAAACCTAGAACATATGTAGATACTCAGTGCTAAATAGCCATCAAGATTGTTATATGGCTCCTGGGTGATATATAGTATGAGGTGAAAACATGAGGGCTCCATCAAAAAGAACCTCATTATTTTAGGAGAGCGTAACAGCTATAGATCTAAATCCATGTTCCTTTCTGCTGTTCTCATATACATATATATATATATATATATAGATACAGTACGTATTCCATTTATTAAACAGAGGTTATTGTTTAACTTTATATGGAAAACTTTCTCACTGCATGCAAGCCCTATAGTTTTATTGATTTTGCCAAGCAACCAATAAAATGTAGAATCAGTGCAGTCTGGTTTACAAGAAACACAATTTACCGTGGAAATGTATCTTACGGCAGGATATCTTCTAGCCACCAAAAAGTGTAACCACTATTTTTGAATCAGGCACCTGGAAGTTCGGGTTCGACGGGTTCGGCCGAATTTCACAAAAAAATGGTCGAGTTAGGGACCCAAACTTGACCCTGAACCTGAACCCCATTGAACTCAATGGGGATCCGAACTTTGGAGCACTAAAATGGCTCTAAAAAAGTCATGGAAAGGGCTAAAGGGCTGCAAAAGGCAGCACAAGGTGGTTAAGAGCATGGCAAGTGCTCTGCAAACAAATGTGGATAGGGAAATTACTTAAAATAACATAAAATACATTTAAAAAAAAATAGTAATCTTGATCTAGAAGGAGGAGATCCTTATGGAGTAGGAGGTTGAGGAGGCGGTTGATGTGGAGGTGTAGGTGGAAGCGGCGGTGGAGGAGGAAGCCAACACTTGTTTTTTGTTTCGTTTATTATTTTATTTATTTTCTTGTTTCAATTTAGGTAGACCCCAAAACATTGGGAAATATAAAAAATAAAACAAAGAGAAAGTGCGCTGGAGTACAACAATGGCTGGGTGAGGCCGGTATACATGTCTATTCTGCACAAGGTACATACAAGTCCTGTTGGATCCCTGTCTGGTTCATTTTAATGAACGTGAGCTTGTCCACATTAGCTGTGGACAGGCGGCTGCGCTTGTCTGTGATAACCCCCTGCTGCCGTGCTAAACAAACTTTCAGACAATACACTGGCTGCAGGGCAGGCCAGCACCTCCAAGGCATAAAGGGCAAGCTCAGGCCATGTGCCCAATTTGGAGACTCAGAAGTTGAAGGGGGCAGACCCATCAGTCAGTACGTGTAGGCGTGTGCACACATACTGCTCCACCATGTTGCACGTCCCCATGATGTCCACGATCCAATTGGATATTTTCTCTATCAACTTTCGATGTTCTTTTATGCGCCTACCATGGTGATCACGGGTAATGGGGAATCAGGGTTCCATGCTGGAAAGGGAGCCTGACAAAGGTATACCACATCCAAGGGAGTTCAATGGCTGAAATCTGATTGGGTGGAGATGTGGGGCAATTTATTAAAGCGGAAGAATCGAAGGAAAGCAGGAGGCGCGCGGCAATTACCCACTCCCAACTCAGGGATGTAGTGACGATAAATAACAATACAGGATGCTTAAGATGCACTGTTGTTGAGGAAAGGTTGAGACGTATGCATATATATCCATGCATGCCTGCAAACACGTGCGGGCATGTATGGTATATATATGCATACATTAACCACCGCATCATGGGGTGATGTGCGCAGATGTGCCCAGCATCTGCGCACGTCTGCCCATGGTGATCCCCAGGGGCTCATGGTGGCCCTTGTGGGAAATATGTGGTCCCTGGAAGCTGTGCCCCCTTATAATCCCCCTTATATGTGTCCCCTTATAGTTAGTATATATTTCCTGTATGACCGTGTATATATTGGCCCTGTATGGCAAGTGGGGACATATGCATGTCCCCTGTATGTGATGCCCCAGATATATGCGAGGGTGTGTGTATATATAGATATGTGTGTATGTATTTGCACACGTGTCTATGTATATACACTTATGTCAGCATGACAGTATGTATGTGGGCTTATTGCTGCCCATTCCTACCCCCGGTTCAATTCCAACTGTTATCAACAGAGTTGTTTAGAGAAAAACTTGTGCTGATAGCCTGTAGGATAACAGCTGATTAGCATCTAGTCCCCTTTTGTTCAGGCCCAAAGCAATCAGACTCTTTGGCACCATTTGTGAGGGGACCTTCTAACCAGAGACATCAAAAACCACACTATGATGTCACATGCCTGAGGAAGGAGGAGGGGCTGTTTTGGGGCTATAATAACCGAAACCGAACAGAGGTGGGCCCTGTCTTGCAACCAGACTAGATTCAGAGACACATGAGGACTGCTGCCTGAAGGAAGAGAGGCCCATTTGGCCCTGGAGATGGCTGAGTATACACTGGCATGGCATTGTTACCTCCCTTGCAGTGCCAACCATATTCACCCCCCTTATTTCCCTACCACTATCCCACCAACGATTTCTGCCCCTTGTTACCCCTGATTAACCCTACTGTTTAACCTCTTCCCTGCCAGGACCCTGGTGGCCCTGATTCTGTGCCCCTGATGTCCCTAATCCATTAACCCCTTCCCTGCCAGAACCCCAGCTCTCCTGCTGGTATTAACCTCAGCACTCACTGGCAAATAACCCTTGCAGTGCTGAATCTATAGTGTCTGTGGCCTGCACTCGCCCCTGCAGCGCCACTGGTAACCTCTTGTAACCCCGTAGGGACAGTGCAGACTGGTGGGTTATTGTTATACCTGTATGTGTGTATTGTATAGTTAGTTTGTGGGTGGAATTTGGGAACGTGTAGTGTAGTGGAGTACTGTGTATTTAGTGTTGTGTAATTACTGTATTGCGTGCTTGGTGTATTAAATACCGTTATATTTGTACCCTTTGTGTAGTGTATACTTGTTAGCGGTAGTGAGTAAGGCGCATGCAGCTAGTGTAGCGATCAGTGTAAGCATAGCGAAAGTATTGTGTTATTGTTATATAAAGGCATAAATAGGCGGAGTCTTCACTAGACGGTTCCTCCTATTTAGGAATATTAATTATCGATATTCGCATAATATTGGTGATTAATATTCCCCCTTTACAACTGTTATTGGAAAAGGTAATAAAAAATTACAGGGAATGTCACTGCGATATTTTGGATGAGGAAACGTTATACAGGAAAGGCCCTGCTGCCGCTTTGTTGACTCTAGATAACTTCTGCCTGATCACACGTCCCCATGACGTTTATGATCCAATTGCATATCTTCCTTATCAACTTTCGATGTTCTTTTATGTGCCTACCATGGTGATCACGGGTAACGGGGAATCAGGGTTCCATGCCGGAGAGGGAGCCTGAGAAAGGGATATCCCATTCAAGGGAGGTCAATGGCTGAAATCAGATTGGGTGGAGAAGGTGGGTCAAGTTATTAAATTAAAGTCAGCACATGCTCCAGGCAAGGGATGTGCGTCAAACCGGCTAAGCCCAGAGCTGCTACAAGATTTCACCCATTATCGCACACCACCAGGCCGGGCTTGAGACTCACTGGCACCAACCACTACTTGGTCTGTTGTTCAAGGCCCGTCCACAGCTCCTGCGGTGTGTGGGGTTTGTCCCCTAAACAGATACGTTTCAAAACTGCCTGCTGTCGTTTACCCATTGCTGTGCTGAAGTTGGTGGTGAAGGTGTTACGCTGACCGGATGAGGAGACGGTAGAGGATGAGGAAGTGGAGTAGGAGGAGGAAGCAACAGGAGGCAAAGAGAAACGCCCTGCAATCCTTGGTGGTGGAAGGACATGCACCAAACTGCTATCCGCCTCAGGCCCAGCCGCCACTGCATTTACACAGTGTGCTGTTAGGGAGATATAACGTCCCTGACCGTGCTTACTGGTCCACGTATCCGTAGTTATGTGGACCTTGCCACAGATGGCGTTGCGCAGTGCACACCTGATTTTGTCCCCCACTTGGTTGTGCAGGGAAAGGATGGCTTGCTTGGAAAAGTAGTGGCGGCTGGGCACAACCTACTGTGGGACAGCCACCGCCATCAGATTCTTAAAACTGTCCATGTCCACCAGACGGAATGATAGCATTTCAAAGGCAAGGAATTTGGAAATGCTGTCATTCAGGGCCAAGGATCGCTGGTGGGTAGGGGGGTACTTCCTCTTTCGCTCCAGTGTTTGGGAGATAGACAGCTGAACGCTTCCATGGGATATTGTGGAGATGCTTGGTGACCCAGGTTGAGGCGTTGCTGGCACATCCTCTGTTTGCGAAGTGGCAGGTGCCACTGTCACTCCAGAGGGGGATGAAGAGGCCGAGACTGCAGCAGAAGAGGAAGCAGGAGGAGCCAGAGACCTTTCTTGGTTTTTGAGGTCTCTGCTCCACTGCAACTCGTGCTTTGCACTTGGATGCCTGGTCATGCAGGTTGTGCTCAGGTTTAGACCTGTTTATGTCTCGCTTCAGGCTCTAATTGCACAGCGTGCAAACCACTCGTGTCTTGTCGTCAGCACATTGGCTGAAGAACTGCCACGCCAGGGAACTCCTTGGAGCTGGCTTTGGTGTACTCAGTCCTTTGGTGCGGTGGGCAGTAGCAGGCGTGCTGTCTAGGGGACGGCCGCTCTGCTTTTGCACCCTGCTCCCTATTTTGCTGTGCTCGTGGCTCTGTGCGACCACCGCCTCTTCCTCCGAACTATACAGGTCACTCACATGACCTTGATTCCATGTGGGGTCGAGGACTTCATCGTCTTTCACATCATCTTCCACCCAGTCTTCACCAAGGTCTTGTAGAAAATGTTGTGCATCTGTTGTGCATCTGGTTTTTTTGACGGACCCATTGACTTGAATGGGGCCGTCCTCCGTTTTCCACTGACAAGAATAGGACAGGTTATATTTTTTTGATGGACTAGAATCATGGATCACGGACGCGGAAAAAAAGTGGAGGACTATCAGTTTTTTTTCACAGCTCCATAGAAATGAATGGGACCTCCGCTAGACTGTGAAAAATTACGGAACGGACGGTTGTGTGCATGAGGCCTTATAAAGTAAAGGGGCTTATCACCTGTGAGAGTGTAGGGGTGGTCTACATGTTGGAGTGTTCAATATGTAGGCCAGACTATGAGAAAATTGAAGGTGGGAATTCAGGAACACGTCAGGGATATAAGAAAGGGATTGGAGACGCATAGTGTCTCAATGCATTTTAAAACTACAGTATGCACCAGAAAAATCTGAGTGGCTTTGTCAGAGTCGAACTGGTTAAACCGCATTGGCGGGGAGGGAATTCCATTATGCAGATCAACAGGAGGGAGGTTGAATGGATCGATAGGATGGGTACGTTACAACCTAAAGGGATGAATGTAGAATTTGACCTTAAACCCTGCCTTACCTGAAAGAAAAGTCCTCACCGCAGTATCCATTGGAGCCATTCAAGGACCTTTGGTAGTATTACTGAGGGACTCGGATTGGTCAGAAAGGATCATGTGGGATATGATGTATGTTAATATCCGTGAATGAAAGTGGGTGGTCCTAGGATGTGTAGTTAACTATTGGCTGGAATAGGTGTCATGTGGGAAGGAAGGTCCTTTCTGAACGGGAGAACTTTTTGGAATATGTCTTGAATTAGGTGTGTTTCGCCTATCCTGAAATTTGAAGGAAGATTATGTATGATGTTTGTTTTTTTATGATTTTATATGTATACCTATAGGATGTATATTGTATTTAGGGTTTTATATATTGATTATGGATATGTATTGTATGGGAAAGAGCCGGATTGACTATGATGTTTTAATGGAGGTGTGGTGGATTCCCACCTGTGGGTTTAAAAAGACTGCCCCTGAAAGGGCGGAGGAGATACCCCTGACGAAGCTTTTTGAAGCGAAACCCGGGTGATTGATATCTTGTACACTGCTTGTAACCCGCTTTTATCTTGTAAGTACAATAAAACCTTTGCAGTTTTAATTCTGTGATTGTACTTCACTATCTGCGGCAACCTTGATCCTCCATAGGAGTGCACAAAAGGAAGGATAAATTGGATCGATGTGACTTGAATGCTTTCCCATATCTAGTGATATTTGCTTGATTTGGAAAGGAGTGTTTTGTGTATGCTCTGGAGCCTGAAAAACTTACCTGTATATGTGAACTGTACCCACTTTACAGCCAGAATCCACAAAGCACCATAAACAGGCAACGTACTAAAGGCTGTTTCATATATTTTTATCTGCCTTTTTATCTGCCTTTGTACAACACCAATTACTGGTTGTTCACCCTTCTTGACCCCTGCTACAGAAGAGAACTTCTCATCTCTCATTCCTGTGGTGGAGATGACGAGCAAAATGGTGCATTACCAGAAGGTCCTCGTGGAAAAATTGCTCCAAAAATTTCCAGTTGACAACGCTCGATGTGGAGTGCGTAGTTCTTTAGCCAACCGAGGAGGGGAGATGAGGCAAACACGCAGCAGTTCCAACAGAGGCAGGGCAACACTCTCCAAGGCCTGGGACAGTTTTATGACACCCCGCAGGCATCCTCAACCTGATGTCTAGTGTGACAAAGAGGGAAAATTTTTGGAAGATGGTAAAGAAGTACGTAGCAGACCGTGTCAGCATCCTAAATGATCCCTGTGTGCCTTACAACTATTGGGTGTCCAAGCTGGATATGTGGCATGAGCTGGCGCTCTATGCCTTGGAGCTGCTGGGGGTATAATAACTGATAAGCGCATCCGCCTGCCAACTGAAAATGCTGACTGGTTGACTCTTATAAAAATGAACAAGGCTTGAATTGCCCAGAGTAAAGCGGCTGGACATAAAGGCACTCTAAATGTGGCTTTTATGGTGTATTGATTACACTGTATTCCCATGCACCCCTTCCAAGGGTATATTGTTCAATTTCCCTTTTCTCGTCCTCCTCCTCCATCATATCAACATGCTTATTTGGCTGCCCTTGCTCCTAATGTTTTAGAGTGTCAGCTCAGCAGCGGGCCCTCAACTATAATGTTTTAGAGGTTCACCAGCAGGCCCTCACCCATAATGTTTTTGAGGGTCACCAGCAGGGCCTCACCCATAATGTTTTAGAGGGTCACCAACAGGCCATCGATAATAATTTTTAATAAGATGGTCATCTCGGCAGCAGGCCCTCGCCCACAAAATTTTTAGCTGGTCAGCTCGGCAGCAGGCCCTTGCCCACAATTTTTTTAGAGGGTCAGCTCAGCAGCAGGCCCTCACCCCTAATGTTTTAGAGGGTCACCAACAGGCCATCAATCATAATTTTTAAGGGTGTGTATGATGCCCTATTTTTTTGTGTAATAAAGGGTGTATTGGAGTGCCGTTTCCTTGTAATATTTGGCAGCTCTTTCACTTAGTGCATAGGCTTTATTAGTGTAGGAGTCCCACTACCTGAACAATTGTACCACAATTTGAATGAGGCCCTCCTTTATGTGATATACAGGTTGTATCGGAGTGCCTCTTCCTTGTAATTTTTGGCAGCACTTGCACTTTATATACAAGTAAATATACAGGAAAGAATGTTTCCTAACAATTTTTCCTCGAAAATCGATTTATCTTCAGTTTGGTGCATATTATTGTCAGTCTGTAAAAGTGGCTTACTACTCGGACAACATCGTTCCCAGCAGCAACCTGGGAGTCCAAGATGCATCCAGACATCCTCCCCATGCTGTTCTCGAACCATTTCAGTGTTGTTTCCATCAATTTCTGACCTTTTCCTATGAACCAGACACCCTCCCCTCTTCAGAGCAGGGGGTGCCTGGTTTAATGCTCGGGTTCTCCCATTGACTTCCATTGTGCTTAGGTGCTTGGTAGAGCACCTGAGAATCCCGAGGTGTTCTACTCAAGCACCCGAGCACCCAAGCACTTGGTGCTCGACCAACACTAACCAGGAGTCAAAGACATGATAATGCATCATTACCCATAGATAAACCAAGAGAGTAAACCAGTAACAGACCCAAAATGATAAACAGAAGCAATTCTCAAAAGAACTAGAAGTCCTGAGAACTCTAGAGACAGAATCAAACTGACACTAGAGATATCTGGAGGCAACAATATATTTATATATATATATATATATACACACACAGTAAGTGTTGATGAGGTCATTAGTAAGCATTATGCTGCCATGTCATTCAACACTAAGGCCTCTTTCACACGGGAATGGATGCGGGTGCGTTGCGGGAAAATGCAAAATTTTTCAGCGCGAGTGCAAAGCGTTTTAATCTGTTTTGCACGCGCGTGAGAAAAATCGGTTTGGTACACAGAAGTTCGGGTTTGGGTTTGGTGTTGTGTAGATTTTATTATTCTCCCTTATCACATGGTTATAAGGGAAAATAATAGCATTTTTAATACAGAATGCTTAGTAAAATAGGGATGGAGGGGTTAAAAAAAAATATATAAATTTAACTCACCTCATCCACTTGTTCGCGCTGCCCGGCTCATCTTCCGTCTTCTTCTTTGATGACCTGGGAGGAAAAGGACCTTTGGTGACATCACTGCGCTCATCACATGGTCCATCACAGGGCTGTTTATTTCTCTACCTCCACACAGTTTTTTTGTTTGGTGATCTGTAAACCAAGACACAGAGTAGTGCACCACATTACCTGTGAGTAATAATGTGATATTAAGTGTCAGGCCTGGCCCTTAATCATCCATTTCCATTTACTGTGTATCCACATGGTTGTAATTTAATTTTTTGGGGTGTGGTTCAATTTAATTAAACCAGCATATAAGTAATCAGTTTACCAATACACAGGTTAGTGCACCACATTATTTGTGAGTGATAATGTGATATTATACACCAGGCCTTAATCATCCATTTCTATCTATCCTATATATACACAACTGTAATTACATTTTCTGGGGGTTGTTCAATTTAATGAAGCCAACATATAGGTCATCAGTACTAGAGATGGCCCTCGGTTCGCCCGGCTGTCCTTTCGCGGCGAACTTTGCATGTTCGCGATTCGCCAAACATGTAAAACATATGGAGAAATTTGCGCCGCCATATTCTTTTACATTGTGAAGAACTTTGACCCATGACACATCCATCAGGTGGTACAGGACAGCCAATTGAGACATTTCATCACATGGACATACCGCCTACCTCATAAATAAACCTGATCTGGCCGCCATTTTACATTCAGTGTTTTGCCAGTGTAGGGAAAGGTTGCTGTGTGGGGCAGGGACAGGCTGTTAGGGACATCAAACGCTAGCTAATAGGGCCACAAAAGTCATTTTAAGCACTAGTATAGGTGTGCTATCGATAGGTGTGATACACAGAGGGGTGCGATATACTTATACTTTTATAATGAGTCAAAAACACATAGATCTATATAGTGATCACCTGGAAGTCAGGGGCCTAGGGGCTTACTAGGGCCATTTTTATATAGGGTAAGGTTCCGGACGGGGTCGCTCTCATCAGGGCATGTGGTCTGTGGTTAGGCTATCAGGGCCAGAATAGTACCTCCCTGTAGGGCAATATCAGGGACAGTTCTTTGTCCTTCAATACCACATCATCAACTAGCCCAGGGATGGATGTTTTTTTGCTTTACTTCCTGGATTCATCGATGTGCACTGGAACCACCCGTATTGTGGTAGGACATATGGTTTCTGATTTAGTGCCGCCGAGCACTTGTTATTACCTACACCACATCTATGCTTTTTGCTTAACTTTAATAATTTTATTTATTTTCATATTAAGGGATATCTTTTCCATTCACAGGTCCGCAAAATGGGTCCGCACCCTTTCTGCTATTTTGCGGAACGGGTGCAGACCTATTCATTTTCAATGGGGCCGGAATGTGCTGTCCGCACCCGCATTTATACAACCTACTAAATCATCCAGAGGATGAGCTTAATGTGTGCCAAAATATTATAACACAACCAATTAAACAGAAGACACACATGTACAATTATAACAAATTTTATTGGGTAATAAATATTACAACAAACCATAGACAATTATAAAATGATTAGCAGCAGTGCAGCCAAGCGCAGCGATAAGCATCTCGTTCACCAGACCCAGGGTATAAAATCCAAATAAAAGGGAAAGTAAAAAAAAATAATATGACATATAGTAACTGCAATGTTATGGGTCAACAAGAGGGCTAAGTATGCAGCACCTCAAGAGAGCCCATAGGCAGTATGGAGGGACAACCGTAGTAGCAATATACACCTAGTCAAAAAAAGTACTGAGACATATTACCTAGAGTTGAGTGGAAACACAAATGGATCGAACCCAGGTCCGGCATTTGCAGATCCACACTTCCACATCTGTGCTTCCGTTTCCGCAAAACAATAGAACATGTCCTATTCTTGTCCGCAATTGCAGACAAGATTAGGCATTTTCTATTATAGTGCCGGCGATGTGCGGTCCACAAATTGCAGAATGCACATTGCCGGTGTCCGTGTTTTGCAGATCCGCAAAACACTTACGGACGTGTGAATGGACCCTCATAGAAAAATTATTAAAGGTTACGTTTTATCTTCATGTACATGCTAATGGATTGCCTTCCTTGTACAGTTCTGTGGTGATACTGCATGTATATAGAGGGACAAGCGTTATTGGAACAAATCATTTCTACTGGTGTGATATACAAGTTGTCCCCCCCCCAAAAAACTGATTGAAGCGGGGTGTTATATACCAATATACTTTATTTATAGTGCATTTAAGTACTGTATAGTGCATTTGCGCATGCGCGTACGCGAAAAATTATATTAGCGATATTTCGCATAAATTTTTTTTTATAGAGATGCAGAATGCACATTGCCGGTGTCCGTGTTTTGCAGATCCGCAAAACACTTATGGACGCGTGAATGGACCCTCATAGTAAAATTATTAAAGGTTACGTTTTATCTTCATGTACATGCTAATGGATTGCCTTCCTTGTACATTGTTAGAATATACTTTCTATGTTAGAAAGTATATTATAGTGCATTTGTATTGTACGGCAGTTGTGTGCGGTTCTTCTGTGATACTGCATGTATATAGAGGGACAAGCGTTATTGGAACAAATAATTTCTACTGGTGTGATTAACCAGTTGTCCCCCCCAAAAAACAGATTGAAGCGGGGTGTTATATACCAATATACTTTATTTATAGTGCATTTAAATACTGTATAGTGCATTTGCGCATGCGCGTACGTGAAAAATTATATTGCCGATATTTCGCATTTCATTTTTTTTTATGGAGATCGCAAATTCGAATAATACATCTGGTATGTCACTGTCCATGTCTATTTGCGCACTTCTAGTAATTATTTCTTGGCTGCAAATATGAGCTGAAGGTTTTTCAGGTTCACCTGCCATTAAAATGAATAGGACCCGCCGCAAACTTGTGGTTCGCGAACATTTGATCACATTCGCGAACCGTCCTAGCAGATGTTCGTCCATCACTAATCAGGACATCAATACACAAGGTACTGCACCACATGTTCTTTGAGTGCTAACAGGATATCAAGTCCTCAATCATCTGTTTCCATTTAATTCTATCTTCACACGGCTCCAATTATTTTTTGGAGGGTTGTTCAATTTAATTAAACCAGCATATTGGTGATCACTACACCAATACACAGGGTAGTACACCAAATTATCTGTGATTAATAACGTGATATTAGGTGTCAGGTTTCAGTCATCCATTTCTGTCTATTTCTATCTCTACACTGTTCCAAATTTTTTGTGGGGATTGTTGAATTTATTAAAACATATACTGTATGTGATCAGTACATCAATACACAGGGTTGCACACAAAATTATATGTGAATGATAATGAATTTAGGCCTAAATCTGCTTCTGTTTATTTCTCCACACCTTTCCAATCACATTTTTTTTGTGGGGAGTTTCAGTTGAATAAAACCAACATTTATGTGATCAGCACACTAATGCACAGAGTAGCGCACAAAATTATATGTGAGGCTCAGTAATGTAAGGGCTAAGGAAGGGTTCCCAAATAATGACCTAGACCCAGAATGTAGTTAGTAGTAGGATGCAGTTGTCCCTGGATTCACAAAGGTGCAACATTAATGTTGAGAAGAATGTGGATGAGATTGTGGATTGCATGGCTCAGTACCCATTTCAGATGCAGCAGAATGACATGGAGGTAATTGTGGACACAGCGTTCCTCCTGCTTCTCCTCCTTGCAGACCCAGCGAAGGCTTTAAGTGGAGTCCTCTCTGTCTTTACTGCCCATTCCCAGTTGGAAGCCTTTCTTTTTCCTAAGAAAAAATCCACATTGCATATTTTTCAAGAGAGTCTTCCTCTTAACGACTTGTGTGAGAGCCATCACCATTTGGGCTGCCCTGAGGAGGAGGCTTGGAACTAGGCTGGAGGGGCTCCCAGGGGCACACCATTATACTTGAAGGTATGATAAAAATGTCAGGGTGGGTGAGGACTCCGATGACGAGTGTATGCTGGATAGGACCTGGGAGCCAGATCAGGGTGCTGAAGAGGAGTCAACATCAGTGGAGAAGGGTAGTACCGGCAGCAATAAAGAGCAATGTACCTCCCAAAAAACAGCCAGGAACAAGTATGCATCAAGATCTGGTGATGCCACTGACACTGTAAGTGGATTAGGCCCAAAAAGTGCCAAAGCTAGGCTGAGCTCATCTTCCTGTAGCTCTGTGTGAGCAACCCCTATATGGCTCTCTACCAGGTGGGCACACAGAACCACAGCTGTGTGCAAGATCTGCAGGATCTGCAGCCGTGGCCATTCAAACACAATCATAGGTACCAGAGCTCTATTGCAGCACATGAGGCGGCATCACCAGATCCTGTGGGAAAATACAACTAGCCAGCATTCCCAATCAGAACAATTCTGTCTTCCTTCTCCTGGTCCTCTTTGAGGCAGCCAACCCGCAACCCCAAGCAATATGGAATCTTTGCCATATCATCATCACCTTCTTCTTCTCCTGCTAAGACTCCTCCTTGTTCTCGGCACAATCGTGAGACATCTATAATGGATTATTTGGCCATGAAAAAACTTTTCTCCACCAGCAATTAGCTTGGCTACAAGCTGAATCTCCATCTGGCTATGTTGCTGGCGGTGCCATCGCTGTCGTGCCATTGTATTAGTGACCTTGTATTCTCCTGTGGCAGATAATGTGGACCACTCTTTGTGATTCTCACTATGTGAAAAACTGCACTCCACAGTAGACACCTGAAGCAGCTGTTATTAGCAGGGAAGTACATGTTTTTCTTGGCCCACTGGGTCAATGTTTTTTGCGTCATTGGAGTCAGCACCCCAGCAAAATGGTCCGGTCATTTTGAAACCCTCCGTACTATATAATCGGGCTTGCTCTCACAGCAGGTACATATCCATCTCCTCCTTTATGGACACGGTCCTGTCCCCAACAGCAGTAGGGTACAGTGATTGCTCCCACTCCCCCGCCTACCTATCACATGTCAAGTCAACCGTTGCCATCCTGATCAGCCTGGGCGAGAATAACCACAACCGGCGAGCAGTTGTTAAAGTACATCAAGCAGCAAACATCCCACTTGCTGTCACCCTGCCAAATCCAACTGTGCTAGGTGCCAGCGACAATGGGGCAACATCCTGACTGCACTGAACCTGGGAGAAATAACACATGCTCCCTGCATGGCCTTTTTAAAAAATGTATTGGCTTTCGCAAGGTTCTGGCAATGTCCAAGAAACAGTGTGGATGCAGCTTGAAGCATGCAGACATCTGCCACTAGCGTGTCTGAAAGAGAGGCTGCTTTCCACCTCTCTGGAGAGTCATTCCGTTCCTGCTGCCAGAGACAGCAGAAGACACAGCAGCCAGTTCAGTCTTCTCAAGATAATGGAGCAGTTTTTTCATGTGCCATGCTAGAATGACACCAGTTAGCAAGCCGCCACTTCAAATCTCTATGACCAGATTCAGGCCTACCTACACTCTGACCAGTCTCTGGTGCATACTCTGTTCCTGGACCAAATTGATCTCTGCCAGTGTCCAATACATCACTTTTGTCTAAATGAACCAAGCCTGGATTGGGAGAATTTTAACACTCTTTAAACTGAGGCCCCCTGAATAGATCTGGTCTTGCGGACCGTACCTTGCCACTGTTGCTGCCTGACTCCATTATGCCACTGCCACCATCATGCCACTGCTGTGGCCTGCAGACCATCATGTTCTGTACAGCTGCTGCTACATCCATCATGCCACTGCCGCCATCCAGCCACTGCTGTACCCAGCCAACTATCATGTTCTGCATGGCTGCTGCTGCCACCTCCATCATGCCACTGCTGCCATTATGCCACTGCTGTTGGCTGTCGACATTCATGTTCTATACGGCTGCTGCTGACTCTGTGATGCCACCGTCGCTGTCACGCCACTGCTGAGACAGCAAATCATTATGTTCTGTACAGCTGCTGCTATCCCCATCAAGCCACTGCTGCAGCTTGGCAACCATTATCTTCTGTGAAGCTGCTGCTGCCTCCATCATGCTGCTGCCTGGAAACACATACCATATGGCTGCTGCTGCCACCACCTCAGCTGCTGCTGCTCCTTGCTGCTAATACTGCCACCACTATTAATGCAACACATTTGCCACTACTATCACAACCACTACTACTACTACTACAATTACTATTACTACTACTATCCATAGACAGCTGACTTACTGCCTTGTATGTTCCATACTATGCTGCTTCTGCTACCTCTACTATTGTGCCTACATGCCTCTAATACCATACGCTTTCCACATCCACACTGCACTGCTGCTGCTCCCAATTAAAAGGGAGATTTTTTTAGTTTTGTTTACAACGAGCCACTTTTTCTTCTGCCAATCAACACTTGCGTGTGCCGTATAGGCAGGTATTCTAACCCTGTCAAGGCATAATGTTTGGACTCTTAGTCCCCTGAGCCACTTTTTATTTTATTTTTTTATCCTATAACGCTGTGTGTGTTTAAACATCATCTGCCCCTGATAGAGGACACTTTTTGGAAGCTTAGGAATATGAAAAAGCATAAAACATTTGCAGATGCGGTGTGTTTTCAAACACGTTGTATATTAACCTTTTGCCATTGAGGTCTATTTTCATTTTTTCACTTTGGATTTTTCCTCCCCACATTCCAATAACCATAACTTTTTTTTTTTTATGTTCACATAGATAGAGGAGGGCTTATTTTTTGCAGGACAAGATGCACTTTTTAATGCCACCATTTTATTTACCATATTAGAAAATGGGAAAGAAAATTATTTGTGTGGCAAAATTGAAGAAAAAAACTGAATTCCGCCAAGGTTTTTGGGGTTTTTAAATCACAGCGATCACTGTGTAAAAATGACGTGACGTCCTTATTCTGTGGCTCAATATGAATGCGGCTATACCAAACGTATAGTTTTTTTTGTTTTACTACTTAAAATAAATAAATAAAAGCCTTTGGAAAAAAAAATACAAATTTTCTTTGCATTGCCATATATTCTGATAGCCATAAACTTTTTATATTGAAGGCTTGTACCATTATTAGACCCTTTGACAAGGGGGTGTCCATAGTGATACTTGACAGTGGGATTTTTGAAAAACAAATCATGGACATGCTATCAGATCTATCAGTCTATGGGAGATTACATGCAGATCCTACTGAAACTTACACAGTGCCTCTTTTAGAACTGATACAAGAGGGGATAGCACTAGGCATTTTTTTCAGAAAAAAAGGGAGAATATTTGAATAACCCCCACGACCATTGCCATTTTCCCTGCATTACCAAAAGCACACAAAAATATTTTCCCACCACCTTTCAGACCCATCGTAGCCGGGATCGGCTCCTTAATGGAATGATTATGCCAGTGGTTGGACTTCCAACTACATCCCCTGGTTTTTAGAGCACCAAATTTTCTAAAGGACTCACAAGATGTCCTGAGAATTATGGATAATATAAGGTGGGAGGGGAGTTATCAGAACATTTGTGGTATGGAAGATATATTGATGATGTCCTCCTTATTTGGAGGGCGGCCCCATCGAGTAACACACACTTTGTTTCCTATTTGAGTAGCAATGTTTTAAATCTTTGTTGACCCCATGTACTTTTTTGGTATGCACTTGTATTTTATCACTGTTTTAAAATTCTTTGGGGGGACAAGATGATAAAATGAATGGTGTATCGTGCACTTAACATTTTCTTTTGTGCTGCGGTGTTCACCGTACAGGAATTTTTTAAAAAAAATGCATAGTTCAGTATGGAAAAAGCCAAGGCAGGGCTGGAGCACTTCAGCAACATCCAGGCTGCCATGGCAACTAATCGGAGCTCCGCGATTTCACTGCGGGGGCTCCGATCGGAAGGCAGAGGGAGCCGCATCCCTCTGCCTTCACTCACAGGTGCAGCGATCAGTGTTGATCACAGCACCAGAGAGGTTAAATGACAGGGGCGCTGTTTCCTGTTAGTGCGGGTGGGTGCCAGATGTATATTACAGCCGGCACCTGCCATGTATGGAGCAGGCCAGCTGCAGAGGCACGCTCTATACAACCCGAACCTTGTACGCCAAACTTGAAAACACAACTTCGCTCATCCCTAGTCAGAACCTAAAAAACTAGCCGAACCTAAAGTGAACTGAATCTCGAGTGGTTCTCTCGTCTCTACTGAAAAGGCTTGTTCATTAAGTCTGCCATTAAAGCAAATCTGTCAAAGAAAAAAAAATCTGATGTGTTTCTCACCCACGTCAGATCCTGCTGCACCTCTTCAGTTCACACAGTGCTCAGAAGGAACCGGACACTCATGTGTCAGCTCAGTTCCATCAGCAAAAGGTTAAATACAGTTTTTTGTGGATTGTGAACATCTCTTTGTATTAATTGAAAATCATTAATTGCCAATAACTTTGCCTATATGATTTTGAAAGAATACACTGTTGATAAAATACAGCAATCTTGTAGAAATTGTGTCTATTACAAAAATTGTAAGCAATTTTACCAAATATTTTTCAGGAACATTTGAATGATTCCATATACTGTTTGTTTTATGTGATTGTTTTTGCCCAGTTTCCTGACAGATGCCAATAATTCTGGAGTAGACTGCATAACTACAGAAAGTCATCTGGGAAGACTTGGTGACTCACAAACCAGAAATAGGGATTAGTTCACTACAATAAAGTATCTTGATTAGGTCACTAGCATTTCCAACAGTTATTTGAGCGCATTATAGTGAGTCACTATAGAACCACCATATAATTATATAGGATTGCTGTCTCTTTGTGCCTAAGCATATTGTCTATTGGGTGTCCAAAATGATATAAAATAATATCATTTGTGATTTGTAGTTGGAAAAAGTCCAAACAAAAATACCTCAAGCGCCCACCATAATTGTACTAGTCAACCATTACATGTTCATATTCAATGCTATGTACTTACTCATAGTGTAGTCTACTTACTTACTAAAGGATTGAGGTTGCCCTTTAATTTCATTTATAGACTGTATTGCAACCTGCAAGTGGCTATGACTTGACCGTTGCAAGAAATCGTGATCAGTGTTGTGCGGTGGCGACTTGTGCATCTCAATCAGACCCAATTTACTTACATTAGTTGCAGTTTCTTTCAATGTTGACATCATTACACTGTCATCTTTTGTGTCTTACCCAAAGTATTTGTGTTGCCCCAACTTTAGAGAGCCTTGTCAGTGCTTAGCAACTCTCATCCAGTAATTGCTACTGCTAACATACCTGGTATTTCAATCTTAGGGCGCTATTATATGTGAAGTTTATGCTGTAGGTGGCGTACTGTGGTTAATACTAATTGCTGGGCTTCATCTGTACTTGGCAATTGAAACACAGGTACAGTCCAGGGGTTGCCTGGCAAATAGCAGTAACTCAATACAACAAAAACTGGCTTGCAATCCCTTTTCTTGTCTATTGGATACTGAAGTAGGATCAACAGGGAGGAAGGGATCAACAGAACATAGGAAGCATAATGAATCTCTCACCTACAGACTTCAGTATCAGCCAACATGAGTTACTGTACTTCTGTATCACAGACACAAGATTATGCAGCATGCAACCTCTCTGATAGTGCTCGCACATAGACATCTTTACATCCAGCTTAACAGACAATGGTACCTTTAGAAACCAGCTCAGTCCCATAATGATTGTCCATTCCTTCTACTCGCTACTCCTTGTGTCGCCCTGCAGATATTATCCAATTCCAATCCTTCTTATGCTGCTAAACCTCTACAGATAGTATTCAGTCCTTTCTGTGCTGCTTCACATGCGCTCCAAATTGCCTGGCTGGTGGCAAATTGAAATAAAAATGCAGCTGACCAACTGGCTGATGACGTCAGCATTATGCAATTTTTTTTGTAAACCTTTACAGTTTTTTGTTCGAAGTTTTTTTTTTCTGCCATTTTTGTAGCATTTTTTGGCAAAAAATGTAAAGTTCAAATGCACCTCAAATATGTCTCAAAAAACATTACCAGAAACACTGATTGTCAGCCATTTTTAAGACTTTTTCTTTTGGCCCAACAGAACGCCAGGGTAAAAAATGTTGGTGAAGAAGCCTTTAATTGAAACACAACTGTCTCATGGTTCAGCAGATTGTACTCCACTTCAGCTGGATGGTGTACTAGGTCTGTACATGTATTAAGCCTTTAAATACAAATGTTTAAACCCTTAAGGACTAAGTCAATTTGGGGGACTACTTTTTTGCTTCTCCCTCTCCCCTTCAAAGAGTTATAACTTTTTGATTTTTCCATCAACATAGCCGTATGAGGAATTGCTTTTTGCAGGATGAGTTATTTTTATTTTAATAGCACCATATAATGGCTCATTTAAAATACTGAACAACTATAATTTTGAGGTGAAATGGAAAAAAGAAATACAATTTCACCATTGCTTTTTTGGTTCCATTTTTACAATGTTCACTGTGAGGTAGAAATAATGCATTAATGTAACTCTGAGGTGAGTGCGATTACCATAATCAATAAAGTTTTTGTTATGTTTTACTACTTTTGAAAAAAAAATAACACTTTTTTTATAAATAAAATAAATTACTCTGTTTCACAATTCTTACATAAATGGGGTACATAATGAGGGTTTATGATTTTGCAGGGTGAACTGCAGTCTTCATTGATACTATTTTGTGATACATATGACTTTTCGATAATTTTTCATTCAATTATTTGGGGGAAGTGAGGGGTACAAAAAATTTCAATTCCCACAGTCGGGTTTAGTGTGTGGGATACATAGCATGATATTGTAATATTTCAAAAAATTTTGGACATGGCAATGCTAATTATTGATCTTTGTTAATTTTTCAATATAATCATTTTTTTGTCTCCTTGAACTTGCGTTTCATCCCTTGTACTATACACTCTAGTAAGTCAGTAAGTCAGTATGCACATGCCTGCTATAGTCAATGATCGGCACCACACAATAACGTCAGACAGGGTATTGGTGGGAACAGGGAGCTCCCTCTTTAGGGTCCATTCACACGTCCGTTGTTTCTTTCCTGATTTGTTCCGTTTTTTGCTGAACAGATCTGGACCAGATCTGTACCCATTAATTTTCAATGGGTCCTGAAAAAAAATCAGACATTGTGCTGTCCGATTTTTTTCAGGACCCATTGAAAATGAATGGGTCCAGATCTGGTCCAGATCTGTTCAGCAAAAAACGGAACAGATCAGGAAAGAAACAACGGACGTGTGAATGGACCCTTAACTGCTCAAATGCTGCAGTCACTATTGACCATGGTATCTGAAGGTAAGGCTACTTTCACACTTGCGTTCAGAGCGGATCCGTCTGGGGTCTGCACAGACGGATCCGCTCATATAATGCAGATGATGGAATCCGTTCAGAACGGATCCGTCTGCATTATATTTTTGAAAAAATTCTAAGTGTGAAAGTAGCTTCAGACAGATCCGTCCAGACTTTACATTGAAAGTCAATAAGGACAGATCCGTTTGAAAATTGAGCCATATTGTGTCAACTTCAAACGTATCCGTCCCCATTGACTTACATTGTAAGTCTGGACGGATCAGTTTGCCTCCGCACGGCTGCTTGCAGCGTTCGGGTGTCCGCCTGCTGAGCGGAGGCCAAACGCTGCCAGACTGATGCATTCTGAGCGGATCCACATCCACTCAGAATGCATTAGGGCAGGACGGATGCGTTCGGGGCCGCTTGTGAGAGCCTTCAAACGGAGCTCACAAGCGGAGCCCCGAACGCTAGTGTGAAAGTAGCCTTAATTGGCCCACTGAGCCCACTCATACATTCCCTCTTGACCAATGATGTACATGTATGTCACTGGTAGTTAATTTGAATGACAGTAAACTGAGATCTTGAAAATGTTGAGGATCTGAAACACAGTGGCCTGTAATTGCTGCTGTGCCAGTTCCTGAATTCCGGTATAATTTACATCAGAGTTTGATGCATCTCATTTGAGACATATTTATGAACAAAAAAATAATTTTCCAAGGACCTCATCGGTTAAGGAACGTGGCTTAGTGGAAAGGGAGTGTAGCTTAGGGGATGTGGTTCCTGACCAAAATTTTGGAGCAAAGGTAATCCAAACAATAGGTGGTATAAAGTTAGACAAACGTGTGTTACGATGCCTCAAATGTATCATCCAGCCTGAGCCACTGTGAGAAATTCATGATATGCCTAGACAGTCTCTCTAAGTTTACCTCGTCTACAGGATTAGTAAATCTGCCCCGGTATATAATAGAAAGCTGGATAACTTTCATCATACATGAGCTTTATTTACATCAAACCATAAACCTTCTTTACTTTTAAACTAATGCTAAATATTAATACTGCCACATTAATTTCATACAGAGATAAATTATATACCCAGACTTTTATAAGTAAAAGCATAACAGGACCTTTCAGATATACAGACGTGGACAAAATTGTTGGTACCCTTTGGTCAATGAAAGAAAAAGTCACAATGGTCACAGAAATAACTTTAATCTGACAAAAGTAATAATAAATTAAAATTCTATAAATGTTAACCAATGAAAGTCAGACATTGTTTTTCAACCATGCTTCAACAGAATTATGTAAAAAAATAAACTCATGAAACAGGCATGGACAAAAATGATGGTACCCCTAACTTAATATTTTGTTGCGCAACCTTTTGAGGCAATCACTGCAATCAAACGCTTCCTGTAACTGTCAATGAGACATCTGCACCTCTCAGCAGGTATTTTGGCCCACTCCTCATGAGCAAACTGCTCCAGTTGTGTCCGGTTTGAAGGGTGCCTTTTCCAGACTGCATGTTTCAGCTCCTTCCAAAGATGCTCAATAGGATTGAGGTCAGGGCTCATAGAAGGCCACTTTAGAATAGTCCAATTTTTTCCTCTTAGCCATTCTTGGGTGTTTTTAGCGGTGTGTTTTGGGTCATTGTCCTGTTGCAAGACCCATGACCTGCGACTGAGACCAAGCTTTCTGACACTGGCTAGTACATTTCTCTCTAGAATTCCTTGATAGTCTTGAGATTTCATTGTACCCTGCACAGATTCAAGACACCCTGTGCCAGACGCAGCAAAGCAGCCCCAGAACATAACAGAGCCTCCTCCATGTTTCACAGTAGGGACAGTGTTCTTTTCTTGATATGCTTCATTTTTTCGTCTGTGAACATACAGCTGATGTGCCTTGGCAAAAACTTCGATTTTTGTCTCATCTGTCCACAGGACATTCTCCCAGAAGCTTTGTGGCTTGTCAACATGTAGTTTGGCATATTCCAGTCTTGCTTTTTTATGATTCGTTTTCAACAATGGTGTCCTCCTTGGTCGTCTCCCATGTAGTCCACTTTGGCTCAAACAACGACGGATGGTGCGATCTGACACTGATGTTCCTTGAGCATGAAGTTCACCTTGAATCTCTTTAGAAGTCTTTCTAGGCTCTTTTGTTACCATTCGGATTATCCGTCTCTTAGATTTGTCATCAATTTTCCTCCTGCGGCCACGTCCAGGGAGGTTGGCTACAGTCCCATGGATCTTAAACTTATGAATAATATGTGCAACTGTACTCACAGGAACATCTAGTTGCTTGGAGATGGTCTTATAGCCTTTACCTTTAACATGCTTGTCTATAATTTTCTTTCTGATCTCTTGAGACAGCTCTTTCCTTTGCTTCCTCTGGTCCATGTCGAGTGTGGTACACACCATATCACCAAACAACACAGTGATTACCTGGAGCCATATATATAGGCCCAATGGCTGATTACAAGGTTGTAGACACCTGTGATGCTAATTAGTGGACACACCTTGAATTAACATGTCCCTTTGGTCACATTATGTTCTGTGTTTTCTAGGGGTACCATCATTTTTGTCCATGCCTGTTTCATGAGTTTATTTTTTTACATAATTCTGTTGAAGCATGGTTGAAAAACAATGTCTGACTTTCATTGGTTAACATTTATAGAATTTTAATTTATTATTACTTTTGTCAGATTAAAGTTATTTCTGTGACCATTGTGACTTTTTCTTTCATTGACCAAAGGGTACCAACAATTTTGTCCACGTCTGTACATAAAAAGTTTCTCAATAGACCATATGTATTATATTGGATGTGGAAATCTAATTTTATTCCCCTGTGCAAAAGTGGGTTTGCTGTTTAAATTTGGTAAGCTGTATTAATATCCATTCTGGCATATGTGTGAATTTAAGAACAGAGAAAATCTGGACCTTTTGTAATGTGGGTTTGACTCGATTTTCAAGGGAACGTATTTTACAGAGGCTCAAAACATGTGGTTCAGCAATGATGGAACAGGAGTTAATGAAGACAAACCACAAGATCATACCACTATGGGATGCTTATTTTCTGGCCTCTTTGGCACCTAGGCATTGCAAATTTATAATGCTACTAAAATTAAAAAGACAACTGCACTTTACACTCAAAGCCAGAAGTACAGACGTTGAGGACATAAGTACAGAAGCACAACATTTGGTACTACCTATTCAGCGTCATTTAAAGAGGCAATAACATTACTTTCTCTATCAGGCAAGCATAAAGATCAGACTGTGCTGCGGGTTACCTATTTTAATTTTAAAAAATCTGTACAGGAGAGATGGGAGCCCCCAAATGTTTAGTTAATGGCATAACAATTAAGAAACTTAAGTCCAACCCTCTCTGTGTTGGACTCATGCAATCATATGTTTTTTTGGCAGAAGGAAAGATTTTGGGGCTTTGATCTTCCCTATTAAATGAAAATAGAGGACCCTTTAGTGATGTTAAACAGTACAATTTCCTATGTTTATTTCCTAAATGGAAGCGTGGAAACATGTCCTCTTAAAAGGGGTTATTCCTTTTTTGACAATCCCTTTTTGTTTGAAGAGACCTTTGACAATACACTAATAACTAAATACACTTGCTGGAAGCCCTGCGATCAGCTGATATCGGTGGGGAACTTGGCAGCACATGCAGCACCACCACCACAGGGTAAATGAAGTATTGCATGGTGCCTACACAGGATCAGTGGGGTGTCAGTGTAATGAAGGACCGGATAGGCCCTCCAGAGAGAGAGACACTTGCTGTCAACTGTGGCCAAGAGATAAGGATCTTGAGCAGTGAATCCGAATCTGTCACCAACATTTGACCTGTATAAGTAATGCCACCATGCTGTTGTGCAGTCAGACTTGGTGTAAACTATACCTTTGTTATTCCTTTGTCTATTTTCTATGTCCAAAAAACAATGTTTATTCTATATGCAAATTACGGTGCAAAGTGCCCAGCATGGTGTTTGGAAACTTCTAAGGCCCCTTTCACACGGGCGAGTATTCCACACAGATGCGATGCGTGAGTTGAACGCATTGCACCCGCATTGAATACCGACCCATTCATTTCTATGGGGCTGTTCCCATGAGCGGTGATTTTCACGCATCACTTGTGCGTTGCGTGAAAATCGCAGCATGCTCTATCTTGTGCGTTTTTCACCTAACGCAGGCCCCATAGAAATGAATGGGGTTGCGTGAAAATCGCAAGCATCCGCAAGCAAGTGCGGATGCGGTGCGATTTTCACGCACGGTTGCTAGGAGACGATCGAGATGGAGACCCGATCATTATTATTTTCCCTTATAACATGGTTATAAGGGAAAATAATAGCATTCTGAAAACAGAATGCATAGTAAAATAGCGCTGGAGGGGTTAAAGAGGACATTTCACTAGTTTAAAAACTAAAAACGAACTATATGAGTGGGCAGGTCCCCCTGCACTTACTAGTATGTCTGGGCGCCGCTCCGTTCGCCCGGTATAGGCTCCGGTGTCTGCAGCTCCCTCTGTTGTACTGGACGGATTTTGTGTCCCTTGCTGCAGCGCTGGCCAATCGCAGCGCACAGCTCATAGTCTGCCCACTGATATAGTTCGTTTTTAGTTTTTAAACTAGTGAAAGGTCCTCTTTAAAAAATAAAATAAAAATGTTACTCACCTTAGTCCACTTGATCGCGAAGCCCGGCATCTCCTTCTGTCTTCATTTGAGTTTTGTGCAGTAACAGGACCTGTTGTGACGTCACTCCGGTCATCACATGATCCATCACCATGGTAAAAGATCATGTGATGGATCATGTGATGACCGGAGTGACGTCACCACAGGTCCTAGAAAAACGGAGGTCACCACAGGTCCTGTTGCTGCAGGCAGCTAAGATCAAGACAGAAGGAGATGCCGGCTACGCGAGCAAGTGGATTAAGGTGAGTTAAACTATATATTTTTTTACCCCTCCAGCGCTATTTTACTATGAATTTTGTATTCAGAATGCTATTATTTTCCCTTATAACCATGTTATAAGGGAAAATAATACAATCTTCAGAACACCAATCCCAAGCCCGAACTTCTGTGAAGAAGTTCTGGTTTGGGTACCAAACATGCGCGATTTTTCTCACACGTGTGCAAAACGCATTACAATGTTTTGCACTTGCGCGGAAAAATTGCGGGTGTTCCAACGCCTTCCCCCCTCTGCTGGTGACGTCTTCCCTCCGCTCTTTGCCTTGGCCGGCTCTTCACAGTATATAGTAGGGCACTGACCTGACTATACTTACTGTACATTTTAGACAGGGAATGACTAATTGAATTCTACTGAAAATCTGTTTCATTCACATCAGTGAGGCTTGTAGAAATCCATGTGCTTGCTGCCCCATTCACATGAATGAAATAGATTTTTGATTGCAGAAAATTCTGCAACAGAATCTTCACTGTGTGAAGGCACACTAAGGCTACCTGCACATGAGTGTGGGCGAACGCGCATTAGAACCACACAAATTTCCATGAGGATTTATGTGCTTTTCTGCAACATATCCATAAAAATTTCTGATTGTGGATTTAGTGGTGGATTAGATGCAGTTTTGCTGCGGCATTGTACTATGCTGCCGTTTTTCCGCATGAATATCTGCATGGAAAAACCACACACATTCTGCACATCTCCAGGAAAAATAACAGAATAATGGCACAATGCAGAGAATATGATGTATTGTTTAAGTAGATGTGACTGCTGAGACCAGTGATTGGCTGCAGCGGTCACAAGGCCAAGCAACATGCTGGTCCTGCGTGGACCAGAAGCAGCTGGGAGTGGGGCACAACAGAATCACAGACAGATGAGTGTGGTTTTTTTTTTTAACCCACATTCATTTTTTTTTGCCCACATTCAGACCACAGGGATTGGGGTTGTCATCTCCTAGGCTGGTCAACCCCTGCAATAAAACAGACATGGATGAGAAATTATATTTTATATAAAATGCTATGATTTATCACTTACTGTACTTCCACAACTTTCTTTTTATTTACCAAAACTTGCCTTCATGTCATTAGTTTTGCTCATGGTGATTCATCCATTTTTGCATGACTGAGTCAGGATTTATTCATATCCCATTAGTACCTCTCTGGCAGATGGTTATAATACTGCCTCTTGGTCAACACATCAAATACATGTTTTGAAACAAGAAAGTCTGAAATATGATTCATAGGAGGGTTCATTTTAGCTTTTCTTGTAGATGTTTGTGTTAAAAATATAGCAAAATGACATGGAATGCAAATTATAAAACGATTTCACATTGCTGTGATAACTGATATACAAACAAATGTTCCCCTTGATAGAACCCCTCATAGAGAGGATCTATCACCTCTCCTGATGTGTGTTTTTGCATCTACTTGTATTTTCCATGTAATACAATTTTAACCACTTCCCATCTGGGCCATTTGCCCCCTTCCTGACCAGGCCTAATTTTGCAAAACTGACATATCTCACTTCATGTGGTAATAACTTTGGAACGCCTTTATTTATCCAAGTCATTCAGAGATTGTTTTCTCGTGACACATTGTACTTCATAATAGTCATAAATTTGAGTCAAAATATTTCACCTTTATTTATGAAAACATCCCAAATTTACCCAAAAATTTGAAAAATTCGCAATTTTCTAAATTTCAATTTCTCTGCTTTTAAAACAGAAAGTGATACCTCATAAAATATTTATTACTTAACATTCCCCATATGTCTACTTTATGTTGGCATCATTTTGAAAATGTCATTTTATTTTTTTAGGACGTTAGAAGGCTTAGAAGTTTAGAAGAAATTCTTCAAATTTTTAAGAAAATTGCCAAAACCCACTTTATAAGGACCAGTTCAGGTCTGAAGTCACTTTGTGGGGCCTACATAGTGGATACCCCCATAAATGACCCCATTGTAGAAACTACACCCCTCAAGTTACTCAAAACTGATTTTACAAACTTTGTTAACCCTTTATGCGTTCCACAAGAATTAAAGGAAAATGGAGATCAAATTTTTTAATTTCACTTTTTGGGCAGATTTTCCATTTTAATCCAATTTTTTCTTTAACACATCGATGGTTAACAGCCAAACAAAACTGAATATTTATTACCCAGATTCTGCGGTTTACAGAAACACCCCACATGTGGTCATAAACTGCTGTATGGGCACACGGCAGGGTGCAGAAGAAAAGGAACTCCACATGGTTTTTAGATGCCATGTCCCATTTGAAGCCCCCTGATGCACCCTTACAGTAGAAACTCCCAAGAAGTGACCCCATTTTGGAAATTAGGGGATAAGGTGCCAGTTTTATTAGTACTATTTTTGGGTACATATGATTTTTTGATCATTCATTATAACACTTTATGGGGCAAGGTGACCAAAAAATTGGTTGTTTTAGCACAGTTTCTATTTATTTATTTTTACAGCGTTCACCTGAGGGGTTCAGTCAAGTGACATTTTTATAGAGCAGATTGTTACGGACGTGGCGATACCTAATATGTATACTTTTTCTCATTTATTAAAGTTTTACACAATAATAGCATTTTTGAAACCAAAAAATGATGTTTTAGTGTCTCCATGTTCTAAGAGCTATAGTTTTTTTATTTTTTGAGAGATTTTCTTATGTAGGGGCTCATTTTTTGCGGGATGAGGTGACGGTTTTATTGGTACCATTTTGTGGGACATACGCATTTTTGATCACTTGGTGTTGCATATTTTGTGATGCAAGGTGACAAAAATTGCTTGTTTTGACACAGTTTTTTTTTTTTTTTTTTTTACAGTGTTCACCCGAGGGGTTAGCTCATGTGATATTTTTATAGAGCTGGTTTTTACGGACGTGGCAATACCAAATATGTCTATTTTATTTTATTTTTTCTATTTTTAATTTTATTTTTTATTCCTTACTTGGGGACCTTTTTATTTTTACATGTGAAACTTTTTTTTATTTTATTTTTTTCAACCCTTTATTTTTTTTTATTTTTTTTTACACTTTTCGTCCCCCATAAGGTCATACAAGACCTCTGGGGGACATTTGCTTCACTTTTTCTTTTTTTTTCCACTATTGATTTCTCCTGTAACTGGGGCTGACATAGTAGCCCCAGTTACAGAAGAAATGCACCCCCCAGAGAGGCTGTACAGCGTGATTCTGCGCTGTACAGCCTCAGAGCAGGGCTGATCGAGGTCTGTGAGAGACCTCACACAGCTCCTGCAGCTCCGGTCCCGGCGGTCACATGACCGCCGGGCCGGAACAGGAAGCGCACAGCGCTTCCTGCTCTGCAGACACAGCGCTCGGTGAGCGCTGTGTCTGCAGCGATCCGGAAGGCAGGGACACCTGGGCACTGTCCCTGCCTTCTCTCTGGGTTGCCCTGCTGTCACTGACAGCGGGCAACCCGATCAGCAGCTGCACGATTAGCGTGCAGCTGCTGTTTCTGAAAGGACGTTCAGAAACGTCCGTTCAGAAATAGAGGTCCACCCATAGGACGTTTATATCCTATGGGCGGACGTAAAGCGGTTAAGCATCTTTTTATATGACTTTGTTGTGCCATTCCTCAGTTATCGCTACTAGAAATTTATTACTGAATCTGCAACTGTTACAAGTTAGGAGTGTGTCTCTTAACAGTCTGACTATAACAAGACTACCAGCATCCCTCTGCTCCCTGTGGGCATAGCCAGCTGGAGACTCACTTGGTGCTTGACCCTGCTCTGACAGGCTGTGCCCCCCTGTGTCTTCCTACATCTTTTCAGTGGGCATAGCCATGATCTAGAGACCTATTCCTCCAACCCTGTGTAGCCTCGTCACCTCTACTTAGGGCTCAGACTCTTTCGCCAGCTCTTGTAAACACTGACTTCCTCTGGGTATATAAGGCCCCCGTGGGAAAGTGGCTGAGCAATAGGATTGTGTAGCTTGCTAGTTTTCAGGCAAAGGTCTATAAATCTGTTATTTGCCCACGCCTGACTATTGCCTGTTTACTGGATTTGACCCTTTCCTGCATACTCCGAACTTCTCAAGTTGCAAATTCAATAATAAACGTCTAGTAGCAATAACCTTAAGGAGGACCTTTCACGTCTCCTGACATGCCTGTTGTAATAGTTACATGCATTCCGCATGTAATAACAACTCTGCAGCATCTATTTGTATGACTGTATGTTGTCCCATTCCTTTATTATTTCTACTACAAGTTATGAATAAATTGCTAGCAGTCTGCAGTAAGGGTACAGAGGGGTGGTTACCAGTTGGGTGGGGGATGTGGTGTACCTGTACAGACTGACTCTATCCAATCAGTGCTGCCATTTTCAGACTGTGCAGGGACACCCCCCCCCCCCCCAACTGGTTACCACCCCCTGTACCCTTACTGCAGACTGCTAGCAATTCATTCATAACTTCTAGTAGAAATAATACATGAATGGCACAACATAGAGGCAGAAGAATAGATGCTCCAGAATTGTTATTACATGAGCAATGCATGAAGCTATTAAAACAGGCATGTCAGGAGAGGTGACAGGTCCTCTTTAATAGAGCTATATGCATAATGATTCCAAAAGAAGAAAAATAAATTACAAATAACTCCAGAATGGAGAAATGTAATACTTCCCCCTTAAGTGCACAATAGACAACTGCAAAAGCTTTGCCCAAATCAATTAGATGAAATTGTTTTTTGATTGTGTTCAATATACAATTTAAAACTAGCATTAATAAAATGGGAGAAATTTAAATTCGTCAGCTAAATGAAATAAGCAGACAGCGGTTTCCATCTTTTGATACCGCCATTCAAATAAACCTTTCACTTAAGTTTTAATGCAGGCAGCTCGGCGTACAGTGTGCGTGTATGGAGTTGAAATGAAACGTCCATATGGAAAGCATTCTCTATAGGTTTTTATCGGCTTCCTTTCACGCTAGAATAGAATTCATGAAGTAGTAGGCTATTTACAGGACATTTCTTCACATACAGTTTAGACATTAGGGTTTGATTCTAGAGAAACTGCATTAACCAAGATAAAGGTTCCATCCTATCAAACTGCCAGTAAATCTTCCAGGCTTGTTTTCTACTCCCGGCTCCAATTTAGAACAAGCAGTGTCTGTGGCTCTTTTACAGGTTATTTCTGCCTTGTTCATTTATATAGATTAAACAACACAGATCAAGTAATGACCTCAGAGGAAGTATAAATCTCCCATTGATTCGTAAGGACTCTACTTATAATACTCCACAGTGTTCTCTCCTATTTTTAGATCTTCTTAAACTGGAGGATATATTGCTTTTGATAAAGAGGAAAAGTTGGGAGTTAAAGCAGCAGAAACGGATTAAATGTATCGACACTAGCAACAGTGTATCACGCAAAACTCGTGGCACGTTATGGAGCGTAAAGGGGGCTTTACATGAATGGGCGTGTTCCGTAAGAAAACATTATAAAGATTATATATTGCTTGCTAAGGAGAGATTGAATACGGACTTTCAATATCAGTGGTTTATGCTGGTTTTAAAGTTTTATTTTATATTTTACAGTGAACAGTGTTAAGCTTGGATGGTTAAGACATCTTGGACTGGAAAACATTTCAAAGCAGAAACAGACTATAAGAAAGATTAGGCGGAACGTGTCATATAAACCTTAGGATTATGGGATTATTTCTCCTAATGGAAAGTAGAATTTGAACCTTGTGTTATGTAAAAACTCACCGGTTACAAAGTCAAATTTCCTCCTTTGTTGAAGAAGGAGAACACAAGGATGAGTAAGAATTCTCAACATATTTGATATCGAGCAAAAACATACATGGCTTTTTGGAATATAAGAAAGTGATGTATTTGGGCACGTCTGGAAAATCTCAAAGAGAAAGTTTTAACAGCGGAAAATTGTTTTTCACTTCACTTGGAATTGTAATGTGTTGAAATTCATGCTTCATGGAAGACTGAATGTTTATCATAATTTTGAGACAGTGGGAACTTGGCGCTTTTCCTCGCATTAAGGGCGGATTTGTTAAGATTATTAGACATCTCTGTGCTGATATTTATACGAGATTACCTTATAGAATAATTTCATTTAAATATAATTTTAAATAGAATTTAATTCTCAGCTTAGAGTACACAAGTACTGGAGATTTACATAAGCCATTAGATAACTACAGGTCTGCAGTAATGTGCTCTAATGTCAGTTCCCCCAGTTAATTCACTTGAATGGATTTGAATAATTAAGCAAATAGATGTAAAATTAGGGTTCGGCTATACAGCGACCTTGGTCGCACAACAGCTGTCGCAACCAAGGATCGCAGTGTAGCGGTGGTAGCATAAAAATTAATGGGGTCACATTTGCCAATGACCCCAGAATCATGAAAAATCCAGCAGTGTTGGATTTTTCACTATTCTGGGGTCATAGTCTCAGCAAAGGTGCGAATCATGCTGCGATTTCTATGCTAGCACTGCAACACTGCAGTCCTTAGGCATGACAGGATAGCCATGTAGCCAAACCCTGCATTTCCCAAATAGCAAAATAACTGCAAGAATTCATTTGTTTCACATTTTTCTTTTAAATCATTTTAAGTGTTAGCATAAGTATAGTCTAGACCAGGGATCAGAAAGCTCCAGTACTCCAGCTGTTCAGAAACTACAACTCCCAGAATGCTTCATTCACTTCTGTGGGAGTTAGAAGAACAGCCAAGCATGTTTGAATGCTGGGAGTTGTAGTTTAAAAGCAGCTGGAGTGCCGAAGGTTGCTGATCCCTGGTCTAGACAGATAAGCATCTGAGAGTCAAAAAAAGATATACTGTATAGAGCAGGAAAAAAGTAAGGATATAAATGTTATGTCAGCAGATTCGTTTTCCTTCTGTAGTTTTTGGACAAGTTGATGGGCAAATGGGTGAAAACATCTTCATCAGCAACATCTTGAACTCACTGAAGGCGGTTATGTTTCATAGTACACAGTACACTCCTTCTACTGTTCTGCCTGCTGGAGCGCTTCCCACTGTTTCTGAACCGCCTACATAAGTGTAAAGAACCGGCCGTGCACATGCTTGAGTAACATTTCATGCAGCAACTTCCCACAGTTCATAGAATGAGGATGGGAATCTCTAGCGGTTGGTGGGGCCTACAAGTCATGGTAGAATTAGAAAACAATAGTAGAATTAGAAAACAATGGTTTGTACTCGGTAATGTTTTTCTTCCATATTTTCTTGAGAAAGTTTTGTTGCTGAACAGCTCAACGTAAAGGACAGGCACACTTTTGAAGCAATCTTTTTATTGCATATAGTGCATCTAAAATCAACATTTCAAGTGTTTTTTACACTTAGCTTGAAGCTACCACATTTAAAGAACACATATTGTAGACAGTGTAGCAGGATGTAGAGAATGTAAATTATGACAGCTGTAATCCACAGGGCTAATATAAGTTATATAGCCTTATACAGTCTTTAAGAATAGAAAGAGTATTGTTTCTCCATTGTAGCCTATTGTTAGTGATTTAAACCTGTCTGTCCAGCCTACAGCAGCATTAGGGCATTTCAATTACCCGTAATAACTGTACATTCTAGCCATAATGGGATAACACCGTAATAATTCAAAATACAAGTGCAATAAGAATACTGTAACGGAGGATGCATGGGAACCTGTAATTTTTCTCTTAAATAGGTATTCTAGGACCCGGCAGGTCCAACAAAGCCACTCAAATTACACAGTACACACTATGGGAAAAGGTTTGTAATATGCTTAGTGTTCCTAAGCTGCATGGGTCAGTCTCCCAGGAAGCCAGGGATGTGACCCTCCTGTTCTGAAAACCCAGCTTCCAGCTTATAATCCGACAGTGTTGATCCAGAGGAAGGCAAAAACTCATATGAGGGGGGTGCCAACATCTCCAAGATAGAGGGTGAAATACCTTTCCAACTCCAAATATAGCAATCAGAATAAAACCCAGGATCAATGTCCAGAAATCATGTACCCATATTTTGGACAGTTAGTTTTTTCTGAGAAAGGCAAACAGGCCCCTCTTGAACTTATTAATTGAATCAACTATCACAACATCATGAAGTCTCACTGCTCTTAAAGAATCCCCATCTCTGATAATGGTGAAAAAGTCTTTCTTTTGGAGGAATTCTTCAGTATGTGTGAAATTGTGTATGATAGGTAACATCATCTTAGCAGTATTAAACACTTTACCCAAAGTGTTAGGCAGATTTTGCTTCAGCTCTGCAGAGTTTCTTTAATGCTCCATCAAGAGATGCCTTTGCTTGGTCTGAGAGAAAAAGCACCAGCATAAACTGTAACTTCTATTTCATATCATTAAAACATTCACAAATACTGATCAGCCAGAGAGGTTACTACTGCCAGGGCCTGGCCTGGCCAGCCAAACCCTGTTAAGGTGCCCATCACTATGCACCTGATTTTGGGATGTATCCTCTGCCTATTATGTAACCAATGTCTTTTTGAGCCTACTTGTCCACTGAAGATGCCGGGTTGGTCTCCTGCAGAATTGCATCTGGGCTGAATGGGGTTATCTGGCTGAACCTTTTTATTAGAGTGGTGCCATCTAGGGCTTAACAGGGGGACTGAGTGGGGCTGGCCTTATCAGAGTGGACAATGGACAGTGCTTTACCGAGAGACAGTGCAGGGACAGATAGTAGCCTTAAAGGCTATGCACACCTTTTGGAGTCAATTTTTTTTATGATTACATTTAACTTATTGTTGGCTAAAAATCTTATTTTCAATTGGCCTTTATTAAAAAACTTTGCACTGGTATATTTCATCTATTTCTATTAATGTTAGTGTGTGTCGTTAAAAGATATTGACAGTATCCACTATAACAGTGACATCTACAGTACTCCGCCCCTTAACAGTGACCTCCACAGCCCCCTACCCATTAACACTGACCCCCCATAGTGCCGTGTCTACTTAAAATGGGACATCCACAGCAGCCCACCCCCTTAACTTTGACCTTCACAGCAGCCTGCCCTTTTAACAGTAAGTTCCACAGCACCTCACTCCTTTGACAGTGACCTCTACAACACCCACCCCTTAACACTGACCATAGGTTACAGTCCCCTTAACTGTGACCTCCACCATTCCCAGCCCTCTTAACCGAGACTTCCACAGCGACTGCCCCTTTAACAGTGATTGCACACAGTACCTGATTCCCTTAACAGTGACCTCACAGTACCCCGCTGCCTTAACAGTGACCTCACAGTACCCCACTGCCCCTTTAATAGTGACCTCCACAGTCCCCTCCTCCCTTAACAGTAAACTCCACAGTGCCCGCCCCTTTAACATTGACCTCCACAGCGGCCTGCCCCTTAACAGTAACATCCACAGTGCCCTCCCCTTTAACTGTAACCTGCAGAGAGGCTGCCCCTTTATTAGTGACCTCCACAGTACCCCATCTCCTTAACAGTGAGTTACACAATAAGGGCTGTTTCACACGAGCGGATGCTGTGTGTGACATCTGCTCCGTGAAAGAGTGCCAAGACCCAATGCAGACTACAGAGGCACGGAGCATTAACATGATTGATAATGCTCCGTGCCTCTCTGTGACCTCTTTACTATGAAATCACAGTGAGATAAAGTTGTCACTGTGATTTCGTAGTAAAGAGGTCACAGAGAGGCACGGAGCACTATCAATCATGTTAATGCTCCGTGCTTCTGCAGTCCGCATCGGGTCTTGGCACTTTTTCACGGAGCGGATGTCACGCACGGCATCCGCTCGTGTGAAACAGCCCTAACCCGCCTCTTAACAGTGACTTCCACATATCTCCATTCCCTTAAAATGTGACCTCCACAACACTTCGCTCCCTTAACACTGACCTCCAAAGCAGACCATCCCCTTAACTGTGACCTCCATCATTCCCTGCCCCCTTAACAGTGACCTCCACAGTGACCCACCCCTTTAACAGTGATCTCCACAGCGGCTACTCCTTTATTAGCGAGTTCAACAGTACCCTGTCTCCTTAACAGTGATTTCCACCACACCCCGCCCCCTTAACAGTGGCCTCTACAGCAATCTTCCCCTTAATACTGACCTCCATAGAGGACGGTCCTCTTAATTGTGACCTCCACAGCAGCCTGGGGTGGCAGCTAGGGTGGCCAGAGGTCCAGTTTTCGGCAGGACATTCTGGCTTTTAAACTCCCTGTCCTCCCAGGGCCTGGACGGACACAGGGATATCCTTCTGAATAGTTCACTCTCAGACAGCAGCACTGTGCTGTCTGAGCGTGAGCTACAGGGAGAAAGTCGCCATCCCTCCCACCCCTGTAGCTGACAGAAGTTGATTTTTACCTTCATTTTTTCAATCCCCATCGGCTACAGAGTGTGGTGGGGAGTGTTGTGGCCTAACTGCGTCGGGGCGTGGCTTAGTGGGACCTGGGGTGGCCACCCTACCTGTCCCCTGAACAGTGACCTCCACAGCATTTCACTCCATTAACAGTGTCAACCAGAGCACCCTGCCCCTTTAAAGGAAATCTGTCACCAGGATAATCGCTATTGAAGTAAAGCCTTAGTCTAATAGCACTTAGTACCTTATTTTTAGATGTGCCTTTGTTTCAGCAATAGATGTTTTCTATATTCTGACAATCTAGTGTATTTGGTATGCAAATAAGCCAGTAAGGTGCCCCAAGGGGTGTCACTCTTACAGGAAGGAGACCAGGCATGCTGGGAGCAAGGAAAAGGGGGCAAAGTTATGGCTTGAATGTGATGTAGGAGGGGTGGGTGGCCACATTGTGGCAGGAGGTGTGCCTAGGCTCCTCAATGCATATTGCTGCAAAACACCTTTAAACTTTGTTATTGAACCTGTAGCAGCCATGTGATCCTGGGATATCCTCTTCATCCCCTCTATGTTTTATCCACAGCAAGATCTGGTGGACATACACTTCAGCTACCAAGTCAGACCATCTGACTTCACCATCAGAGGGATGGTGCTATGTTCTGAATGAACAGTACCCTCATGAGTTATAATATTATGTGAATGGTAAAAATATTATCTGTACCCTGTTGGATATACTTTATTTCGACCTTCATATTTGTATATTTATTTGGAATATGGCTCTAAGGTGAGATATGTTGCCTGGCATGGGACTATAATGACCAAATTATATTGAAAGTAGCTTCCTTTCTGGTTGATCAGTAATTGTGAATGTTTTAATAATATGAAATAAATGTATAATTTTATGATAGTATTTTTTCAGTGAATCAAATTGGGAGATTACTGTAAAAAATATTGAATGCAGACTGTATGCGGTGGTCTCCTAATACAATGTTCACAACTGTCAGATTTTCCATATGCAACTTCAACGTAGCTATTTCAAGAAATCCATGACAGAAATTTAAACTAGTCTTTCTCCAACCAACAGATCCAGACACAGATTGGCCCTATTGGAATTTAGTGGAGCTAATTTGCAGTTTTTTGTGTGTAAAATCATTGGTAATACTGTACATGTGTTATGACCAGCAGGGTTTTGCTGCTGTATCATCCTCTCCTGTCTATTAATTTGTTTGGTGCAGGTGCTATGCAACTAATTCATAGCTGATCCATAAAGGAAGTCAGCTGGCCACTGATGCAGGCCAAACTTGTTTGGGAAGAGGTTCCTACTGGATAGCCTTTCTTCAAATATTTTTGTCTCTCCCGTGAACTTGTCAGTGATAGCATAAGCTCTGTGGTGGAGATTTATCATCTTCCTACACCTTATTTGTTGTGTAAAAAGTCACAAACCTCATGTCTTAAGTGGTGTGACAAGGGTGGGTAGTGGGTGGAACCAGTGAGTCAACCACTTTTATTTTGAAGACCGATATCTACGGCAGCTTTAAGCTGCTGCAGATTTCATTATGTCGCAAGGACAGCTGGAGGATGCGCCTAATTTATGATGAGGCTTGTGCTTCATCATAAATTAGGCACATCCTCCGGCAGTGCAAGAGATTTCAAAGGTTGGAGTAAAACACCTATTTTTGATAAATCTTCCCTTGTGTGTTTTTATGCAGGAAATCCTTGCATCTAGTTTCTTGTCTACTTGGTCTGTGTAGTTCTTATGTTTTTTTTTCTATTGTAGATCTTGTTTCTGCAGCTTGTAGTTTGTATTTTCTTTCTGTGTTTTGTGTCTTTGTGGCTTGAAACTGATTTGATTCCAGTTCAGTTCTGCTTACCTTGGTATTTTTGTCTCTGGGTCTTAGCATTCTCCTATTGTTCATATTAAGGCCAATATTTCAGATAAGGTTTTTTTTTCCATAAGAATTTTTTTTCAGGGACAATGTAGGTCAGGAGTGATTAATTTGTGAGTTAGTGTATAGGATTAGATCTAGAGAAACATTCAGGGAAGGCTAGAGTTTGGGTCAGCTATTGCCTATTTGTAATCCCTGGTTATCTTCATCCATCTGCTTCATTATCTGACT
The DNA here is from genome assembly GCF_014858855.1 of Bufo gargarizans. Taxonomy (NCBI): domain Eukaryota; kingdom Metazoa; phylum Chordata; class Amphibia; order Anura; family Bufonidae; genus Bufo; species Bufo gargarizans. Next base: position 182,703,020 of record NC_058083.1, read on the forward strand.
GCCATCATCATCTTCTGTCTGCTTCATTACCTAACTGACTCTATTTCTGTATATTTTTTACCTGCCAGTCTTAATATGCGCTTTACAATATTATTCTTATGATAGAATGTGGCACTTCTGTAAGTATTGGGGATATTTGAGCACCAAGAGACACCCTTAGTACCCAGGAAAAGCAACTGCTATAGGTGAAGTCCTCTTCTCCAATCTTGTTTACAACTGGCATCTTTAGAAGATGCTGTGGAAACTAAAATCTGCAGTATACTCATTATTTTGTATGGAAGATTCTACAAGGATTTTGGTATGAAATCTGTGTCTAAATCCTTAAAGGCAAACCAAAAAAATGGGCCTGAATCTAACCTGTGTAGAGAAGATGAGAACAACCATACTTACCCCCAGCAGCATCAATTACTGGATCCTCTTCACGGTCACTTGACCGCTCCTTCAGCGTTTTCTGGTCTTCAGTTCCCGCGCCATCTTCTTCTCTTTCTCTCTTCTGCAGGAGATGGATGTCACTGAGGGCACTGTGGATGGAATTTAGGGGCACTGTGTATGTCACTGGGGGAATTGTGGATGGCATTTGGGGGCACTGTGCATGTCACTGTTATGGGACGCTGTGGATGTCACTTTTATGGAGGCGCTGTGGATGTCACTCTTATGGGAGCATATGAGTAAAGGAGGGGGCGGTACAGTTACACAGTCAGTCCACAAGACAGCGAAGCGGCTCTCAACGCTGCTAGGGATCTACACAATCGTGGCGGTGCACAGCTGATGACGGCAGGCAAGGCGGTTAAATCACAGTAGAGAAGAAAGAATATACAGCGCCACTCACCGATGTGTTGTTACAAACAGGTCCTCTTTATTCCATATAAAGAATGTAGCAGGGGGCAGACGATTCTCAGACATGCATTAGAACAGCGACAGCCGTTTCCAGCTAACAAGAGCTTCCTCAGGCTCTGTGTCCACTATTATGGGAGCGCTGTGGATGTCAGTGTTATGGGGGCCCTGTGGATGGCACTGCTATGGGAGCTCAGTATGAGTTATAGGGCTCATGCAAATAACCATGATCGGTCAGCCACATTTTCCAGGCTGACCGTGGCTTCCCAACCTGATTTGATGTATGACAGGGATCTGCTGTCAGTAGTTAAAAAAATCGGCACATCTGCCAAAACAATTTTACTGCTGGGGTTTATTTATTATCTAAAAATGTTTCAACATGGCAACATTATAACAATGCAACTATCTGTTATCTATAAATATAATTAATTCTTTCCAGATATCTTTCATTATAAAATAACAGCGATGTTTTCCGCTGTGTAGGAAAGTGGCCATGTACCATTATAAAAATGCCTCTAACATGCTCTTTATTCCAAATAATTACAATATCATTCATTGCTTCCTGTATTATGCCAATATAAAAATAAAAACATGCACATTTCACAGTCACATCAAGATTGTTTCCAATTCTAAGCCTTGGAAGAACTTTTTGCATGCATATAAATTAACTCCTAAATCTTACAAGGATATTGATTGATTTCTACTTATAATGCAGATTGTCTTAAGACAATCTCTTTATATTCCTGAGCTATGTCCAAAAATACAAAGATCAAAGTGTGAGCCTTGTTGCTTTCATGTTTGGCATATGAATGGGCTGGCAGTCACCATTGTGGTCTTGGCTGGGCTCGACTTTTTTTTTCTGATGTGAAACATTTGGGAATCACAAACCCTCGAACAGTTCCATTTATAGTGGACTGAATAAAAAAAAAACTGTCTGAACAGGCTGCCAGGTATTTGAAAGTGCCAGTCAACACAGCTTTTCAAAAGTTATTGGCTGTGACATGTTTTTATAAATGTAAAAATATGCCATTAAGTATGTATAGGACAAAGTTGAATTGAAATGCCCAGCTGCCCATTCTTTGTAGTGAAATTCTGCATTTGTGTAGTAGTTCTTTGTTACTTTTTACATTGTTCTGAATGGTAATAAAACTTTTTAGGGCAAAGTCTGAAATGATGAATTTGTGCTCTGGGACAAATCATGAGTAAGTACAGGCTTCTGTACCTACAGCACACAGGAGTACCTGCCCAGCAGAATATTAAGGGCCTTGAATTATGCTCCAGTTGTGTGAATTTAGCATCTCCTATTCTTGCGTTGATCTATAACAACAGCGCAGATGTGTCCACCCTTACTTTTCTACAAATTTAGTTACAGGGGTGAGTGTTTCAGACCCACAGAGCATGACTGGACTTGTGGTGGCAATCTTAATTGACTGATGCCCGCCACAGGGTTCTGGCTCCATCGCTGCAACATCAGCTCTGCAGGTCCCAGATCTCCCCACTTCATGAAAACATAACTTAAACAATAGGTCATGAGAACGGGGGCCCCGTACCGTGGAGCCATCCCTGAATGAATAGAATAGAGCACGCACATGGTAGCTCCATTCACTTCTATGAGAGTTCCAGAGATAGCTGAGCGCCTCCTCTTATGAAAAAAGAAGGTTCCCCACTAGGAGGAGTAAGTGAAGACAGAGACGATGCAACTGAAAGGCTTCTCTGGAGCTGCAAGGAGAAGAAGCAGGTGGGATGGTGTAACCCCTGGCTCCAAGGCATGGTGTTAGATTCAGAGGTGACATCAATAGGGATGAGCGAACTCGAACTGTATAGTTCGGGTTCGTACCGAATTTTGGGGTGTCCGTGACACGGACCCGAACCCGGACATTTTCGTAAAAGTCCGGGTTCGGGTTCGGTGTTCGTCGCTTTCTTGGCGCTTTTGTGACGCTTTCTTGGCGCTTTTTGAAAGGCTGCAAAGCAGCCAATCAACAAGCGTCATACTACTTGCCCCAAGAGGCCGTCACAGCCATGCCTACTATTGGCATGGCTGTGATTGGCCAGAGCACCATGTGACCCAGCCTCTATTTAAGCTGGAGTCACATAGCGCCGCCCGTCACTCTGCTCTGATTAGCGTAGGGAGAGGTTGCGGATGCGACAGTAGGGCGAGATTAGGCAGATTAACTCCTCCAAAGGACTTCACTTGATTAATCGATCGATCTGCAGCTGTGCATCATTGAGCTGCTGAAATTCAAATGCTCACTCACTGTTTTTAGGCTGCCCAGACCGTTTGTCAGTCACTTTTTTCTGGGGTGATCGGCGGCCATTTTGTGTCTTGTGCGGTGCTGCGACCAAGTGCATCCAAGCTGCGACCAAGTGCATTTAACCCTCAATGGTGTGGTTGTTTTTTGGCTAAAGCCTACATCAGGGTGAAGCTGTCACACCAAGTGCATTTAACCAGCAATAGTCTGTTCATTTTTTTGGCCATATACTAAATCAGGGGCAAGCTGCGCCTGTCACCAAGTGCATTTAACCCTCAATGGTGTGGTTGTTTTTTGGCTAAAGCCTACATCAGGGTGAAGCTGTCACACCAAGTGCATTTAACCAGCAATAGTCTGTTCATTTTTTGGCCATATACTACATCAGGGGCAAGCTGCGCCCGTCACCAAGTGCATTTAACCCTCAGTAGTGTGGTGCGTCAAGCTGTGACACCAAGTGCATTTAACCAGCAATAGTCTGTTCATTTTTTGGCCATATACTAAATCAGGGGCAAGCTGCGCCCGTCACCAAGTGCATTTAACCAGCAATAGTGTGGTTATTTTTTGGCCATATCCCAGTCTAATTCTGTCACTAAATCCATACCGGTCACCCAGCGCCTAAATACTAGGCCTCAAATTTATATCCCGCTAAATCTCTCGTTACCGCTGTCCTGTTGTGGCTGGGAAAGTTATTTAGTGTCCGTCAAAGCACATTTTTTGTTCTGGGTTGAAGTACAATTCCCAATTTAGCAATTTCATAATTTAGTGGTTCCTGCTATATCAGAGCTATTTGAAATCTATCCCTAAAAGGGTATATAATATTCAAGGTGCACATTGGGTCATTCAGAATAACTTCACACACACCCGCTACTGTGTATTTCCAAGTCTAATTCTGTCACTAAACCCATACCTGTCACCCAGCGCCTAAATACTAGGCCTCAAATTTATATCCTGCTAAATCTCTCGTTACCGCTGTCCTGTTGTGGCTGGGAAAGTTATTTAGTGTCCGTCAAAGCACATTTTTTGTTCTGGGTTGAAATACAATTCCCAATTTAGCAATTTCATAATTTAGTGGTTTCTGCTATATCAGAGCTATTTGAAATCTATCCCTAAAAGGGTATATAATATTCAAGGTGCACATTGGGTCATTCAGAATAACTTCACACACACCCGCTACTGTGTATTTCTAAGTCTAATTCTGTCACTAAACCCATACCTGTCACCCAGCGCCTAAATACTAGGCCTCAAATTTATATCCTGCTAAATCTCTCGTTAACGCTGTCCTGTTGTGGCTGGGAAAGTTATTTAGTGTCCGTCAAAGCACATTTTTTGTTCTGGGTTTAAATACAATTCCCAATTTAACAATTTCATAATTTAGTGGTTTCTGCTATATCAGAGCTATTTGAAATCTATCCCTAAAAGGGTATATAATATTCAAGGTGCACATTGGGTCATTCAGAATAACTTCACACACACCCGCTACTGTGTATTTCCAAGTCTAATTCTGTCACTAAACCCATACCTGTCACCCAGCGCCTAAATACTAGGCCTCAAATTTATATCCTGCTAAATCTCTCGTTAACGCTGTCCTGTTGTGGCTGGGAAAGTTATTTAGTGTCCGTCAAAGCACATTTTTTGTTCTGGGTTTAAATACAATTCCCAATTTAACAATTTCATAATTTAGTGGTTTCTGCTATATCAGAGCTATTTGAAATCTATCCCTAAAAGGGTATATAATATTCAAGGTGCACATTGGGTCATTCAGAATAACTTCACACACACCCGCTACTGTGTATTTCCAAGTCTAATTCTGTCACTAAACCCATACCTGTCACCCAGCGCCTAAATACTAGGCCTCAAATTTATATCCTGCTAAATCTCTCGTTAACGCTGTCCTGTTGTGGCTGGGAAAGTTATTTAGTGTCCGTCAAAGCACATTTTTTGTTCTGGGTTTAAATACAATTCCCAATTTAACAATTTCATAATTTAGTGGTTTCTGCTATATCAGAGCTATTTGAAATCTATCCCTAAAAGGGTATATAATATTCAAGGTGCACATTGGGTCATTCAGAATAACTTCACACACACCCGCTACTGTGTATTTCCAAGTCTAATTCTGTCACTAAACCCATACCTGTCACCCAGCGCCTAAATACTAGGCCTCAAATTTATATCCTGCTAAATCTCTCGTTAACGCTGTCCTGTTGTGGCTGGGAAAGTTATTTAGTGTCCGTCAAAGCACATTTTTTGTTCTGGGTTTAAATACAATTCCCAATTTAGCAATTTCATAATTTAGTGGTTTCTGCTATATCAGAGCTATTTGAAATCTATCCCTAAAAGGGTATATAATATTCAAGGTGCACATTGGGTCATTCAGAATAACTTCACACACACCCGCTACTGTGTATTTCCAAGTCTAATTCTGTCACTAAACCCATACCTGTCACCCAGCGCCTAAATACTAGGCCTCAAATTTATATCCTGCTAAATCTCTCGTTAACGCTGTCCTGTTGTGGCTGGGAAAGTTATTTAGTGTCCGTCAAAGCACATTTTTTGTTCTGGGTTTAAATACAATTCCCAATTTAACAATTTCATAATTTAGTGGTTTCTGCTATATCAGAGCTATTTGAAATCTATCCCTAAAAGGGTATATAATATTCAAGGTGCACATTGGGTCATTCAGAATAACTTCACACACACCCGCTACTGTGTATTTCCAAGTCTAATTCTGTCACTAAACCCATACCTGTCACCCAGCGCCTAAATACTAGGCCTCAAATTTATATCCTGCTAAATCTCTCGTTACCGCTGTCCTGTTGTGGCTGGGAAAGTTATTTAGTGTCCGTCAAAGCACATTTTTTGTTCTGGGTTGAAATACAATTCCCAATTTAGCAATTTCATAATTTAGTGGTTTCTGCTACATCAGAGCTATTTGAAATCTATCCCTAAAAGGGTATATAATATTCAAGGTGCACATTGGGTCATTCAGAATAACTTCACACACACCCGCTACTGTGTATTTCCAAATCTAATTCTGTCACTAAACCCATACCTGTCACCCAGCGCCTAAATACTAGGCCTCAAATTTATATCCTGCTAAATCTCTCGTTAACGCTGTCCTGTTGTGGCTGGGAAAGTTATTTAGTGTCCGTCAAAGCACATTTTTTGTTCTGGGTTGAAATACAATTCCCAATTTAGCAATTTCATAATTTAGTGGTTTCTGCTATATCAGAGCTATTTGAAATCTATCCCTAAAAGGGTATATAATATTCAAGGTGCACATTGGGTCATTCAGAATAACTTCACACACACCCGCTACTGTGTATTTCCAAGTCTAATTCTGTCACTAAACCCATACCTGTCACCCAGCGCCTAAATACTAGGCCTCAAATTTATATCCTGCTAAATCTCTCGTTACCGCTGTCCTGTTGTGGCTGGGAAAGTTATTTAGTGTCCGTCAAAGCACATTTTTTGTTCTGGGTTGAAATACAATTCCCAATTTAGCAATTTCATAATTTAGTGGTTTCTGCTATATCAGAGCTATTTGAAATCTATCCCTAAAAGGGTATATAATATTCAAGGTGCACATTGGGTCATTCAGAATAACTTCACACACACCCGCTACTGTGTATTTCTAAGTCTAATTCTGTCACTAAACCCATACCTGTCACCCAGCGCCTAAATACTAGGCCTCAAATTTATATCCTGCTAAATCTCTCGTTACCGCTGTCCTGTTGTGGCTGGGAAAGTTATTTAGTGTCCGTCAAAGCACATTTTTTGTTCTGGGTTGAAATACAATTCCCAATTTAGCAATTTCATAATTTAGTGGTTTCTGCTATATCAGAGCTATTTGAAATCTATCCCTAAAAGGGTATATAATATTCAAGGTGCACATTGGGTCATTCAGAATAACTTCACACACACCCGCTACTGTGTATTTCCAAATCTAATTCTGTCACTAAACCCATACCTGTCACCCAGCGCCTAAATACTAGGCCTCAAATTTATATCCTGCTAAATCTCTCGTTAACGCTGTCCTGTTGTGGCTGGGAAAGTTATTTAGTGTCCGTCAAAGCACATTTTTTGTTCTGGGTTGAAATACAATTCCCAATTTAGCAATTTCATAATTTAGTGGTTTCTGCTATATCAGAGCTATTTGAAATCTATCCCTAAAAGGGTATATAATATTCAAGGTGCACATTGGGTCATTCAGAATAACTTCACACACACCCGCTACTGTGTATTTCCAAGTCTAATTCTGTCACTAAACCCATACCTGTCACCCAGCGCCTAAATACTAGGCCTCAAATTTATATCCTGCTAAATCTCTCGTTACCGCTGTCCTGTTGTGGCTGGGAAAGTTATTTAGTGTCCGTCAAAGCACATTTTTTGTTCTGGGTTGAAATACAATTCCCAATTTAGCAATTTCATAATTTAGTGGTTTCTGCTATATCAGAGCTATTTGAAATCTATCCCTAAAAGGGTATATAATATTCAAGGTGCACATTGGGTCATTCAGAATAACTTCACACACACCCGCTACTGTGTATTTCTAAGTCTAATTCTGTCACTAAACCCATACCTGTCACCCAGCGCCTAAATACTAGGCCTCAAATTTATATCCTGCTAAATCTCTCGTTAACGCTGTCCTGTTGTGGCTGGGAAAGTTATTTAGTGTCCGTCAAAGCACATTTTTTGTTCTGGGTTTAAATACAATTCCCAATTTAACAATTTCATAATTTAGTGGTTTCTGCTATATCAGAGCTATTTGAAATCTATCCCTAAAAGGGTATATAATATTCAAGGTGCACATTGGGTCATTCAGAATAACTTCACACACACACGCTTCTGTGCATTTCCAAGTCTAATTCTGTCACTAAATCCATACCGGTCACCCAGCGCCTAAATACTAGGCCTCAAATTTATATCCCGCTGAATTTGAATACAATACATTGGGCCAAATAATATATTTGTTGTTGTGGTGAACCATAACAATGAGAAAAACATCTAGTAAGGGACGCGGACGTGGACATGGTCGTGGTGGTGTTAGTGGACCCTCTGGTGCTGGGAGAGGACGTGGCCGTTCTGCCACATCCACACATCCTAGTGTACCAACTACCTCAGGTCCCAGTAGCCGCCAGAATTTACAGCGATATATGGTGGGGCCCAATGCCGTTCTAAGGATGGTAAGGCCTGAGCAGGTACAGGCATTAGTCAATTGGGTGGCCGACAGTGGATCCAGCACGTTCACATTATCTCCCACCCAGTCTTCTGCAGAAAGCGCACAGATGGCGCCTGAAAACCAACCCCATCAGTCTGTCACATCACCCCCATGCATACCAGGGAAACTGTCTCAGCCTCAAGTTATGCAGCAGTCTCTTATGCTGTTTGAAGACTCCGCTGGCAGGGTTTCCCAAGGGCATCCACCTAGCCCTTCCCCAGCGGTGAAAGACATAGAATGCACTGACGCACAACCACTTATGTTTCCTGATGATGAGGACATGGGAATACCACCTCAGCATGTCTCTGATGATGACGAAACACAGGTGCCAACTGCTGCGTCTTTCTGCAGTGTGCAGACTGAACAGGAGGTCAGGGATCAAGACTGGGTGGAAGACGATGCAGGGGACGATGAGGTCCTAGACCCCACATGGAATGAAGGTCGTGCCACTGACTTTCACAGTTCGGAGGAAGAGGCAGTGGTGAGACCGAGCCAACAGCGTAGCAAAAGAGGGAGCAGTGGGCAAAAGCAGAACACCCGCCGCCAAGAGACTCCGCCTGCTACTGACCGCCGCCATCTGGGACCGAGCACCCCAAAGGCAGCTTCAAGGAGTTCCCTGGCATGGCACTTCTTCAAACAATGTGCTGACGACAAGACCCGAGTGGTTTGCACGCTGTGCCATCAGAGCCTGAAGCGAGGCATTAACGTTCTGAACCTGAGCACAACCTGCATGACCAGGCACCTGCATGCAAAGCATGAACTGCAGTGGAGTAAACACCTTAAAACCAAGGAAGTCACTCAGGCTCCCCCTGCTACCTCTTCTGCTGCTGCCGCCTCGGCCTATTCTGCTGCTGCCGCCTCGGCCTCTTCCTCCGCCTCTGGAGGAACGTTGGCACCTGCCGCCCAGCAAACAGGGGATGTACCACCAACACCACCACCACCACCTCCGTCACCAAGCGTCTCAACCATGTCACACGCCAGCGTTCAGCTCTCCATCTCACAAACATTTGATAGAAAGCGTAAATTCCCACCTAGCCACCCTCGATCCCTGGCCCTGAATGCCAGCATTTCTAAACTACTGGCCTATGAAATGCTGTCATTTAGGCTGGTGGACACAGACAGCTTCAAACAGCTCATGTCGCTTGCTGTCCCACAGTATGTTGTTCCCAGCCGGCACTACTTCTCCAAGAGAGCCGTGCCTTCCCTGCACAACCAAGTATCCGATAAAATCAAGTGTGCACTGCGCAACGCCATCTGTAGCAAGGTCCACCTAACCACAGATACGTGGACCAGTAAGCACGGCCAGGGACGCTATATCTCCCTAACTGCACACTGGGTAAATGTAGTGGCAGCTGGGCCCCAGGCGGAGAGCTGTTTGGCGCACGTCCTTCCGCCGCCAAGGATCGCAGGGCAACATTCTTTGCCTCCTGTTGCCACCTCCTCCTTCTCGGCTTCCTCCTCCTCTTCTTCCACCTGCTCATCCAGTCAGCCACACACCTTCACCACCAACTTCAGCACAGCCCGGGGTAAACGTCAGCAGGCCATTCTGAAACTCATATGTTTGGGGGACAGGCCCCACACCGCACAGGAGTTGTGGCGGGGTATTGAACAACAGACCGACGAGTGGTTGCTGCCGGTGAGCCTCAAGCCCGGCCTGGTGGTGTGTGATAATGGGCGAAATCTCGTTGCAGCTCTGGGACTAGCCAATTTGACGCACATCCCTTGCTTGGCGCATGTGCTGAATTTGGTGGTGCAGAAGTTCATTCACAACTACCCCGACATGTCAGAGCTGCTGCATAAAGTGCGGGCCGTCTGTTCGCGCTTCCGGCGTTCACATCCTGCTGCTGCTCGCCTGTCTGCGCTACAGCGTAACTTCGGCCTTCCCGCTCACCGCCTCATATGCGACGTGCCCACCAGGTGGAACTCCACCTTGCACATGCTGGACAGACTGTGCGAGCAGCAGCAGGCCATAGTGGAGTTTCAGCTGCAGCACGCACGGGTCAGTCGCACTACAGAACAGCACCACTTCACCACCAATGACTGGGCCTCCATGCGAGACCTGTGTGCCCTGTTGCGCTGTTTCGAGTACTCCACCAACATGGCCAGTGGCGATGACACCGTTATCAGCGTTACAATACCACTTCTATGTCTCCTTGAGAAAACACTTAGGGCGATGATGGAAGAGGAGGTGGCCCAGGAGGAGGAGGAGGAGGAGGAGGAAGAGGGGTCATTTTTAGCACTTTCAGGCCAGTCTCTTCGAAGTGACTCAGAGGGAGGTTTTTGGCAACAGCAGAGGCCAGGTACAAATGTGGCCAGCCAGGGCCCACTACTGGAGGACGAGGAGGACGAGGATGAGGAGGAGGTGGAGGAGGATGAGGTTGAAGCATGGTCACAGCGGGGTGGCACCCAACGCAGCTCGGGTCCATCACTGGTGCGTGGCTGGGGGGAAAGGCAGGACGATGACGATACGCCTCCCACAGAGGACAGCTTGTCCTTACCCCTGGGCAGCCTGGCACACATGAGCGACTACATGCTGCAGTGCCTGCGCAACGACAGCAGAGTTGCCCACATTTTAACCTGTGCGGACTACTGGGTTGCCACCCTGCTGGATCCACGCTACAAAGACAATGTGCCCACCTTACTTCCTGCACTGGAGCGTGATAGGAAGATGCGCGAGTACAAGCGCACGTTGGTAGACGCGCTACTGAGAGCATTCCCAAATGTCACAGGGGAACAAGTGGAAGCCCAAGGCCAAGGCAGAGGAGGAGCAAGAGGTCGCCAAGGCAGCTGTGTCACGGCCAGCTCCTCTGAGGGCAGGGTTAGCATGGCAGAGATGTGGAAAACTTTTGTCAACACGCCACAGCTAACTGCACCACCACCTGATACGCAACGTGTTAGCAGGAGGCAACATTTCACTAACATGGTGGAACAGTACGTGTGCACACCCCTCCACGTACTGACTGATGGTTCGGCCCCATTCAACTTCTGGGTCTCTAAATTGTCCACGTGGCCAGAGCTAGCCTTTTATGCCTTGGAGGTGCTGGCCTGCCCGGCAGCCAGCGTTTTGTCTGAACGTGTATTCAGCACGGCAGGGGGCGTCATTACAGACAAACGCAGCCGCCTGTCTACAGCCAATGTGGACAAGCTGACGTTCATAAAAATGAACCAGGCATGGATCCCACAGGACCTGTCCGTCCCTTGTCCAGATTAGACATTAACTACCTCCCCATAACCATATATTATTGGACTCCAGGGCACTTCCTCATTCAATCCTATTTTTATTTTCATTTTACCATTATATTGCGAGGCTACCCAAAGTTGAATGAACCTCTCCTCTGCCTGTGTGCTAGGCCTAAATATATGCCAATGGACTGTTGCAGTGGTGGCTGACATGAAGCCTGATTCTCTGCTATGACATGCAGACTAATTCTCTGCTGACATGAAGCCAGATTGTCTGTTACGGGACCTCTCTCCTCTGCCTGGGTGCTGGGCCTAAATTTATGACAATGGACTGTTGCAGTGGTGGCTGACGTGAAGCCTGATTCTCTGCTATGACATGCAGACTGATTCTCTGCTGACATGAAGCCAGATTGTCTGTTACGGGACCTCTCTGCTCTGCCTGTGTGCTAGGCCTAAATATATGCCAATGGACTGTTGCAGTGGTGGGTGACGTGAAGCCTCATTCTCTGCTATGACATGCAGACTGATTCTCTGCTGACATGAAGCCAGATCGTCTGTTACGGGACCTCTCTGCTCTGCCTGTGTGCTAGGCCTAAATATATGCCAATGGACTGTTGCAGTGGTGGGTGACGTGAAGCCTCATTCTCTGCTATGACATGCAGACTGATTCTCTGCTGACATGAAGCCAGATCGTCTGTTACGGGACCTCTCTGCTCTGCCTGTGTGCTAGGCCTAAATATATGCCAATGGACTGTTGCAGTGGTGGGTGACGTGAAGCCTCATTCTCTGCTATGACATGCAGACTGATTCTCTGCTGACATGAAGCCAGATTGTCTGTTACGGGACCTCTCTGCTCTGCCTGTGTGCTAGGCCTAAATATATGCCAATGGACTGTTGCAGTGGTGGGTGACGTGAAGCCTCATTCTCTGCTATGACATGCAGACTGATTCTCTGCTGTCATGAAGCCAGATTGTCTGTTACGGGACCTCTCTGCTCTGCCTGTGTGCTAGGCCTAAATATATGCCAATGGACTGTTGCAGTGGTGGCTGACATGAAGCCTGATTCTCTGCTATGACATGCAGACTAATTCTCTGCTGACATGAAGCCAGATTGTCTGTTACGGGACCTCTCTCCTCTGCCTGGGTGCTGGGCCTAAATTTATGACAATGGACTGTTGCAGTGGTGGCTGACGTGAAGCCTGATTCTCTGCTATGACATGCAGACTGATTCTCTGCTGACATGAAGCCAGATTGTCTGTTACGGGACCTCTCTGCTCTGCCTGTGTGCTAGGCCTAAATATATGCCAATGGACTGTTGCAGTGGTGGGTGACGTGAAGCCTCATTCTCTGCTATGACATGCAGACTGATTCTCTGCTGACATGAAGCCAGATCGTCTGTTACGGGACCTCTCTGCTCTGCCTGTGTGCTAGGCCTAAATATATGCCAATGGACTGTTGCAGTGGTGGGTGACGTGAAGCCTCATTCTCTGCTATGACATGCAGACTGATTCTCTGCTGACATGAAGCCAGATCGTCTGTTACGGGACCTCTCTGCTCTGCCTGTGTGCTAGGCCTAAATATATGCCAATGGACTGTTGCAGTGGTGGGTGACGTGAAGCCTCATTCTCTGCTATGACATGCAGACTGATTCTCTGCTGACATGAAGCCAGATTGTCTGTTACGGGACCTCTCTGCTCTGCCTGTGTGCTAGGCCTAAATATATGCCAATGGACTGTTGCAGTGGTGGGTGACGTGAAGCCTCATTCTCTGCTATGACATGCAGACTGATTCTCTGCTGTCATGAAGCCAGATTGTCTGTTACGGGACCTCTCTGCTCTGCCTGTGTGCTAGGCCTAAATATATGCCAATGGACTGTTGCAGTGGTGGGTGACGTGAAGCCTCATTCTCTGCTATGACATGCAGACTGATTCTCTGCTGACATGAAGCCAGATCGTCTGTTACGGGACCTCTCTGCTCTGCCTGTGTGCTAGGCCTAAATATATGCCAATGGACTGTTGCAGTGGTGGGTGACGTGAAGCCTCATTCTCTGCTATGACATGCAGACTGATTCTCTGCTGACATGAAGCCAGATTGTCTGTTACGGGACCTCTCTGCTCTGCCTGTGTGCTAGGCCTAAATATATGCCAATGGACTGTTGCAGTGGTGGGTGACGTGAAGCCTCATTCTCTGCTATGACATGCAGACTGATTCTCTGCTGACATGAAGCCAGATTGTCTGTTACGGGACCTCTCTGCTCTGCCTGTGTGCTAGGCCTAAATATATGCCAATGGACTGTTGCAGTGGTGGGTGACGTGAAGCCTCATTCTCTGCTATGACATGCAGACTGATTCTCTGCTGTCATGAAGCCAGATTGTCTGTTACGGGACCTCTCTGCTCTGCCTGTGTGCTAGGCCTAAATATATGCCAATGGACTGTTGCAGTGGTGGGTGACGTGAAGCCTCATTCTCTGCTATGACATGCAGACTGATTCTCTGCTGACATGAAGCCAGATTGTCTGTTACGGGACCTCTCTGCTCTGCCTGTGTGCTAGGCCTAAATATATGCCAATGGACTGTTGCAGTGGTGGGTGACGTGAAGCCTCATTCTCTGCTATGACATGCAGACTGATTCTCTGCTGACATGAAGCCAGATTGTCTGTTACGGGACCTCTCTGCTCTGCCTGTGTGCTAGGCCTAAATATATGCCAATGGACTGTTGCAGTGGTGGGTGACGTGAAGCCTCATTCTCTGCTATGACATGCAGACTGATTCTCTGCTGTCATGAAGCCAGATTGTCTGTTACGGGACCTCTCTGCTCTGCCTGTGTGCTAGGCCTAAATATATGCCAATGGACTGTTGCAGTGGTGGGTGACGTGAAGCCTCATTCTCTGCTATGACATGCAGACTGATTCTCTGCTGACATGAAGCCAGATTGTCTGTTACGGGACCTCTCTCCTCTGCCTGTGTGCTAGGCCTAAATATATGCCAATGGACTGTTGCAGTGGTGGCTGACGTGAAGCCTCATTCTCTGCTATGACATGCAGACTAATTCTCTGCTGACATGAAGCCAGATTGTCTGTTACGGGACCTCTCTCCTCTGCCTGGGTGCTGGGCCTAAATTTATGACAATGGACTGTTGCAGTGGTGGCTGACGTGAAGCCTGATTCTCTGCTATGACATGCAGACTGATTCTCTGCTGACATGAAGCCAGATCCTCTGTTACGGGACCTCTCTCCTCTGCCTGGGTGCTGGGCCTAAATTTATGACAATGGACTGTTGCAGTGGTGGCTGACGTGAAGCCTGATTCTCTGCTATGACATGCAGACTGATTCTCTGCTGACATGAAGCCAGATCCTCTGTTACGGGACCTCTCTCCTCTGCCTGGGTGCTGGGCCTAAATTTATGAAAATGGACTCTTACAGTGGTGGGTGACGTGAAGCCTGATTCTCTGCTATGACATGAAGACTGATTCTCTGCTGACATGAAGCCAGATTGTCTGTTACGGGACCTCTCTCCTCTGCCTGGGTGCCGGGGCCTAAATATCTGAGAATGGACTGTTCCAGTGGTGGGTGACGGGAAGCCAGATTCTCTGCTATGGAACCTCTCTCCAATTGATTTTGGTTAATTTTTATTTATTTAATTTTTATTTTAATTAATTTCCCTATCCACATTTGTTTGCAGGGGATTTACCTACATGTTGCTGCCTTTTGCAGCCCTCTAGCCCTTTCCTGGGCTGTTTTACAGCCGTTTTAGTGCCGAAAAGTTCGGGTCCCCATTGACTTCAATGGGGTTCGGGTTCGGGACGAAGTTCGGATCGGGTTCGGATCCCGAACCCGAACATTTCCGGGATGTTCGGCCGAACTTCTCGAACCCGAACATCCAGGTGTTCGCTCAACTCTAGACATCAACATAATCCTGCTGTGACTGAGAGGAGGAGGGAGCCATCCAGTGCACAGTGTCATCCTCTTTGTCCTCAGTAACAATCTGGTGCCTATCGGAAGCGAGGCAGAACTGTGGGCCACTGCTGCTACTTCTACTACTGGCTGGATGACTGGTGCTGCTACTGCTGTACAGCCACTCACATTCTGACTCTCAGATGATGAGGTACGGGCCTTTCGTTTACCAGACATTTTATTATGTGGCCTATAAGTGAAGAGTAACAGGTTTGATACACAAATTATTAAAGTATTTAGAAAATTACAGACAGGCAAAGGTGCAATTGAACATCCCTCCCCTTCTACAAACACACTGCACACCATTACAATGGTAATAAAATGTGTGGAATGATACTGCTATATTAATGCGATTGTTGCAATACAATGTTTTCACTAAAACTGCACGATACCTTGACTTTATAAAAAATATTGAATAAAACTGGTAAATTAATGCAGTTAATGCAATACAATGCATTCAACAAAAACTGCACTGTATATTGACGCAATGCAAAGCACTGAATAAAAATGCTATAAATAATGTAGTTATTGCAGTACAATGTATTCAATAAAACTGCACAGTATATTGCCCCAATACAATGCATTAACTAAAACTGGTATATTAATGTAGTTATTGCAGTAGAATGCATTCACTAAAACTGCGCAGTATCTTGACGTAATACATACAAGGCATGAAATTAAACTGCTATATTAATGTACCGTATTTTCCGACGTATAAGACGACTGGGCGCATAAGACGACCCCCAACTTTTCCATTTAAAATATAGGGTTTGGGCTATACTCGCCGTATAAAACTACCCCTGCCTGCCCAGCCCTCCCTGTCTCCAAGACGATCTTCTCAAGTCCAGGGAACTGACCATGGCAGCCAGGGCTTCAGTAGCGTCCTGGCTGCCATGGTAACCTATCTTCTTCTTTTCACATTCCCAGTTTCCCACATAGGAACTAATAGGGGTTGGGAAAAGATGGTGGGTCCATTGCCATGGGGGATCTGTGGATGGCACTGTTATGGAGGGGATCTGTGGATGGCACTGAATTTGGGGGGGGGGGGGGGTGATCTGTGTATGGCACTGTTATTGGGGGGGGTGATCTGTGGATGGCTCTGTTATGGGGGGATCTGTGGATGGCACTGTTATTGGGGGGGTGATCTGTGGATGGCACTGTTATGGGGGGATCTGTGGATGGCACTGTTATGGGGAGGGGGATCTGTGGATGGCACTGTTATGGGGAGGGGATCAGTGGATAGCACTGTTATGGGGAGGGGGATCAGTGGATGACACTGCTATGGGGAGATCTATGGATAACACTATATAGCATAGCAATAAAAAATAAAAACTATGTTAAATAAACCATTTTTTGTCACCTTACATCACAAAAAGTGTAATAGCAAGCGATCAAAAAGTCATATGCACCCCAAAATAGTGCCAATCAAACCATCATCTCATCCCACAAAAAATTAGACCCTACCTAAGATAATCGCCCAAAAACTAAATAAATTATGGCTCTCACAATATGGAGAGACTAAAACACAATTTTTTTTTGTTTCAAAAATGATATTATTGTGTAAAACTTACATAAATAAAAAATAGTATACATATTAGGTATCGCCGCGTCCGCAATAACTTGCTCTATAAAAATAACACATGACCTAACCCCTCAGGTGAATACCGTAAAAAAATAAAATTAAAAAAACGGTGTAAAAAAGCATTTTTTTTTCACCTTACATCACAAAAAGTGTAACAGCAAGTGATCAAAAAGTCATACGCACCCCAAATTAGTGCCAATCAAACTGTCATCTCATCCCGCAAAAATCATACCCTACCCAAGATAAGACTGCCCGATCCCCTGAAGACGCCATGTAGATGGCGAAACATGTCGGGGGGCAGTGTATAGGATTTTAGGCTACAGTAGACCAAGTTAATGTGTGAAAGCATGTAGACACCGAGAAACTATTAGTTAGAAATTGAAGCAAGCGCGCCGCTACCAGAATAATAGCTACAGTAAGAAAACAAGCACACAAGGGGTCTCAGTAGATAGTTTTAAAGTAGTAGGTTAGATATAACTATGCATCCACTAATTATTTAAAAAAGTAATTAATAAAAGTTAAATTTTAACATTAAAACAAAATATGCACATGTCAAGAGCAGGCAATCGGTAGTCTAGTACTAAATGTAAATACACTACCCAAGATAATCACCCAAAACCTGAAAAAACTATGGCTCTCAGACTATGGAAACACTAAAACATGATTTTTTTTTTGTTTCAAAAATGAAATCATTGTGTAAAACTTACATAAATAAAAAATAAGTATACATGTCAGATGAATGTTGTAAATAACAAATAAAAACTGCCAAAACAGCTATTTCTTGTTACCTTGCCTCACAAAAAGTGTAATATAGAGCAACCAAAAATCATATGAACCCTAAAATAGTAAGAAAAAAACTGCCACCCTATCCCGTAGTTTCTAAAATGGGGTCACTTTTTTGGAGTCTCTACTCTAGGGGTGCATCAGGGGGGCTTCAAATGGGACATGGTCTCCAGTCCAGCAATATCTGCCTTCATAAAACCGGATGGCATTCCTTTCCTTCTGCGCCCTGCCGTGTGCCCGTACAGCGGTTTACTACCACATAAGGGGGGTTTCTGTAAATTACAGAACCAGAGCCATAAATATTGAGTTTGGTTTGGCTGTTAACCCTTGCTTTGTAACTGGAAAAAAAAAAATTAAATACCTTGAGGGGTGTAGTTTCTAGAATAGGGTAATTTTTGGGTGGTTTGTATTATGTAAGCCTCACAAGTGACTTCAGATCTGAACTGGTCCTTGAAAAGTGGGATTTTGAAAAATTTCTGATAAATTTCAAGATTTGCTTCTAAACTTCTAAGGCTTGTACCATCCCCAAAAAATAAAATGTCATTCCCAAAATGATCCAAACATGAAGTAGACATATAGGGAATGTAAAGTAATAACTATTTTTGTAGGTATTACTATGTATTATAGAAGTAGAGAAATTTAAACTTGCAAATTTGAAAATTTTCCCAACTTTTGGCAAATTTGGTATTTTTTTTATAAAAAAAAAATATTTATTTTTTTACTCCATTTTACCAGTGTCATGAAGTGCAATATGTGACGGAAAAACAATCTTAGAATGGCCTGGATAAGTCAAAGCATTTTAAAGTTATCACCACATAAAGTGACACTGGTCAGATTTGCAAAAAATGGCCTGGTCCTGAAGGTGAAAATGAGCCCGGTCCTTAAGGAGTTAAGGAATAGTCTTTAGATATTATTTATACATCGCTGCGATGTGAAACTGTTGCGGCCCTACAGTGAATAAATTAAGAGAGGGGCGGCGCTGGGATCCAGTATTCGGGGCACGGCAGCATAGGGGGGAGGGAGGAACAGGCAAGTGTCCCCGTCACCATGGGAATGCCTAGGGGTTAGCAAATACCATCGGATCTGAGTTTTTACGATCTCACTGAGATCGTGAAAACTCAGATCCAATGGTATATTCTAACCCCCCAAGGCAAGCATCCCCGTCACAATGGGAATGCCTGGGGGTTAGAATATACCATCGGATCTGCGTTGTCACCCCCAACTTTTGAAAATAATTTCTAGTGTTAGAAAGTCGTCTTATACGCCGGAAAATACGGTACTTATTGCTGTGCAATGTATTCAGTAAAGCTGCATGGTATATTGCCACAATACAATGCATTCAGCAGAATGTATGCTATTGAAGCTGTTGCTGGAACCTATAAAACACTAATGAACTGTAGAAACCTGAGGTTTTTACAAAAAAGGACTGGCTGTTCATTTACAGAACTTTTTGATTGCAGAATTTGCAGTGCAACATGAACTTTTCACTTGCCAGCAGCTGTATGGAAAGAGCATTTATTTTTTGCACTTATATAGCACTACTATATTCCACAGTGCTTTACAGACATCCAACTGTCTAATGGGGCTCACAATTTAAGTTCCCTATCAGTATGTCTTTGGAGTGTGGGAGGAAACCAGAGTACCTGGAGGAAACCCACGCAAACACTGGAAGAACATACAAACTCCATGCAGATGTTGTCCTTTGTTGGATTTGAACCTAGGACCCCAGCGCTGCAAGGAACCAGTGCTAACCACTGAGCCACCGTGCTGAAACACAATGAGTGACAATGAGTTTTCCTCTGATGAAACTGACCTTTCTACCTACTGACTCAATGTACCTAAATACATATGTCCCTATACTGTCTCATACTCTCCCTATCACACCTAGATTACTGGCTTGTGTCTGTAACTGCTATCAGACATGCTCTCAGTTTGAAAGCTATGCTCATAATGGCATCTCTGTATCCAAGAGGTTGAAGGGCCTTCTAGAATCTAAAATCCTGCCCCTGATCGGCTCACAGACTGTCAGCCTCTGAGCCAGTCAGGGCAAGTCCCCTACCTCCAGGCATGGGATTCAGCCGCTTCTCTCTGGTTCTCCATATCCGGTTGCTAAAATTACAGTCGAAACGGAGAACCCTGTTACTGGCTGAATCCCAATCCAGTGCGGTAGCGGGAGAAGAGCACTTCCATTGTGGAAGCGCTCATCTCCATACATTTATCTTTATCACCAGCAGATGCGTCTCCCTAACCTGTTCCTCTGATAGGCTGCAGTCCTACTGTCTGCAGCCTATCAGAGGCAGGCGAAGACGGCGCAATGACGTCATTGCGTCCACCTAAGCAGAGCTTTGTGCTGTGTGGGACACAGGCCGGAGGTAAGTATAAGTGTTTTTTTTTTCTTTTTTTATGTGGAGCACTGTGGGCATTCCTGGCAAATCCTTAGGGACACTATGGGGACATCTACTGGGGGCATTGCTGGCACATGGGTGACACTATGGGGGGCATCTACTGGTGCATCCATGGGGACACTATGGGTGCATCTGCTGGGGCCATTTATACTGGCACATCTGGGGGCATTTACACTGGTACATCATGAGGGACACTATGGGGGCATCTTATACTGCCACAATATGAAGGCACTAAGAAGGGGCATTTATACTGGAGCATTCTTGGGGACACTATGAGGGAATCTTATACTGGCACATTATGGGGGCACTATGGGGAAGCGGAGAGGAACACTATGTAGGCATTTACTAGGGGCATTATATATGGGTATTTTATACTTGCACAGATTATGGGGGCACTATGGGACATTAGCTCAATTGGGGACACTAGAAGGGGGAATTTTTTTTACTGGCACACAGAACTGGAGCATTTTTGAACTAGTGCACATTATTAGGGAGCATTTTTTGTACTTGTGCACATTATAAGAGGCATTATTTGTACTGGTGCTCATTTTACATGGTCAGTTTGCTCTTTACAGTAATAGTGCTCCACAAAGTCCCACCAATAGTAATAATTCTCTTCCAGAGTGCACTTAGTAGTAATAGTGCCCCATGTCCCCACTGCGCCCCAGAAGTAATAATGCTCTCATAGTGCCCATAATAGTAATCATGTTCCCCATAGTCCCCCAGTAGTAATTGGGGGACATAATGTTTACACTATTAGTGTCAGGGGCACTATTTGCCGGGTGCAGTTATTTTAGGGAGGTGTGTGCAAATTGGGGGTTTACCAGTTTCTGCTGGATAGTATTGGGGAGCACAGTGGGCCCAGTACTGGGGACACTATCTGTGTGGTACTGGTATTTTCAGGTATTGAGTTTCTGCAGTATAGTATTGCGGAGGACAGTGAGCACAGTATTGGAGGTGGCATGATGGGATGTTCAAAAGATAGGAGGAGGATGGAAGTAGGAGCCTAAGATGTCTTTTTGTCAAACTGCAGAGATGAGAGATGGGTGAAAAATCATCATGGAGGTCTGGTCTGAAAGGAGAAGATGAAGAAAGAGAACGTCTGCATCAGAGAAGAAGTCACTGGATGTAAGAGGTATGTGATATTGTATTCTGGATAGTACAGAATATAATGTGTATGCAAATATGTCTTTAGTGCTAGGTACAAGTGTGTATAAAATGTATATGGAGTAGGTAAATCTAGCACGTGTAATTTATAATGTATGGTGTATATTGTTTATGTGCTTATGTGAGTGTAGTGGCTATTATAGTCTATGTATTCATACCTCCCAACCATTCCAGATCTGTTAGAGGTGTGGCCCAGCGCTTTAAAAAAACTTGTTGCTGCGCGCTTTGCATGCCACTGATAGTTTAGCTCCTTAGGCTTTTTAAAAGTTTTGTGGTATGTGTGTGTAGTGTATATATATTAAATGTACAGTATATATGTGTACCATGTATATGGTGTATTTATGTGTATGTTTGTTGCATGTATATGGTGTATGTATATGTAAACATGTGTCGTGAGGCACGTATCCGCCATTGAGTAGAGAACCTGTTAAAAATTTGAATCCCACCCCTGCCTACCTCCCATTGTCATGTGATCCTCCATCTTTAATCTCCCTGTTTTCACACCCATTTTCACCATAACATGGTGCATGGTGCATCCAAATCTATCTATCTATCTATCTATCAAAGTAAAAATAAAAGCAGCACTGGGAAAAAGAGGAAATAAATAGGTGCAAGTTACTAAATTACATAAAATAAATATCTATCCATTTATCTATCTATCCATGTTTATCGATATGTCTTATTTATTATACTTTCACATAGTTACCTTGGACTTGCATGACCATGGAATCTTGTGTATACATTAATGCAGTCACACCTTCATTCATTTTTATCTTAAATTAAGTTTTATGATTGAAGTGCATCTGCAGATGTGCAATTATATCCTGGGTGCAACTAGTTATGCCACCGAGTCTGGCATTTTATTTTATTAGCTAAAAGCACACATATGGTTAGCACGTTTCTAGTTGGATCCTAAGGACACAACAGCTGAAGAATGCAGCACCACCATTCTCAGTCCGTTCCAAAACATGAAAAATCTTGGAACACTTTCTTAACAATATCCTGCTTTAGCAGACATTTTCCAAAACTGGTTTCTAGTCACTAAGTGGCTTTGCGTGATCAATCATTCAATAGGACATCCCACAGTAGGTACAAAGAGAATCTTTCATGCGTTAGCATGCCCACCTACTATGAACCTACTAAGGAAGCCGTGTGAGATGCCAAAATGTTTATTTTACTAACAAAAATGTATTATAAAAACACTGTCCCGGTCTTTCAAATACTTTTTTTAGCTGCCCCACAAAGAGGAGGCTTCTACTGCTGTTTGCAAAAAGTTCAAAATGTCTTCAGTTACCTTTGAATAGTTAGTGGTGAGTCTTAATGAAGGCATTTAAGAACATGGCTGTAGAACACAAGGTCAAAGAATAAATGTTCACAAAAGGCCCTTTAAAAAGCGCTTACAAAATGCAAATGTTCATTATGTACATATTAAGAACACACACACTCACATTTATGCAGCCTTCAATATAAGAATGTAATTGTTTGATTACTACCAGACATTGCCTCTTGGTAATTGAAAGTTGTTAGGCAATGAATTATTAGAGCTCGGAATGCCACAGGCAAACACTTGTAACCCAGCCATTGACGACTGGCCAAAAATATAAAAAGTCATTTTTTTTTTCTATAGAGACATATTTGCATGTGTGTTACAGTGCAGTAAAAAGCTATTCTGCATCGTGATTCGTAGTGACAATAGCAACAATCTGTCACTATCTGTGGAGAAAAGACAGCTGAGACTAATAAGACATTTGCAGTCACCTTGCTGGCTGCCTGAGTGAGCTGTTCCAGGAAGGCAGGAAAAGAAAGCTCAGTATTGTTGCAAAGCTAACCCAGTGGGAGAGGAGACTTCCAATAATAACATTACAGTACCTGTGAATCAGCATTTACAGCGTCTGGCAAACATGAGTACTGGGAGGAAAGAGACAATGGCATAGAATGTGTTCCATTAACAATCAGGAGATGCTCAACATTGTCTGCTATATTAACGGTACCTGAAATACACCAAACTATGTTTTATGAACCCCATCTGATTTTAAAGGGTTTTCCGACATTTTACTACTAATGACCTATCCTCAGGATAGGTCATCAGTATCCCATCGGTGGGGGTCCTGTTTCCAGGACTAGTGATGAGCAATGTGTAAAAAAATTTGTTTCGCCAGCTTTGCCAAAGTTTGACAAGAAATTTGATTTGTTACAAATTAATTTGTCACAAATTGCTATGTTTAGAAGTGCACCCGTCTAACGGCCATTAAAAACGGTAATACACCAATGCAATATGGCCTTTTGGGTTAAAAAAAAAATAATACTCACCTTATCCACTTGCTCGTACAGAGGCTGTCCACCCCTCTCTCGATCTACCGACCTACCGAAGGACCTGCACTGAGCTTGATGATGTCAACATGTGCTCCCAGCAGTGATGACATCACCATGTGATCATGCTAGGAGCCGATATTAGGTCAAAATTAGGCAGTCACAACTGAAACATCAATGCATAGCGTCTCATAACAGACCAGCTTTTGGATGAAAATAAAGAAAACAGACATAACGGTGCCAGCGCCACTCTCTACGCAATCATGGTGGAACAAGTATTAGTAGCCCAAGAGACCGAGACAACAGGCCTCTGAGTGGAAAAGTGAAACATCCACACAGTACAGTAAAATACCGTGATGGTGATAGTGATGTAATAAATATACTTTGGAAATACCAAATGAGTAAATATGAAATGTATATAAGTAGTTAAAAATAATTTATATTGAATTAAAAACCTGTAACACGTACTTAAAATGATAAGTAAAAATAATCCAGAGTAAAACCCTGGTTGACTCACTTCACAGGGGGGTTTGCTACCAGAATAAAGCTCAAGACACCTGGGGCATGACCTCCCAGGCGGGATCGCCTGTAGTGTATTGGAGATTGACGCCAGCGCTCCAGACGTACCATAAAGGTGATAAACGACACGTGGGTCAGCAACTTCTTCATCAATCGCTTTATTGCACCAGTTGCACCCCCTGCCTCTGCCTATTTCAGTAAAAGTACATTTGGGGCTGCCTGGTTTGGTGTTAAAACTTTTTAGTGATTTAAAAAAAAAAGTCACAACTAATAAATGAGACAAAAAAAGTGATCCACAAGGAAAACGTGACCGAATTCTGATTACATTTTTAACCTCTTAGTGACCATAAATATACTTTTTTACCGCAGTCACTAAAGGGCCTTAGGGCTTTCTTACAGTAGCCTAGTTTAAGTTTTACACGGGTATCTCAGGAGCTCAGACTGGCAGAAGCACTAATCCAGGCCTTTTAACCTCCTAGATGCTTCAATCGCTAGCAACCACAGCGTTTAAGTGGTTTAAATGGAGGTAGTTCCCTCTGTCTCCTATCAGCACCTCACAGATGAGATCTTGGGGTGCTAATGTCTTCACATAGCAGTCTGGGGCCTAATCGAGGCCCCAGGCCTGCCAGCAGTATTTGCTTAGTAGGCTGCGACTCTCTGGCACAATATAATACATTCAAAAGATCATTTGTGGGACTAGTAAATGGTTAAAAAAAGGTAAAAAAAAAAGTTTTATTAAATAAAAAAATCTCCAAGTAAAAAAATGCACCTTTTTTCCATTGAATAAAAGCTTTTCAATGGAAAAAATTGCAAAAATAAAATCTCCTCCACATATTTGATTCCACCATTGCAATGTCATTTGAACGCTGTAAAATGCCATTTTTTTGCTAGTTCATCACAAAAAATAAATAAAGGCGAACATCTGGCTGTCTGATACCAATGAAAAGCACAAATCTTCCCGCAAAAAAAAAAAAAAAAAAAGTTATGGGACTTGGAATGCAGCAATGCAAAAACATTTTCAGATTTTTTTTTTGTAAATGTAGTAAAATGTAAAAAATAAAAATATAACGAAAAAACTCAGAGGCAGTATTACTGTTTCTTCTCTTCCCTCTCAAAAAGTTAATCAATAAGTTGTTTGTTCCCCAATATGGTGCCATTTAAAACCTGTCCTTCAAAAAACAAGTCCTTATAAAAAGTTATTGCGCTTTGAATGCAACAAATTTCAAAAATTTCAAAAAAAAAAATGAAAACAATCGCTTGGTCACTAAAACCCAAAACAGGTTGGTCACTATGGGGTTAAAAGTGGAGCAGACAGCCAGATGTCGCAAAATTTTGTCCAACTGCTTCTGTATGCCATCAATTATGAAATTTTTACGCCAAACAACTGGTGCATCATATTTGATAAATTTCCCCCCCTAATTCTTGGGATCAGTGGGGGTCCTCACAATCAAACCTACTCAACTGTGATTGAAAGTGAAGACTACCAATATGCCATCACTTTCCTTTAGGGGTACCGGCAAGAACTGCATTGCAAAAAATTGCATGCTGTAAAACTGAATTGCTGTGGTTCTGCAGCTCAAGATGGTGAAGCACATCGAAATTGTAAAACTACAGCAGTTCTCCGTAAAACCCAGCATCCTCATCAAATAGCTGATTGCCAAGGGTGTTGGTGGTGCTAGGTGTTAGACCCCCGCTGATCTGATATTGATGACTTATCCTGACAATAGGTCATCAATATGGCAGGGCAACCCCTTTAATTCTAATATTCTATTTATATGCCATCACTTACTGTGGTCGGAAAACACCAATAAAATCAATTCTCTCTTATGAATAATGACATACTATAATGTCACAGGGCACTGGTAGTTAATGCTCTGTGCTGTAATAGTACTTTATAGTAATGATGCGAGCTCAGGGTCTGGGTCTGCACCATCGTTTGTGGGTGTCAGCTGTATTATATAGCAGGGTCCCAGCTCTCACTGCCAGGATCAGATATGACTCTGATCCCGACAGTTTAACCCTCAGATATACTCACCTGTTCTATTTCTCATTAATTTGTTTATCTAGTCAACCAATCACATGGCAGTTGCTTCAATGCATGTAGGGTTGTGGTCCTGGTCAAGACAATCTCCTGAACTCCAAACTAAATGTCAGAATGGGAAAGAAAGGTGATTTAAGCAATTTTGAGCATGGCATGCCAGACGGGCCGGTCTGAGTATTTCACAATCTGCTCAGTTACTGGGATTTTCACGCACAACCATTTCTAGGGTTTACAAAGAATGGTGTGAAAAGGGAAAAACATCCAGTATGCGGCAGTCCTGTGGGCGAAAATGCCTTGTTGATGCTAGAGGTCAGAGGAGAATGGGCCGACTGATTCAAGCTGATAGAAGAGCAACGTTGACTGAAATAACCACTCGTTACAACCGAGGTATGCAGCAAAGCATTTGTGAAGCCACATGTCACGGCTGAGGATGGGGAAAACCCTCAGCAGTGCGGTATCAGCAGATAGAGTCAAGTGCTGTTATCCACAACAAACACCAAGGACACAGCCAGGGGTCAAGTCCTGGGAAAAAAAGTGTGGGAACTCACCCAAGATCCACTGCAACCCCCCCCCCCCCCTCCAAAAAATAAAAAAGCACAGAAAATCTAGCATGCTGTAATTTGTGCCGCTGCGGACTAAAAAAATAAATAAAAAAAATAACACTTTTAGAAAAGTTTGTCCTGGGATTCGAACTCATGACCTCTACACATTACAGGCAAGGCATTTACCCTCACAGCCATAAAAGCTGTTGAGGTAGTTGCTTAAAAAAAAAAAAAACTAAGACTTCTACTTATACCTAGTGTACTGATACCTAGTGTACAACCATACACATGACAGCTGCCCCAACACACCCAGCTCTGCTACATCCATACACAGTGGGCAGCTGTCATGTGTATGGTTGTACACTAGGTATCAGTACACTAGGTATAAGTAGAAGTCTTATATTTTTTTTTTTTTAAGCAGCTATCTAGACAGCTTTCATGGCTGTGAGGTTAAATGCCTTCCTCTGATGTGTAGAGGTCGTGAGTTCGAATCCCAGGACAAACTTTTCTAAAAGACATTCTAAATGATCTCGTAGTGAAGGAGATTATGTCATTAGGGGGCGGGGCGCCATGAGAGGAGTCGCAGGCAGCAGCACCGCACAGACAGCTTCCTCTCAACTGAAGCCGCCCCTCCTCCCTTAGCCTGCCCTGCACAGTGCGCTCCGTCTCCCCCTGTGAATCTGATTCAGCCGTGTTCTCCTGACTTGAGGCTGAAAGGGAATGGCGTTCCTGCCATGAAAAAAGTGCAGGAACGCCGTTCCCATGCGTTCCCCCTCCACTCGACCCCTGGACACAGCACATAAAAGACATCACACGGGAACCCAGTAAACCAATAACACATAAACCAAAAACTAACACCAGACATAAAGTTTATGACCACCAGGGTTGCCCTCACTGGCAGATGGTAAGTAACCAGGAGGATGTCTCCAGCAAGCATGGCTGAAGCACCCTCTCTGACTACTGCCTTCCACTGAGGCTTTATAGGGCCAAGAAGCCACACCCAATGTCACACCCAAAAGTCAGACACACACTAGAAAGGAAGTTAACCCTTCCAACACCAGAAGACATTGACATCAACTTAAAGGGGAAGTGCACACAACAGATATAACACCCCGTGCACACTGATAAAAGGCACACCTATAAGGAGAGGTTGTCAGGTGCAACCGCATGCCTACTGCAGCAAGCTGCCTAACACCGCTCAGGCTGCACTGCTGCCACATACCCAATGTTGCCAGCGGCAACCACAGGTGAGGCAACATACTATAGCCCTCACCTGTGATTGACAACAACTGCATCCGGCCACAAGAGTCACGAACCTGACCAAGGGTCGTGACACCACAACACGCACAACCTTGAGGCAGATGGGCTACAACAACAGAAGACCCCACCGGGTACCACTCATCTCCACTACAAATAGGAAAAAGAGGCTACAATTTGCACGAGCTCACCAAAATTGGACTGTTGAAGACTGGAAAAATGTTGCCTGGTCTGATGAGTCTCGATTTCTGTTGAGACATTCTGTAGAGTCCGAATTTGGCGTAAACAGAATGAGAACATGTATCCATCATGCCTTGTTACCACTGTGCAGGCTGGTAGTGGTGGTGTAATGGTGTGGGGGATGTTTTCTGGGCACACTTTAGGCCCCTTAGTGCCAATTGGCCATCGTTTAAATGCCACGGTCTACCTGAGCATTGTTTCTGACCATGTCCATCCCTTCATGACCACCATGTACCCATCCTCTGATGGCTACTTCCAGCAGGATAATGCACCATGTCACAAAGCTCGAATCACTTCAAATTGGTTTCTTGAACATGACAATGAGTTCACTTTACTAAAATGGCCCCCACAGTCACCAGATCTCAACCCAATAGAGCATCTTTGGGATATGGTGGAACGGGAGCTTCGTGCCCTGGATGTGCATCCCTCAAATCTTCATCAACTGTAAGATGCTATCCTATCAATATGGGCCAATATTTCTAAAGAATGCTATCAGCACCTTGTTGAATCAATGCCACGTAGAATTAAGGCAGTTCTGAAGGCAAAAGGGGGTCCAACACCGTATTCTTATGGTGTTCCTAATAATTCTTTAGGTGAGTGTATATTGGTCAATAGCAACCACAGCTTCTGAGCTCCAAGGGAGCCTTCTGGTATCATCATAATCATACTGTCACACAGAATAAAGTCATTAGTACCATGCATTGGATACAAAAAAAAAAAAAACTGAAAGCAATGGTGGAATTTCTTTGTTTTTCAAACTGTCACTAAAATTAAAAAGAATTATATAATTCAACTGATGTAACCCAAATTGAAAATACAACTTGCCTCTCATAAAACAAGCCCTCATGCAGTTATGTTGATGGGAAAATACAAAATGCATGGATTTTGAAATGCAAGAATCAAAAAGTAGAAAAAAAAATCACTAAACCTTAATGAGCCTGTGTCATGAAAAATTCTCAACTTCAAACCAGCTCCTGGATCCAGTGGTGTCACTAGGTTATTCCATTATGGGAGCGCTCATTAGTACCGAAGGACCAGGAACGCTCTGTACTTACCGCTTCCTGGTCCTCAGCTGTCAGCTGTGCAGGGCTGCGCACAGCGTGAGGGCGCTCTGTGACCTTACGCTGTACGCGCCAGTTCAGAGCACAGCCGACTGAGGAGGAAGAAAATCACGGGCGGTGAGGAGCGGTGGCGTCCAGGAGCAGGAGAGGTAAGTGTTTTTTATTTTATAAAAAATGAGGCTGCTGGGGACTAATGAGAGGCATACATGAGGGCTAATGAGCCATAATGGAGGCTAATGAGAGGCTTAATGGGGGCTAATGAGGAATATGGGGCTAATGAGAGACATAATGGGGGCTAATGAGAGACATAATGGGGGCTAGTGAGAGGCAAAATGGGGGCTAATGAGAGGCATAATGGGTGCTAATGAGACATATGGGGGCTAATGAGAGGCAAAATGGGGGCTAATGAGGCATATAGGGGCTAATGAGAGGTATATGGGGCTAATGAGAGGCACATGGAGCTAATGAGGCATATGGGGGCTAATAAGGCATAAGGGCTGATATAGGGCTAATGAGAGGCATAATGGGGGCTAATGAGGCATATGGGAGCCAATGAGGCATATGGGGGCTAATGAGGCATAAGGGCTGATAATAGGGGTTAATGAGGCATAAGGGCTGATATGGGGGCTAATGAGAGGCATAATGGGGGCTAATGAGAGGCATAATAGAGGCTAATGAGGCATATGGGAGCTAATGAGGAATATGGGAGCTAATGAGGCATAAGGACTGATAATGTGGGCTAATGAGAGGCATAATAGGGGCTAATGAGGCATATGGGAGCTAATGAGGAATATGGGAGCTAATGAGGCATAAGGACTGATAATGGGGGCTAATGAGAGGCATAATGGGGGCTAATAAGAGGCATAAGGGCTAAAATGGGGGCTAATGAGAGGCATAATGGGGGCTAATGAGAGGCATAATAACAGTGTCATCCACAGATGCCCCCATAACAGTGTGTCATCCACAGATCCACCATAACACTGCGCCTGCGCACTGAGGAGAGACAGAAAGGAGGGGAAAGAATCCGCGGAAGCAAGCAGAGGACGGCACAGCAGACGACTGAATAGCTTCTTTTGTAAGTAAATTGTTTTATTATACATGTATCCCTGCATACCGCAATACTCTCATAATTTGTAATCTTATTTATATATACTTATTTTGTTTTTTTCAGTAGTATGATTAAGTGGTGAAAATTATTAGTTCCCCCCCCCCATTTTTGACTGTGGTAACTTTGTACCCCCCATATATATTGTTCCTAGAGTCGCCACTGCCTGGATCTGAATACTTTTGTAATTGCATGCACTGAGCTACTCAATAAAATCTATCTGTATAGGGACACCTACTGTTTGTTCTTTTGCTTATTTCTCTGTCACCTCACTGAGGTGGTCGCACATGCTCAGTTTAAATATTTACCTGTCACCAGCCATATGTTCTGTTAGAATTTATGGCAGTTACAAAGAGCTACAGCAGAAAAGACACCCCCTGAGCTGCCAGCCTGAAATAAATCTAGCAGAGGACCAGCAGTAATGAGTGGGGAGAGCTCTGGATCTATGTGAGATACAGGGCTGGTTCTAGCTTTGTTAGAAAGAAATTCGCGACAAATCCAATTTGTTTAGAATTTATTCTATTATTTCTAATTAATATATTATAATATTACTATATTTTTCGGACTATATGAAAAACTTTTTTCCCTACAATAAAGGGGGAAAAGTGGCAATGTGTCTTATAGTCTGAATACTAATGACAGCTTCTATTATGGAAGGCACGGGTAGGTGAGGGCAGTTCTGTGCTGGCTGTTCTCACCTTCCTTGCTCCTCTTACGGGTCCTCCTGTGGTGTCCTGACCATGCACAGCGGCAGGAAATAGTGCACGTAGGCGCGCACTATGACCTGACACTTTCCCCATCAGGTCACAGTACACAGTGGGACCCATAAGAAGCAATTGAGCGGTGAGTCCTGAATATGCAGAACCGTCAGGTACAAGCAAGGTAAGTTTATTTAATTTTTTTTTAAACTTCTGATCTGAGGTTTGATGGAGGCTGGCCACGCACAGCGGCAGGAAATAATGCACGTAGGCGCGCACTATGACCTGACACTTTCCACATCAGGTCACGGTTACAGCCACTGATGAAGAGGTTGCTACCTCGAAACGCGTCTGACAATAAGTATCCAGCAACTACCCACTAAAGACCCACTTCAATTCATTCTGTGAAAATACTTTGTCTCCAAACTTCAATATATCGCAACGGGAGGTTTAAACTAAATTACGATCATCCCATAAAAGTTAATGGCAAAGCAGCGTATTCACGACATGTGACCAGGACAACATCACGTGAGACGTTAGCACACAGGCCAACCAATTGGACCTACATCACGTGACCGACACTACCCCTCGTCAGATGTCGACTTACCTACACCGCAGCCAGAATCACCGATCAACTTCAACCCCTTGCAACAGTAATTGGAGACTGAGGACGAACAGGGTGAGTGGAACACGATTACCGAGAGGGACGCCACCTGAATCGCCCTCCACCACAATAAACTACAAACTGTAAGTAACCTCATTTATAAACGCACACATGTGTGTCAAAATATCCACGGCACAACTATTTTCCATTATCTAGTAAAAAACTGCAAGCAACTCTTGGCACACACAAACAAGTTTATTCATTGCAAGCCAGAATATTCATGGCAATAATCACCGCTTTTACTTACTACTAACTTTTGCTACAAGTGAATTTACGTATTACGGGCCAGAACATCTGTGGCATACACCATCCGCCACCACTCAACCAGTGGGAGACTATTTAACATTTTTTATTCAAAGATATCACCTTCTCTGCATGAAGAGACAGTTACCTAACCCAGGATTGCAATTTTTTCTACATTTTTTTCCTTCTTTTACCTGTATACCAATATTACTATATAGATATTCTTGTTAGCATACAGCATTATTGACATACTACATTTTAATACCATTGTGAATACCAATTTCTATTCTTTTACCAATATATCCCTTCTATACCCCCCCTTTTTTTATACTGCTTATATTGATACGAATAAACGCGCTTTTACATATCTGTTTCATGCCAGTTGGTGAGTGCCTGAATAATACTATCTATCTATATATCCATTTTCCTTATTTGACCGGGTGAGTCATACAAGTCAAAGCTTCTATTATGGAAGGCACGGGTAGGTGAGGGCAGTTCTGTGCTGGCTGTTCTCACCTTTCTTGCTCCTCTTCCGGGTCCTGCTGTGGTGTCCTGACAACGCACATCGGCAGGACATAGTGCACGTAGGCACGCACTATGACCTGACACTTTCCACATCAGGTCACAGTACACAGTGGGACCCATAAGAAGCAATTGAGCGGTGAGTCCTGAATATGCAGAACCGTCAGGTACAAGCAAGGTAAGTTTATTTAATTTTTTTTTTAAACTTCTGATCTGAGGTTTGATGGAGGCTGGGGGTACGATCTGAGGCTGAGTGGGACTGGGGGGTTTAGTCAGAGGCTTATAGGGTGTGATTGATGGTCTGATCTGAGTCTGATGGGGGCTGGGTGGATGCAATCTGAGGCTGATAGGGTCTTATTGGGGGTCTGATCTTAGTCTGATGGGGCTGGGGGTCTGATGGGGGCTGATCTGAGGCTAATGGGGCTGTGGGGTCCCATCTGAGGATGTTTAGGGTTCTGATCTGTGATAGGGTCTAAGGGGTCTGATGGAAGGCTGATCTGAGGCTAATGGAGGTCTGATGTGATTTTGGGGGTCTGATCTGAGGTCTGGTGAAGAATGTGGGTCTGATTTGGGGTTCTGATGAGAGATTTGATGGGAAATATTTTTCTTATTGTCCTCCTCCAAATCCTAGGTGCTTCTGCAATGTGCCACCCCCCAGGGCTAATCGGGTCCCAGTGTGAGAAATGCCAAGTGGTATGTTGTGTCCCTGATAGCCTTGTGTCACATTGCTCCTACCTGGGAACTGTCGCTCCCCTGGGGTTAGGCTCTGTAGCATTAAAGAAGTGAGTTGTAGTCGGTGAAATAAGTCCAGACTTGGTGAAGTTTAATGGTTTTTAATTGAATAAACTTGTGATAACCTTGTGTCATCCAAACAATGATTGATCTTCCTCTTGGCTCTAGCAGGCAAAGGGTAAACTGGCAGGCAAACTTGAATACTTTGCTTTCTCCCTCGCCTGTGCTATTCTCTGGCTTCTGGTTACTGGACTTTCTAGTACCTTTGAGTGGGGTGCCTTTGGCTGTTGACCCCCTTGTAATACTCCATCTATGAACTACCTGGAACCATGGTGCTCTGCAAGCTGCTTCCCCTCTAACGGTTCCTGCTGCAGGAGGAGGGGGTGGGGCGCTTCCTGAACTGCACCATGTTTCACTTCCTTCCAACTCTCAGCTAACTATAACTTCCTGCAACCCCTCCCTTGGTAGGAAGAAAGCCTAGTCCACTTCTATTCAAACGGGGGAGAATGGAATAGTAAGTTCCATTCACTCTAAAGATTTCTCTCTGCCAGATACATTGATTGTAAGGTCTTGTGAGCAGGGCCCTGACTCCTAGTGTTTCAGTTGTATATTAGCCAGTTACTTTTGTTTTGTACATGAACCCTATGAATTTGTAAAGTGCTGTGGAATATCGTGGTGCTATATAAATAAATATTATCATGTCGATCCTCAAATAAAAAAATATTCAACATGATCAACCCCACGGGGCAGTGTGCCTGGTTTATTAGCGTTGACCATCCTGACCGATGCTTTTTAAAGGGTTAAACAGTTTAGCTAATGGTATTTTTGGATACAATCTATGAAGGTCAGTAATTGTACACTGGAAACAATGAATATGCTGCAGTTACACAGGAGCTCCCCCTTATACACCAACTGGGAAAAGAAGTTTTTTAAACTGGAAGGCTGAATCAAACATAACATTGAAATACAAACTAAAACAACACTGAAAATATCTATTGCATGTGTCATAATATAATAGCAATTTGCACCTTTAACCCTACCTCTCAGTATACATACATCACATTGTGCCCATTTTCAAATGGCTCATGAGCGTTCAGCTTTTGCTACATTGCACACCCTGTTAATGAGTAAATGCTGAGAGTTTTGGTCTTTGAGCAGCTGGAGAACTTTACGAACTTTCATTTTAGCTTCAACATAAGGTTAACGTAAATGCCAGTTACAAACTAAACAAAATGTTCTTTAATCTGAGTCCAGGGTGCTACCTAATTTATCACATATCAGCCAATTTTCACACACTTTATACACTTTCTGTTGTTGGTCCCAGGGGACTATTTTTGTCTAATGGAAAAATAGTTCCTTAGAAAAGAGGTTTAATGAAATCGGAGTCTTAAGAGGAAGTATGGGAGATTCAATCACTGTTGAATTAGAGGTTCTCAGGTTTGGTCCTCCAAGATCATTTGCAGATTTCCCAGTTTGAAAAATAATATGAAATATTTTTATAATAATACAACCTTGAAGGGAATCTGCCAACTGGCTTATGGTACATCATCTGAGAGCAGGATGAGCAAGTGACAGTGACAGAGACTCTGATTCCAAGCGTATCACACACTGGTGTACAGTACTTTCTGCAGATAACGTAAAATCATATTTTACTGCCAGAACCCAGGCTACATTGACTGTTTTCTCCCTCTGCTTTGCATACAGTAGCTTATAATTCTGAGAACTTAAATGCACTGCACAGAGAAAGGAGAAAGAACACGAAAGTGATACATGGATGGAATCAGGGTCTCTGTCACTCACTAATTTATGCTACCAGATTCCCTTTAATTTAATCCATTGAATAAAAAGACATACTTAAGGGATACTTTGAGTTGGCAAAACTTTAAATTGCTGCTTGAAATAAGTTAAAGGGCTAAATAAGGTTCCGAAGGGAAGTATTTTTAATAATAAACTGAATACAAGAAGAAGAAGGCACAATCTGAAATGAGTTGGGTCGAAGATCAGAACCAATGTCAGAAATATAGATATACTGAAAGAGTAGTAGATGTGTTTGACAGTTTGACAATAAATGAATCTATACATGCCTGGGATAACAAAGATCTATCCTAAGACAAAATACAAAGGAGCCAGGCTAGGTGATCTTTTCCTGCCGCCATTCTTCTAGGTTTCTATATTTCTATACAATATTGATTTGCTTATTAGTGATGAGCGGGAGGGGTCATATTCAAATTCGCGCTATTTCATGAATATTTTGTAGAATATTCGTCGAATATTCGCACATTCGAATATTCGTTATATTCTACGATTTTTTTTCTTAAAAAATCGGCAAGGTAATGATTGTGTAATATGCACATTTTCGTAATTCGAATTTTCGTAATATGAAATTTTTATTGCGAATTTTTCAACTTACAACTATTAGACAAAGATTATAGCACTATATTAGCTAAATTGCTCTATATTAGTTTTTTTTCGAATATTCGCTATATTGCTATAACTTAGTTTTTTCGAATATTCGTAATATATAGCAATATAGCGAATATTCGAGAAAAAAAAACGAATATAGAGCAATTTTGCTAATATAGTGCTATAATCTTCTTTGTCTAATAGTTGCAATTTTTTTCTCATCTGAAGTACAGATTGGAAAAAAATTACAACTATAAAAAAAAGATTATAGCACTATATTAGCTAAATTGCTCTATATTTGTTTTTTTTTCGAATATCCGCTATATTGCTATAACTTTGTTTTTTCAATATTCGGAATATTCTAAAACAAGAATATATAGCAATATAGCGAATATTCGAAAAAAAACGAATATAGAGCAATTTAGCTAATATAGTGCTATAATCATTTTTTTATAGTTGTAATTTTTTTTCCAATCTGAACTTCAGATGAGAAAAAAAATACAACTATTAGACAAAGAAGATTATAGCACTATATTAGCTAAATTGCTCTATATTAGTTTTTTTCAAATATTCACTATATTGCTATATATTCTTGTTTTAGAATATTACGAATATTCGAAAAAACAAAGTTATAGCAATATAGCGAATATTCGGAAAAAAAAACAAATATATAGCAATTTAGCTAATATAGTGCTATAATCTTCTTTGTCTAATAGTTGTAAGTTGAAAAATTCGCAATAAAAAATTCGTATTACGAAAATTTGCATTACAAAAGTTCGCAAACAACACTACTCCTAAAGTCAAATATACTGCAGCCTTCTCATTGGCCCACAAGCTAGAAGCAGGGAGGGATCATGTGTACTGATTAAAAAAAAAAATCGAATATTCGAAATTACGAATATATCACTATATTCGAAATATTTCCGAATTTTCAAAGTACCTATATTCGCGATAAAAATTTGAATATTCGTGATCAACACTAGATACAAAACAGATCTTTTTAAGTGGAAATGTAATTTCCCGTATCCTATTTTTATCCTTATGTACAGTAAAATACTTGTTCCTGTACGTAAGAGAGAAACATGTCCTGTGCCTATTGATCCTCCCCAGACAGGCAATACATTTTCAAATGAAGAGACATGGCTGCCTGAGATCAGGTACCACTATGTATTCAACCATAGAGGAGAAGTCCTGCAGAGTTGTGAGGAATTTCCAATTTCCCCATGCTCAGATAAATAACATGATGCTTCTGGATTTAGGTACAAAATATTCATCTGAGCCTCATGCCTAATTCTGTATATACAAGCATCCTTACAGAATGACATTGCTAAACCATTTACTTATAACTAAAGTGTAATTTTACCAAGCAATGAACATGAGATGATATTGCACCTTCATAAGTACTTCTAGCCTCATATGTGTATCTTATAGGGGACCTATTATTATCATATTTTTAGTTCCAAAATTCTATGACTATAGAAAAACAATTCGTAGCATATTTTCTAAGAGCATTGTGCTATTCCTCTGCTATTCCTACAAAAATGTATAAATACATTAACAACTGGCTGTTACCATTTCAAGAATTGTCCATGCACACAACTGTATCTGTTTCAAGACACAGATTCTCAAAAGACATATGCTGTCCGTGTTGTGTCGTTTAGTTTTCTGTGGATCCATCCCCTTCTATGGGTCAGTGGTCCGCATTTTGTGTACAAGATTAGGACACATAATGGGTAGATAGACTCTTGGTTTTGTATGTATTTAATATTTTTATGCACTATGCACTTGCACTTTATTATTGTTTATATATGTAATTGAGTCACCATTTGTGTCTCCTATGTAGCCATCACATTTCTTTCCCCTGCACTTGTTTTTATGTATAAATTGTCAATCATGAATTATGTCAATAATTTATATTTATATTTCCTGAGTTCAATGTATAGTAGTATGCAGTAAACTCCCTTGCTCCCTCTAGTGGTGGCTGCAAGCATGTAATCTTTTTTTAAAAAAAAGCAAATGCTTTAATAATAAATACAAAGCCTCAAATGCTCTATCTCTATAAAATATATTAGGTAAGTAAACATCCTCAATCCTATTTAACCCTTTTTAGATTAAATACAGACACAGGTTGCTGGGTGCTTTTGCTCCCTATACACCACTTATAGTTATTTCACTGCCACTGATTTACAGCAAGTCAATAAACATACTACATGCTTACAGTTAAGTCATTCTGTATCTTGTGAACAGACTACAGACTACATTGTGTTGTAAAAGAGGCTGTGTTTAATAGTTTGGCAAGAAAGACACCTGGAATTTGAGCTCCTCTGAATTTCCTGCTTCACCACTGGAATGCCATCATCATTGTAAAGTGAGCATTTGCTTTAATATCATTATTATTATAATCCTCATTTCTTGAGCGAATCAAAGCATCCAAAGTGGAATTCAATCTACAGTTTAGGAAAAATTAAATTCGCCACAAATCCGAATTTCCTCATGCTTCATTGTGAAAAATATATATTTTTTCTAAAATGGCGGCAGCATGTGTTACAAATTGAAAGTAAGAAGCCCAGGAATGTGAGATCACCCCTAATGACATGCAGCCAGCAAATCCCCTGTGATGTCACAGCCCTATAAAAGCTTCATCCAGCATGGTCTCCGCCACCTTACTTTGAGCTGAGCATAGTGACGGTGTTGTTGAAAACTGTTTAAAAATATTGGCTAGGGAGAGTATAGGGCAGTGCAGGGACAGTGCAGGGAGATCGTAGGGAGAGTTTTTTTAAACTGTAGTGTGAATAGAGGGAGACAGCAGGGAGACTGCAGGTTGAGTGTAATCGCCACTTGCATCTTGTTCAACTGCTGCAACATTCATAGTTAATCTGTTATTTTATACATAAAATTACTGTGCCTCAGTATTAAAATGTGGTCTAATATATTGCCATGTGCATCTTGTTCAACTGCTGTAGCATTTATAGTTATCTGTTATTTTATACATAGACTTAACTATACCTTAGACTTAGTATTAAAGGCCAGTGCAATAAATTACAGCAATGTGTGTATATTATCCACTTGCAGGGCAGGAGAGGGGTTGAGGTTCGCAACTAGGGATGGGGGGGGGGGCTTTCTTATTCTGTCACTCTGCGAATGCCCCTTTATGTAATTCTCATAGAAAAGGGGCATTTTCAGGAGATTGCAGGCCACAACAGCAATAATTTGCATATTGTGCCATGTACCTAACCAGCCAAAGCAAATAAAGCAGGCTCACTGTAGCAGCCAGCACCATACATTCCCTCAGCCACCGTGCCATACCTGATTTATAGTGATTCGTGACAAATTAAATAATCACAAATCAAATATATTGTCAAAGTTTGGCGAATTCTTTGAATCAAATTTTACAAAACGTTGCTCATCTCTAATAGGGTTGAGTTCGTATCGAACTTTAGGATTTTTGGACCCCGGTCCCGAACTCGAACTTTTCAGTAAAAGTTTGGGTTTGGTGTTCGGCCATTTAATGGCGCTTTTTGAAAGGTTGCAGAGCAGCCAATAAACAAGCGTTTAACTTGTGTGCCCTTAGAAGCCATCACAGCCATGCCTACTAATGGAATGGCTGTGATTGGCCAGTGCAGCATGTGACCCAGCATGTATATAAGCTGGAGTCACGTAGCGTTGCACGTCACTCTGCTACGATTAGTGTAGGGGTAGGATGCTGCTGCTGTGAGGGAGAGAATAGAAAAGAATCTTTAATCAGAAGTGCTTGTTAACTCAGCGATCTACATAGATTTTGTTTTGTGGGTGCAATGCACAATCTTTTAACCTGCCCTGAGCCCAGTGACACAGAAAAATAATTTGTATCCATCTGTTAGTTAGGTGGGCGTCAGCGGACATTTTATGCAAGTTCAGTGCACCAGCACAGCATATGTGCATTTGTGTAAAATACAAGCTTGAAATACTGCAATTATATTCTGGGTTTTAAAAAAATCACCCATTTTTTGCAAGACCCTACATCTGTGGCCTTTGCAGCATTAGTCAGTGTGAAATACAATCTTGAAATACTGCAATAATTTTCTGGGTTTAAAAAAGCACCAATTTTTGGCAATATCCTACATCTGGTGCATTTGCAGCATTTGTCAGTGTGAAATATAAGCTTGAAATACTGCAATAATTTTCTGTGTTTAAAAAAACACCCTTTTTGGGCAAAATACTAAATTTCCAGCCATTGCTGCATCTGTCAGAGTGAAATACTTGCGTTAGATAATGCTGTTAAATTCAGTTATTTAAAAAACACCCATTTTGGGCAAAATACAAAATTTGTGGTGTTTTGCTGCATCTGACATTGTTAAATACAAGCTTGAAATACTGCAATACTTTTCTGGGTTTAAAAAAAGCACACATTTTTTGTAATACCCTACATCTGGGGCCTATGCTGCATTTGTCAGTGTGAAATATAAGCTTGAAATTATGCAATAATTCTCTGGGTTTTAAAAAACACCCTTTTTGGGCAAAATACTTAATTAACATCTGTCAGTGTGAAATACAAGCATTTGATACTACTATTATATTCTGTTATTAAAAAAACACCTCTTTTGGGCAAAATACA
Organism: Bufo gargarizans; assembly: GCF_014858855.1. NCBI lineage: Eukaryota > Metazoa > Chordata > Amphibia > Anura > Bufonidae > Bufo > Bufo gargarizans. The sequence continues at coordinate 182,743,320 of NC_058083.1, forward strand.
AAATTTGCAGCCTTTGCTGCATCTGTCAGAGTGGAATACACGTGTAAGATACTGCTGTTATATTCTGCTATTAAAAAAACATTCATTTTGAACAAGATGCTAGATTTGCGGAAAATGAGGAGAGCGTCAAATAAGGGATGCGGCCCCGGTAGTAGTGCTGCTGGTGGAGCTCCTGTTGCAGGGAGAGGACGTGGTCGATCTGTGCCAGCTACACGCACAAGTGAAACCCCTTCCTCAGGTGCAAGTAGGCGACAGAACCTTCAGTGTTACTTGGTCAGGCCTAATGCGGCTCTACGAATGGTGAGGCCAGATCAAGTACAAGCGATAGTAGATTGGGTTGCTGACAGTGCCTCCAGTTCCTTCACATTGTCTCCCACCCAGTCTCCTGCTGAAAGATCAGAGTTGGCACCTGCAGCCGATGTCCATCAGTCTTTCACCTCACCCCCTTGCAAATCAGCAAAGCAGCCTGAGCCCCAAGTCATGCAGCAATCTCTTCTGTTTTTTTATGACTCTGCTAGCAGGGTTGCCCAGGGCTATCCACCTAGCCCTGCCCCAGAAGTGGAAGAAATTGAGTGCACCGATGCCCAACCACTTATGTTTCAAGATGAGTACATGGGAGGACTACCGCAGCATGTCTCGGATGATGACAAAACACAGGTGCCAACTGCTGTGGCTTTCTGCAGTGTGCAGACTGACAAGGAGGGCAGGAATGAAGACTGGGTGGAAGATGATGTAGAGGACGATGAGCTCCTCAACCCCAAATTGAATCAAGGTAATGCGACTGACCGTGTAGTTCGGAGGAAGAGGCAGTGGTCGCACAGAGCCACGAGCACAGCAGAAAAGAGGAAGCAGGGTGCAAAAGCGGAGCAGCCGTCCCCTAGACAGTATGCCTGCTACTGCCCAACGCAGCAAGGAACCAAAAACACTAAAACCAGCTCCAAAGAGTTCCCTGGCGTGGCAGTTCTTCAGACAATGTGCTGACGACCAGACATGAGTGGTTTGGATGCTGTGCAATCAGAGCCTGAAGCGAGGCATTAACGTTCTCAACCTGAGCACAACCTGCATGACCAGGCATCTAAGTGCAAAGCACAAGCTGCAGTGGAGTAGACACCTAAAAAAAACAAAGAAAGGTCTCTGGCTCTGCCTGCATTCTATGCCGCAGTCTCGGCCTCTTCCTTTGGAGTGAGAATGGCACCTGCCACCCTGCAAACAGAGGATCTGCCAGCAACACCACCACCTGGGTCACTAAGCTTCTCCACAATGTCTCACAGAAGCGTTCAGCTCTGCATCTCCCAGACATTGGAGCGGAAGAGTAAGTACCCCCCTACCCACCCGTGATCCCTGGCCCTGAATGCCAGCATTTCAAAATTACTGGCCATTGAAATGCTGTCATTCTGTCTGGTGGAGACAGAGACTTTTAAAAGCCCTATGGCGGTGGCTGTCCCACAGTACATCGTGCCCAGCCGCCACTACTTTTCCAGGCGAGCCATCCCTTCCCTGCACAACCAAGTGGGGGACAAAATCAGGTGTGCACTGCGCAACGCCATCTGTGGCAAGGTCCACCTAACTACGCATACGTGAACCAGTAAGTACGGTCAGTGATGTTATATCTCCCTAACAGCACACTGGGTAAATGCATTGGTGGCTGTGCCTGAGGCGGATAGCAGTTTTGCGCATGTCCTTCCACCAGCGAGGATTGCAGGGTGCTTCTCTTTGCCTCCTGTTGCTTTCTCCTCCTACTCCGCTTCCTCATCCTCTACCGCCTCCTCATCCGGTCAGCGTAACACCTTCACCACCAACTTCAGCACAGCCAGAGGTAAACGACAGCAGGCAGTTTTAAAACGTATCTGTTTGGAGACAAACTCCACACCGCACAGGAGCTGTGGACGGGCATGGAACAACAGATCGATGAGTGGTTGGTGCCAGTGAGCTTCAAGCCCGGCCTGGTGGCATGCAATAATGGGCAAAATCTCGTAGCAGCTCTGGGCCTAGCTGGTTTGACGCACATCTCTTGCCTGGCGCATGTGCTGAATTTGGTGGTGCAGAGGTTCTTTAAAAATTACTCGATATGTCAGAGCTGCTTCAGAAAGTGCGGGCCGACTGTGCGCGCTTTCGGCATTCTCACCCTGCTCGCCTTTCAGCGCTGCAGCATAACTTCGGCCTTCCCGCTCACCGCCTCATATGCGACTTGCCCACAAGGTGGAACTCCACCTTGCACATGTTGGCCAGACTGTGCGAGCAGCAGCAGGCGATAGTGGAGTTTCAGCTGCAGCACGCACAAGTGAGTCGCTCTGCGGAACAGCACCACTTCACCACCAATGACTTGGCCTCCATGAAAGACCTGTGTTCCTTGTTGCGCTGTTTCGAGTACTCCACCAACATGGCCAGTGCCGATAACACCGTTCTCAGCGTTACTATCCCACTTCTATGCCTCCTTGAAAAAATGCTTCTGGCGATGATGGAAGAGGATGTGGCACAGCAGGAGGAGGAGGAAGAGGGACCATTTCATAGGGTTTCTGGCCAGTCATTCACAAGTGACTCCGAGGGTGGGTTCTTGCACCCACAAACGCCAGATACACAATTGTCTAGCCAGGGCACAGTTCTATAGGATGATAAAGTGGAGGATGAGGAGACGGAGGAGGAGGAACTGTGTTCACAGCAGGGTGGCACCCAAACCAGCACATGGCCATCACTGGTGCATGGATGGGGGGATACAGAGGACACAGACAATACACCTCACACAGAGGACAGCTTTTCGTTGCCTCTGGGCAGCCTGGCACACATAAGCGATTACATGCTGCAGTGTCTCCGCAACGACCGCCGAGTTGCCCACATTCTAACTTGTGCTGATTGCTGGGTGCAGGCATGGGATCCAGCCGGTTCTCTCCGGTTCTGCCGAACCGTTTGTTAAAATTACAGGCGGTTCGCAGGACCGGTGAGAAGCAGGGATCCCGACCCGGTCCTGCAGCTGCGCTGCACCAGTGGCGTAGCTATAGGGGTGGGGGCGGAGCGGAAGCCGAGAGGAGAGGCCCTGTCAGCAGTGGCGTACCGCCCATAGAGGCAGACCACGCCACTGCTATGGGGCCCGCGGCACTGGGGGGCCCGTAGCGCAGATAAGGCCCCGCCCACTGATGACCAGCAGCCGGCTATGCGGCTGCTTTTCTCCCCAGGGCCCCCCCCCCCCCCCCATGTTTAGCTGAATCGCCTCCCAGAGGCGCGGCTAAGTCCTAGACACCCGCCCCCCTCCTCAGCGCTGCGCTCTGAAACACCCGATCCTCCTCTCGTCGGCGTCCCAAATCCCGCGCAGGCGCAGTGCCGGCGATTGCCTGCGCCTGCGCTCTGATAATACGGCTGAGGGCAACAGCTTCAACATCGTCACTGGGCATGCGCCGAGCCCAGTGACGATGTTGAAGCTGTTGCCCTCAGCCGTATCAGAGCGCAGGCGCAGGCAATCGCCGGCACTGCGCCTGCGCGGGATTTGGGACGCCGACAAGAGGAGGATCGGGTGTTTCAGAGCGCAGCGCTGAGGAGGGGGGCGGGTGTCTAGGACTTAGCCGCGCCTCTGGGAGGCGATTCAGCTAAATGATGGAGGCGTTAGTAGTTTTCATATTTAGGCGGGCACGGCACTAATCAGAGGGGCACCGTGGAGAAAGAAAAACGCCCCTCTGGGCTCCAGTCCGGCTTACAGCAAGAATCGATTTTTAGAAGAAAGGACAAGACTGACATGGAAAAGAAGAACACAGATGGAAAAAAGGTACTTTATTAAACATGGATCCATGAGTACCTTTTTTCCATCTGTCTTGTTCTTTGGATTGTGAGTCTTGTCATTTCTTCAAAAAATCGATTCTTATGATATGTAAATGACGCTGTAAGGAGCCAGAGGGGCGTTATTCTTTCTCCACGGTGCCCAGGAACGCCCCTCTGAAGTGCCGTGCCCGGCTAAATTTGAAAACTAATAACGCCTCCAAGTTCATCTAAATCGCCTCCCAAATCCGATCCTCCTCTCGCTGGCATCCCAAATCCCGCGCAGGCGCAGTGCCGGCGATTGCCTGCGCTATGATAAGATGACTGACGGCACTGCGCCTGCGCGGGATTTGGGATGCCGGCGAGAGGAGGATCGGGGTGTTTGCCGCAGAGCGCGGCACTGAGGAGGGGGGTGTTGAGCACTTAGCCGTGCCTCTGGGAGGCGATTTAGATGAACTTGGAGGCGTTATTAGTTTTCAAACTTAGCCGGGCACGGCACTTCAGAGGGGCGTTCCTGGGCACCGTGGAGAAAGAATAACGCCCCTCTGGGCTCCTTACAGCTTCATTTACATATCATAAGAATCGATTTTTTGAAGACATGACAAGACTCACAATCAAAAGAACAAGACAGATGGAAAACAGGTACTCTGTTAAACATGGATTCATGAAAAAAAAATTGGGGGTAAATTGCTAGTGACAGATTCCCTTTAAGGCTACTTTCACGCTTGCGTTCAGAGCGGATCCGTCTGGTGTCTGCACAGACGGATCCGCACCTATAATGCAAACGCTTAGATCCGTTCAGAACGGATCCGTTTGCATTAACATGAACAAAAAAAAAAAAAACATATTTTTTTTTTGTTCATGATAGTGCAAACGGATCCGTTTTGACTTTACATTGAAAGTCAATGGGGGACGGATCAGTTTGAAAATTGAGCCATATTGTGTCAACTTCAAACGGATCCGTCCCCATTGACTTACATTGTAAGTCTGGACGGATCCGTTTGCCTCCGCACGGCCAGGCTGCAAGCAGCGTTCAAGTGTCCGCCTGCTGAGCGGAGGACAGACGGAGCCATACTGATGCATTCTGAGCGGATCCGCATCCACTCAGAATGCATTAGGGCTGGACGGATCCGTTCGGTGCCGCTTGTGAGAGCCTTCAAACAGAACTCACAAGCGGAGACCCGAACGCAAGTGTGAAAGTAGCCTAACATGGCACCCCAAATAAGGAGACCTGCAGGCTGCAGCAGATATCCCATGTGACAGGTCACCCCCAGGAAACCCCTAACAGTTTCTGTAGGTCATGTATAAATTTATTTAATGGGGGTGTGGCATGGGAGGAGCAAAGTCAGGAAGTGGGAGGGGCCATGGTGGGTAGTGGGCGGGGTTAAGGGGCCCAATTCAGATTTTTGCTATGGGGCCCAGTGATTCCTATGTACGCCTCTGGCCCTGTGTGACGCGCACTGTGCAGGGCAGCTGGGCAGGCGAAGTGAGGAGGGGCCGGGGGAGCGGCTTCAGTTGAGGTGCGACGCAGGACTTAGTCACGTACCTCACTGTGACCTCCTGCGGCGGATCTCGCGAGATGACGCGATGACGCGGCGCGGGAAGGCACAGTGAGCGAGGCATTGGTGACCGCCTGTACCAGGATGCCACAAGCTGTGAAGGAGAGAGAGGTAAGTATTAATTATTTCTCCTAAGCAGGTGCCTACTCCACCTTCCCCTCATCCTGACCCAATGTTTAGATTCTTTTAGCCAAACAAGAGTTATGGATGGGGTTGATGACAATATTTAAGGTGGCCACACACAGGGAAACACATCTATTTTGCCCACAGAGTAAGAGCAGCTTTTTTAAGCGGTACTCCACTATGTAATGGCCCCCTCTTTATTATTAATATAATGACCCCCTCTTTATTATTAATGTAATGGCCCCCTCTTTATTATTAATGTAATGGCCCCCTCTTTGTTATTAAAGTGGGGGCCATTATATTAATAATAAAGAGGGGGCCATTATATTAATAATAAAGAGGGGGCCATTATATTAATAAAAAAGAGGGGGCCATTATATTAATAATAAAGTGGGGGCCATTATATTAATAATAAAGTGGGGGCCATTATATTAATAATAAAGTGGGGGCCATTACATTAAAAATAAAGAGTGGGCCATTATAATAATAATAAAGAGGGGGCCGTTACAGTAATAACAAAGAGGGGGCCGTTACAGTAATAACAAAGAGGGGGCCATTATATTAATAAAAAAGAGGGGGTCATTATATTAATAATAAAGTGGGGGCCATTACATTAAAAATAAAGAGTGGGCCATTATAATAATAATAAAGAGGGGGCCGTTACAGTAATAACAAAGAGGGGGCCGTTACAGTAATAACAAAGAGTGGGCCATTATAATAATAATAAAGAGGGGGCCATTACAGTAATAACAAAGAGGGGGCCTAAGGCTTTTTAAAAGTTGAGTGGTATGTGTGTAGTGTGTATATATAGTGTATTTGTGTGTAGTGTATATATGGTGTATGTAAATATGTCGTGACTGTGTTGCATATATATGGTGTATGTATATATGTGTCATGACTCGTGACGCGCTGCGTATCCACCGCTGAGTAGGGAACCTGTTGTTAAAAATTTGAATCCCACCCCTGGCTGGGTGGCCACGCTGCTGGATCCCCGTTACAAGGACAAAGTACCGTCCTGAATTCCGTCACTGGAGCGTGATCGTAAGATGCGCAGGTACAAGCACACGCTGGTAGACGCGCTGCTGGTGGCATTCCCACCTGACAGCAGGGGCACAGTGGAAGCACAAGGCGAAGGCAGAGGAGGAGGAAGAGGTCGCCAATGCAGCTGGGGCACCACCAGCACCTCTGAAGGCAGGGTTAGCATGGCCGAAATGTGGAAAAGCTTTGTCAGCACGCCACAACAACCAGCACCACCAGCTGATATGGAACGTCTTAGCAGGAGGCAGCATTTCAGCAACATGGTGGAGCAGTATGTGTGCACACGCCTACACGTCCTGACTGATGGGTATGCCCCCTTCAACTTCTGGGTCTCCAAATTAAGCACATGGCCTGAGCTTGCCCTTTACGTCTTGGAGGTGCGGGTCTGCCCTGCAGCCAGTGTATTGTCTGAACATGTGTTTAGCACAGCAGGGGGCGTTATCACAGACAAGTGCAGCCGCCTGTCCACAGCCAATGTGGACAAGCTCACATTCATTAAAATGAATGGATCCCTCAGGAATTGTCCGTACCTTGTGCGGAATAAACATGTATACTGGCCTTACCCAGCTATTATTATACTACAGCACAATTGCTCATTCTTGTATTTTCAATATTTCCCACTCTTTTGGGGTGTACCCTAATAAAAAAAAACAAAAAAAACATATATAAATAAAAAATTTAAAATTAAAACCAAAACCCAGTGTTGGCTACTTCACCGCCGCTTCCTCCTACCCTGCTACGTTCACCGCCTCCTCAAGCTCCTACTCCATATGGACCTCCACCTCATATATCAAGATTTTTTTTTTTATTTGTACGTATTTTATTTTATGTCATTTCACTAATGTGTCTGTTTCGGGTGAAATTCACCAATTTTTGGCTGTGATATACCCCTGCTCTATCTAGTAGGCAGGTAAACAAATTTTAGTAATTTGTCTGTTACATTTTTGGGTGAAATTCACTAATTTTTGGCTGTGATTTACCCCTGCTTTTTCTAGTAGACAGGTCAACAAATTTCACTAATTTGTCTGTTACATTTTCGGGTGAAATTCGCCAATTTTTGGCTGTAATGTACCCCTGCTCTCCCTAGTTGAAAGATTAATACATTTCATACATTTTTCTGTTACATAGTCGGTTTAGTTTCTTTTTTGAGGCATGGTCCTAAACTTTTGATCAGCTGAAAAACAGCCTGTTTCAGTTTATTAGTTGTTTTCATTAAATTGAATGCTCAAAAAATGTTTTGTCTTACTCCCATTTCTTCTTGCATGTTGAAGCTCTACTCGGAACCTTTAGCCATGCTAAATATGATTTTTTGCCTTTTTTCCAAGTGGTCTTAAACTTTTGATCAGGACTGTAGTTGGGTGACATTCATCAATGTTTGGCTGTGATAGACAGGTTAATACATTTCTCAAATTTTTCTGTTACATTGTCGGGAGACATTCACCAATTTTTGGCTTTGATATAGCCCTTATCTACCTAGTTGACAGGTTAATAAATTTCACAAATTTTTCTGTTACATTGTCGAATGACATTCAACAATTGTTGGCTGTGATATACCCCTGCTCTACCTAGTGGACAGGTTAATACATTTCACACATTTTTCTGTTACATAGTTGGGTGACATTCACTAATTTTTGGCTGTAATGTACCCCTGCTCTACCTAGTTGACAGATCAATAAATTTCACTAATTTTTCTGTTACATAGTCGGGTGACATTCCCCAATTGTTGGCTGTGATATACCCCTGCTCTACCTAGTGGACAGGTTAATAAATTTCACACATTTTTCTGTTACATAGTTGGGTGAAATTCACCAATTTTTGGCTGTGATAGACAGGCTAATACATTTCTCAAATTTTTCTGTTACATTGTCGGGAGACTTTCACCAATTTTTGGCTGTGATATACCCCTGCTCTACCTAGTTGACAGGTTATTAAATTTCACTAATTTTTCTGTTACATTGTCGGGAGACATTCGCCAATTTTTGGCTTTGGTATAGCCCTTCTCTACCTAGTTGACAGGCTAATACATTTCTCTAATTTTTCTGTTACATTGTCGGGAGACTTTCACCAATTTTTGGCTGTGATATACCCCTGCTCTACCTAATAGACAGATTAATAAATGTCACACATTTTTCTGTTACATAGTTGGGTGACATTCACCAATTTTTGGCTGTGATAGACAGGTTAATACATTTCTCAAATTTTTCTGTTACATTGTCGAATGACATTCAACAATTGTTGGCTGTGATATACCCCTGCTCTACCTAGTGGACAGGTTAATACATTTCACACATTTTTCTGTTACATAGTTGGGTGAAATTCACCAATTTTTGGCTGTGATAGACAGGCTAATACATTTCTCAAATTTTTCTGTTACATTGTCGGGAGACTTTCACCAATTTTTGGCTGTGATATACCCCTGCTCTACCTAGTTGACAGGTTATTAAATTTCACTAATTTTTCTGTTACATTGTCGGGAGACATTCGCCAATTTTTGGCTTTGGTATAGCCCTTCTCTACCTAGTTGACAGGCTAATACATTTCTCTAATTTTTCTGTTACATTGTCGGGAGACTTTCACCAATTTTTGGCTGTGATATACCCCTGCTCTACCTAATAGACAGATTAATAAATGTCACACATTTTTCTGTTACATAGTTGGGTGACATTCACCAATTTTTGGCTGTGATAGACAGGTTAATACATTTCTCAAATTTTTCTGTTACATTGTCGAATGACATTCAACAATTGTTGGCTGTGATATACCCCTGCTCTACCTAGTGGACAGGTTAATACATTTCACACATTTTTCTGTTACATAGTTGGGTGACATTCACTAATTTTTGGCTGTAATGTACCCCTGCTCTACCAAGTTGACAGATCAATAAATTTCACTAATTTTTCTGTTACATAGTCGGGTGACATTCCCCAATTGTTGGCTGTGATATACCCCTGCTCTACCTAGTGGACAGGTTAATAAATCTCACACATTTTTCTGTTACATTGTCGGGAGACTTTCACCAATTTTTGGCTGTGTTATACCCCTGCTCTACCTAGTTGACAGGTTATTAAATTTCACTAATTTTTCTGTTACATTGTCGGGAGACATTCACCAATTTTTGGCTTTGGTATAGCCCTTCTCTACCTAGTTGACAGGCTAATACATTTCTCTAATTTTTCTGTTACATTGTCGGGAGACTTTCACCAATTTTTGGCTGTGATATACCCCTGCTCTACCTAGTAGACAGATTAATAAATTTCACACATTTTTCTGTTACATAGTTGGGTGACATTCACCAATTTTTGGCTGTGATAGACAGGTTAATACATTTCTCAAATTTTTCTGTTACATTGTCGGGTGACATTCACCAATTTTTGGCTGTGATATACCCCTGCTCTACCTAGTTGACAGGTTAACACATTTCACAAATTTTTCTGTAACATAGTTGTGTGACATTCACCAATTTCTGGCTGTGATATACCCCTGCCCTACCTAGTAGACAGGTTAATACATTTTACTAATTTTTCTGTTACTTTGTCGGGTGACATTCACAAATTTTCATCTGTGATATACCCCTGCTCTACCTAGTGGACAAGGAAATACATTTTACTAATTCGTCTGTTACATTCTTGTGTGAAATTTTACCATTTTTGACATGAATAAACCCCTGCTCTGCATAGGTGACAGGGCCCAATTTTTTTTTTAAATCATCTGTTCCATTGGTGGGTGACATTAATCCATTTCTGTCAATGAAAAACCCCTGCTCTGCATAGGTGAAAGGGAACTACATTTCTAAAAATTTGTTTTTAATTGACGCGTGCCCCCTGCTTTTATTCGATGCTTCAACTTTAACAACTTGTTCCACATTTCCGCTCGATCACATTGGAGCCATTGACCTCCCTTGGATGTGGTATCTCTTTCTATCTATCTCTCTCCTGTCTAACGTTTCCAAAATACCCCAGTGACATTCCCTATAATTTTATTAATCATTCCAATAAAAGGGCATCTTAAGAGTCCTGTATTGTTATTTATCGTCACTACCTCCCTGAGTCGTGAGTCTGTAATTGCTGCGCGCCCCCTCCTTTACTTGGAAGCTTCGGCTTCAATAATTTGTCCCACATTTCAGCTTGATCACATTGCAATTATTGACCTCCCTTGGATGTGGTCTCCCTTTCTCATGCTCCCTCTCCGGTGTGGAACCCTGATTTGCCGCTAACCATGATCAACATGGTAAGTGCATAAATGAACATCAAAAGTTGATAGAGCAGATATCCAATTGGATCCTGGACATCACGGGGACGTGCGACATGGCGGAACAGTATGTGTGCACACGCCTACACGTACTGACTGATGGGTCTGCCCCCTTCAACTTCTGGGTCCACAAATTGGGCATATGGCCTGAGCTTGCCCTTTACGCTTTGGAGGTGCTGGCCTGCCCTGCAGCCAGTGTATTGTCTGAATGTTTGTTTAGCACGGCTATATTTCCCAATGTTTTGGGTGTACCCTAATTTAAACAAAAAAAAAAAGCAGTGTAGGCTACCTCATCATCCTCCACCGCCGCTTCAACCTACACCGCCATATCCACCGCCTCCTCAACCTCCTACTCCATATGGACCTCGTCCATATTTTTAAGTAATTTCCCTATCCACAATTGTTTGTAGAGCACTTGTCATGCTCTTAACCACATTTTGCTGCCATTTGCAGCCCTCTAGCCCTCTCCATGACTTTTTTAGAGCCATTTTAGTGCTCAAAAGTTCGGGTCCCCATTGACTTCAATGGTGTTCGGGGTCAAGTTCGGGTCAAGTTCGGGTCCCGAACTCAAACTTTTTTGTGAAGTTTGGCCGAACCCGTCGAACCCGAACATCCAGGTATCCGCTCAACTGTAATCTCTAATCATAGTAACATAGTTCATAAGGCCGAAAAAAGACATTTGTCCATCCAGTTCGGCCTGTCATCCTGCACGTTGATTCAGAGGAAGGCAAAAAAAACATCTTGTGAGGTAGAAGCCAATTTTCCCCACTTTAGGGGAACAAAAAAATTCCTTCCCGACTCCAATCAGGCAATCAGAATAACTCCCTGGATCAACAACCCCTCTCTAGTAGCTATAGCCTGTAATATTATTACGCTCCAGAAGTACATCCAAGCCCCTCTTGAATTCCTTTATTGTACTCACCATCACCAACTCCTCAGGCAGAGAGTTCTATAGTCTCACTGCTCTTACCGTAAAGAATCCTCTTCTATGTTTGTGCACAAACCTTCTTTCCTCCAAACGCAGAGGATGTCCCCTCGTCACAGTCACAGTCCTGGGGATAAATAGATGATGGGATAGATCTCTGTACTGACCCCTAATACATTTATACATATTAAAGAGGACCTTTCATCGGTCCAAACATTGTGAACTAAGTATCATGACATATACAGCGGCACCCAGGGATCTCACTAAACTTACTATTATACTTGGGCGCCGCTCCATTCTCCCGTTATATCCTCCGGTATGTTTGGGGACTTGATTATCACTGCGATGCGATTGGCCAGCGCTACAGCCTAGGAGAAGGAGACGCCCAGCAGAACAAGGGCAGGCTCCTCCTACTATAACCAAGTCCCCGAACATACCGGAGGACATACCGGAGGACATAACGGGAGAACGGAGTGGGGCCCAGGGATAATAGTAAGTACAGTGAGATCCCTGGGCGCCGCTGTATATGTCATGATACTTAGTTCACAATGTTTGGACCGATGAAAGGTCCTCTTTAATTAGATCTCCCCTTAGTCGTCTTTTTTCTAAAGTGAATTACCCTAATTTAGATAATCTTTAAGGGTACTGTAGTAGTCCCATTCCAGTTATTACTTTAGTTGCCATCCTCTGGACCTGTCACCACAAGACATCTGAGAAGCTCTGACAGACGTCTAGAACCTCCTCCTTGAGGTTCCTTTGTTTTGCTTTCATTTTCTCATCTCGTTAGCCTCTCTCAGCTGTCATGTAGTTGCACTGATTGCATCCCTTTAAATCCTTTTCCCATAGTGCATCACTTTGCGGTTTATACAACTTCCTGGAGTGTGTGCATGGTGTTCCTACTTCTGAGTTTTCTACAAGATAAGTTTTGTTCATTTATTTGTGTTTTCTGTTTGCTGGATCCAAGGTGACCCTGACTCCCTTCGTATCTAGTGTAGGGAGCCGGTGGTCGTGTTCCCTCACTATTATAGGGTGTTCAGGTGTTATACAGTCGAGGTACGAGGATATGCGATCATCTACCATTGGGATTTTCGCATAGGCTGAGCAGTAAGGGAGAGAGCCAGGTCTGATGCAGGGCTCTCCCTTTTTGTTCCTTAGTTTTGGATCCAGTCAGTCGTATTTGCATTTTGTGTTTTCTAGTTTCCTGCACACCTTCCGTGACAGGACCCTCTCCAGCTCTGCTATGTCTGCCTTGTTTACAGGAGCCCAGAACTGTACACAGTACTCTATGTGTGGTCTGACTAGCGATTTGCAAAGTGGTAGGAATATGTTCTTATCATGGGGATCTATGCCCCTTTTGATGCAACCCATTATCTAATTGGCCTTGGCAGCAGCTGCCTGACACTGTTTTTTGCCGCTTAGTTTGCTGTTTATTAAAATTCCTAGATCCTTTTCCATGTCAGTGTCACCGAGTCTTTTACCATTTAGTATGTACGGGTGACTTGCATTATTCTTTCCCATGTGCATAACTTTACATTTGTCAGTGTTAAACCTCATCTGCCACTTATCTGCCCAAGCCTCCAAACTATCCAGATCCCTCTGTAGTGGTATACTGTTGTCTTCAGTGTTAATTACTTTACACAGTTTAGTGTAATCTGCGAAAATTGATACTTTACTATGCAAGCCTTCTACAAGATCATTAATAAATATATTGAAGAGAATAGGGACCAATACTGACCCCTGAGGTACCCCACTAGTGACAGTGACCCAATCTGAGTGTGTACCATTAATAACCACACTCTGTTTTCTATCATTGAGCCAGTTACTTACCCACATACAGATGTTTTCTCCCAGTCCGAGCATTCTCATTTTATATACTAACCTTTTATGTGGTACAGTGTCAAATGCTTTGGAGAAGTCCAGATATACGACATCAATTGAGTCACTGCTGTCAAGTCTAGAACTTACCTCCTCATAGAAAATTATTAAATTAATTTGGCATGATCGATCCCTCATGAAGCCATGCTGATATGGCGTTATTTGCTTATTTCCATTGAGATGCCCTAAGATAGCATCTCTTAGAAAACTTTCAAAGAGTTTACCCACAACAGATGTTAAACTTACCGGCCTATAGTTTCCAGCGGTGACGGAGTAAGGAAGAGAGGTAAGTATATTTATTGTTTTAATGGGGGTTGGGGGCATTATAAAAGGAGGCAATCATATATGGAGAGGATGGGGACCATGGACTTGGGGTACTATGGGTGTGGGGAACATTATAAAAGGAAGCAATCATATATGGAAAGGATGGGGGCCATGGACTTGGTGCACTATGGGGGTGGGGGTATTATAAAAGGAGGCAATAATATATGGAAAGGATGGGGGCCATGGACTAGGGGTACTATGGGTGTGGGGAACATTTTAAAAGGAGGCAATCATATATGGAAAGGATGGGAGCCATGGACTTGGTGCACTATGGGGGTGGGGAACATTATAAAAGGAGGCAATCATATATAGAAAGGATGGGGCCATGGACTGGGGGCACTATGGGGGTGGGGGACATTTTAAAAGGAGGCAATGATATATGGAAAGGATGGGGGCCATGAACTGGGGGTACTATGGGGGTGGGGGACATTATAAAAGGAGGCAAAGGATGGTTATCATGGACTGGGGGGGTACTATGGGTGTGGGGAACATTATACAAAGGAGGCAATTATATATTAAAAGGATGGGGGCCATGGACTGGGGGTACTATGGGGTGGGGGACATTTTAAAAGGAGGCAATCATATATGGAAAGGATGGGGGCCATGGACTGGGGGTTCTATGGGGGTGGGGGACATTATAAAAGGAGGCAATCTTATATGGAAAGGATGGGGGTCATGGACTGGGGGGTACTATGGGTGTGGGGAACATTATACAAAGGAGGCAATTATATATTAAAAGGATGGGAGCCATGGACTGGGGGTACTATGGGGGTGGGGGACATTATACAAAGGAGGCAATTATATATAGAAAGGACGGGGGCCATTATTACAATAATAATACAGAGGTGGCCATAATTATTACAATAATACAGAGAGCCCATTATATATTAAAATAATACAGAGAGCATTATACATATGGGCACTATGGGGGGAAGTTAGGTGGTCTTTTTTCTAGTGGCACTACAGAGGGTCATTGTAACCACATGGGGCACTGCAGCGGGTCTTTATAAATACATGAACTACTATAGGAGGTATTATAACTACTGCAGACAGTATAGGGGACTTTATTACTACTGCAAGCTCTTATAGGGGTATCTTATAGAGGGGCCTTGTTACTGCTGGGGGCATTATTACTTAGCACATATTAATGGGGATACTATTGGAGGTACTGTGGGGCAGTGTTCCTCAACTCCAGTCCTCAGGGCCCACCTGCCGGTCATGATTTGAGAATATCCCACAGAATGAATACCTGTGGTAAGTCCTGATGCACTGACAATAATTGTATCATCTGCTCAATACAAAGGAAATCCTGAGCACATGACCGGCAGGTGGTCCCTGAGGACTGGAGTTGAGGAACCCTGTTGTAGGGAACCCTATTACTATTAAGGACAGTTTGGGAGCATATTATCATGGGGGACTATTTGAATAGAACTAGCTCAGTATTGGGGGTAGCAGCAGGATGACAGTGTTTAGGCACCAGGAAGGGACGATGATAGTAAAGTGAGGAATCTAAAAAAAAAATCTGTGAAACTCTGCAGAGACGAGACATGGCTGAAAGAAGGTGTCATGGCGGTCTAATCTCCGAATGAAGACTTTGAGGAAAGTCTACATCCCCGGAGATGTCACTGGATGGATGAGGTATGTGCTGCTGTATTATCCTGTATATTTTGTAGCAATGTATGTAATGTCCATTCACTTATCTGTTTCACGGTAGGGTAGAGGGGAGGGGGTATATAGAATTTGACCCACACTGCCTCAGCCCGGCCCCAGACTTCAGGTCACACTGTGCGTGTTCTGAATTCTGGGGCCTCACACCTATCTACTACAATATCTGTACTGAGAGAGTTATCACTGTGTTATCTGTGGTGTTACATAGGACTGCAGGTGACATCTACTACATTATCTGTACTCAGAGAGTTATCACTGTGTTATCCGTAGTGTTACATAGGACTGCAGGTGACATCTACTATATTATCTGTACTTGGAGAGTTATCACTGTGTTATCTGTGGTGTTACATAGGACTGCAGGTGACATCTACTACATTATCTGTACTCAGAGAGCTATCACTGTGTTATCTGTGGGGTTACATAGGACTGCAGGTGACATCTACTACATTATCTGTACTCAGAGAGCTATCACTGTGTTATCTGTAGTGTTACATAGGACTGCAGGTGACATCTACTACATTATCTGTACTCAGATAGTTACCACTGTGTTATATGTGGTGTTACATAGGACTGTGGGTGACATCTACTACATTATCTGTACTCAGAGAGTTATCACTGTGTTATCCGTAGTGTTACATAGGACTGCAGGTGACATCTACTATATTATCTGTACTTGGAGAGTTATCACTGTGTTATCTGTGGTGTTACATAGGACTGCAGGTGACATCTACTACATTATCTGTACTCAGAGAGCTATCACTGTGTTATCTGTGGGGTTACATAGGACTGCAGGTGACATCTACTACATTATCTGTACTCAGAGAGCTATCACTGTGTTATCTGTAGTGTTACATAGGACTGCAGGTGACATCTACTACATTATCTGTACTCAGATAGTTACCACTGTGTTATATGTGGTGTTACATAGGACTGTGGGTGACATCTACTACATTATCTGTACTCAGAGAGTTATCACTGTGTTATCTGTAGTGTTACATAGGACTGCAGGTGACATCTACTACATTATCTGTACTCAGAGTTATCACTGTGTTATCTGTGGTGTTAAATAGGACTGCACGTGACATCTACTACATTATCTGTACTCAGAGAGCTATCACTGTGTTATCTGTGGTGCTACATAGGACTGCAAGTGATCTACTACATTATCTGTACTCAGAGAGTTATCACTGTGTTATCTGTAGTGTTACATAGGACTGCAGGTGACATCTACTACATTATCTGTACTCAGAGTTATCACTGTGTTATCTGTGGTGTTAAATAGGACTGCATGTGACATCTACTACATTATCTGTACTGAGAGAGTTATCACTGTGTTATCTGTGGTGTTACATAGGACTGCAGGTGACATCTACTACATTATCTGTACTCAGAGAGTTATCACTGTGTTATCTGTAGTGTTACATAGGACTGCAGGTGACATCTACTACATTATCTGTACTCAGAGAGTTACCACTGTGTTATATGTGGTGTTACATAGGATTGCAAGTGATATCTACTACATTATCTGTAAAGGGGACGTGGCAATAGTTGGGGGGGGGGGGGGGGGTTGCAATACTTGGCTTGCCCCGGGTGCTGGCAACCCACCCTATGCCACTGTCTGATGAAGGAAGTAAGCAATGTCAGAATCACTTCTAAAGTAAAATTATTATTTTTTATTATCCGTGATGTCATAGCAGCTGACACATAGATGATGTAATGTTTGATGAGGAGGGTGGGGGCACAGATATGTATGGTCTAACTGATGAAATGAACTATGAAATCATAAAATGATTATTTTTAAACAGTATATAGATATTTAATTCATTAAACCTTTTTACACTTTTTAAGAATTCTGTTCATGTACTTAACCTGCCATGGATATATAGTAACTAACTCCTGTCTATAATAACCAGAGTATATGAACAATAGAATAATGCGCGTTCCATTTCATTTATGTAGATTTGATGTAAACACTGCCACCTAGTGGCCAGCAATGATTTCACAATTCATCATAAAATTGACTAGACGTTTAAATAAGAGAAGTATAAAAAGCATGTGTGGGAAAAACATATTAATTGCTTTTCTGGCATTGTAATTTCATGGGTAAGTAGAGCAGGCATTGATTTCTAACCGTTTAAAATCTCACTTGTCTTTGAACATCTGCTATTGACATTGCACAGTTTCTTACAAGTTACACCCTTCATTTAAATTCACCATTGTCGAAGTGCGAGAAAACATCTTGTGCAGTCAGATGTTCAGTAAAACAGCGCTAACCCTTAAGTTCCCATTCTCACCTCACAGGTTGTATAGTTGGCAGGTATAACACAATTCAAAGCAGAGTAAACATGCTTGATGTAGTGACATGATTTTTATATGATATCAAACTGTAATATTTCTCAACTGTTTGACAAGAGTTTTATAATAGTCAGTAAAGTATTGACCAAGAAATTATGGTCATCTATAAAATATAAGAACACTTGGTTCCTCTAGCTGAATTTCTGAACTGTTTATGTATAGTCTTTCTTTAATTTTTTTACATTTATTTATATATGTATTTATTTATTTATTCTATTTTTGTCTGTTTCTCACTGGCAAGCATGGGGGAGGGTTACTTCTATAACATTTTGTAACTTTTTTCATAACTTGATTTTCTCAGTGCCCAGTAATGATCTAATTAGGCCTAGTCGGTTATTAACAGTTTTGGATACACTTCAGATGAGCTATGATTCTTGCTGGACATAAACATAATTGTAAGCTATATATTCAAACAAATAGAGGAATTACTTGCAAAAGATTAATAGCATGCCCCTTCTAAAATGAATAGAAACAGCAAATATTAGTCACATTTACTAATAGCGTCTAATAGTAAACCAAGTAACCTTAAAGGGTTTATTGAGGAAAGGTCATCAAACCTGCAGGGGTGCGACACCCGAAACCCTCACTGATCAGCTGTTAGAAGAGGACTTCAGTGCCACCGCCTCTTCCTAGTCTAATGACATCACTGTACATTGGTCACATGGTCTAGCTTCAGCTCAGCCTGATTCAAGTTAATGGGGCTCAGCTGCAATACCAAGCACTGCCACTATAACATATACGGTGCTGTCCTTGGAATTATGACGGGAGCCTGTGTCAGCTCCCTGAAACTGCTGATTGGCGGGAATGCGGGACTTGGACCACGCTGATGTGATAATGATGACCTATCCTGAAGATAAGTCATCATTATCTTTTCCAGGATAACCCTTTTAAACGTCACCCTATTTATCATACTGGCTACTGATGGCTGGTAAATCTAATGTATTTATACACTGTCTAGTATTTATTGGCTTAGTTTTACTCTACTCAAATTTTTTGTTGGATGGTCCGCATTTAAGCCATTCCTTTTTACCCTGCCAACTAGCCCCCTTTCTACTAAGACATACCGCCTTGTCGAACAAGGTGTAAAAAGTGTCTTAAAGCTTCTGAAACACATGATAAATGCAGTGCAAAGCATGTATGCCTCTCTGACCAAGACTTTACGTTGCAAGTCTCCACCCTTCACTGGCTTGTGGACTGTCTGACAGCCATGCACTTGGAGGTGAGAAGTGTCTACTCAAAGGACAATATCTTTCAAAGGACAATATTTTTTTATGTTGACTAGACTGACCCCTTTAAAGGTGAAGCTTCATATCTGCCTCTTTTTAGTGATGCCAGCCTTTAGGCCATATTGGACCAGGATGTTAGTGGCACAAAACTGCTGACATGTGAACATCATTATCATGAACAATTAAAGCATACTGATTATTTTAGGTGACTTTTGAGAATAAGCCATCATTTGTGTGTACATAAGAAATGACACTACATTTGACCATTGTCCGACTTTTAGGCTCCATTCACACGTCCGCAGAATGTGTCCGCATCCGTTCCGCAATTTGCGGAACAGGTGCGGACCAATTCATTCTCTATGGGGACGGAATGGATGCGGACAGCACACAGTGTGCTGTCTGCATCCGCAATTGCGGAGAGCATCCCCGATCTTCGGGTCCGCAGCTCCGCAAAAGATAGAACATGTCCTATTCTTGTCCGCAGCTTGCGGACAAGAATAGGCATTTCTATGGGGGTGCCGGGCTGGTGTGTTGCGGACCCGCAATTTGCGGGTCCGCAACACATCACGGACGTGTGAATGGAGCCTTATGCTGCATTTATCACAATTTTTTCCCTCTGCAGGCCCTATTTCTTATTGTCAGTTTTCCTATAACTGAACTCTACACACAATACACATAGAAATGAGGAGATTCTGCTAACCTGTAGTAGCACTATGGGGGACATTATACAGAAATGATAAGCAGTGTAGTTGTGAATCCAGTACTGGAATAGATAGAAAACATAGAAAACATTTCCTGGAAGCAGTATTATCTGTGTAGTCTCTCTTACTACAGCTTCTCCACCCTGCTCTTCCTCACTTCTCCACAGACTTCCATGAGCAGCAGTTGTAACCTGCTGCCCTAGTAAGCTTATAATCGTTTTTCTCCACTGCGTCTTTCAAGTTTTTAGCAGTGATTTCAGAGTGACCAGTGTAGAAGGCAGCGGCAGGAGAGGAAGTGGTTGATAAATGGATAAGGATAGATTTTTTGTTCTGTAATAAATATATATTTCTTATCTTCACTTGTACTATTGAATTACACAAAGATTAATGCAAGAGAAGTGACTTTTTAACTCCATGATAAAACCATTATTGTGTGCTTTCTCAATTGTTATGTGCTACAAAACTTTTTTTTTTCCTGATTTCCTTTGTGCTAAACCATTGACTTCTTAGGCTGGGTTCACAGCTGCATTGTGAACTCCGGCACTCTATTCTGGTCAGTGAGAGTCAACAGAATTTTGTCTGTAGTCTAAGCAGGCTCCTAAAGCACTAAGTCCACGCCAGTGTGTTTTGACCACTTTGATTCCTGCAAATATTAATCCTTTTGGGTTCTTTTCATGACACATTTTAAAATGCAGTGAAACACTATGTGTGGTTAAACCTTTTTTTATGTTTCTAATGTGCTCTTGAATGCTCACTTTAAATTTTCGTAAAGTGTGCCCCACATATTGAAGCCCACATGAGCATTCCAGCAGATATATGACCCCTTCATTTTCACAGGTGCAGCTTCCTTTTAGTTAGAATATTTGTCCATTGCTTTTGGATTTAACGCTCTCAATGGATTGGACCCTATTGAGGGAGCTTCTATTTTTACAAGAAAAACTGAAACCGCACCATGTGAATTTGCTCATCCCATTTTTTGTCCTCACTGGCGGTATTCCACTATGAACAAGGTGAGTTGCTATATTAGGGGCTTTCTTGAAAATAATATCAGGATGAGCTGGTACATCTTTACCAATGACTGGATCGTTCTTTAGGACAGACCATGAATGAAAAATGTGGATACATTGGTATTAATAGAAACGAAGGAGTAATTTTGTGTCTTTTACTGTGGATTTTACGGGTTAAAATAAGAGGGTGGGTCAGATATTTGCTGAAGTGTTTTGTATTTTGTTTTATATTGTGCCATATTGTGATGGAGGGTGGGGGGGGGGGGGGGTAAAAAAAGGACAGCGGAGTGCTACTACCAGGATTTTTATTATGCTATATATTTTAGCTTGTTTGTGAGTATAATAAACCACAAGTTTTTTTTCCTGCATTTGAAGTGCTTCACTATGGTGTGATTTTTTTGGTGCCCTGCAGAGGAATCCAGGAGGTGCGTTTGGAATCCAGAGCTGGGAAGCACTGTTATCCTGTATCAACTCGGTGGGCTTATAGCACGGTGGAAAAAATTCCTTGTTTAGGCAGCGCGGTTCTTCACTTTAACGCATCCTAAAGCACTAACATCAACTTAACTTGGTGGGGCATCTTGGGATCAATATTCTCTGACCACAATACCGATATTCTCCATGGCTTTCCCTGGCCCAGACAGAGCCACTCTCCAAGAAGCAGTCCAGAATTCCTTGCAGTGCTTTCAGAGCCTACTCCAGTTAAAGAGGACTTTTCACCACTTCTGACATGCCTGTTTTAATAGCTACATCCATTCACCATGTAATAACAATTCTGGAGCATCTATTCTTATGGCTCTATATTGTGCCATACCTTTAGTATTTCTGCTAGAAGTTATGACTGAATTGCTAGCAGTCTGCAGTAAGGATAAAGAGGGGTGGTAACCAGTTGGGGGTGTTGGGGGATGTTGCTATCAGGAGTGGTGAAAGATCCTCTTTAAGGGTTCATCTCAGACACAGTAGTCCCAATCAAGATGCTGGGTAAGACAATAGGGTAACTATTCATGCACCAATCCACAGGGGAGTGCAGAAAGAACAGGAATGGTAGTAGCTTTAATGAGAGTAGTAGTTACTCATGGTAGCATACCTCTCACTGTGTCATGCCCCTCGGACCATGCAATGATGGGTAGTGCACAACCTTACTACCCTTCAGGGCTCACTCTAGTACCGAGGGTTAGCCTGCCTGGTTATTGGTTGGGGAGCCCTTGCTTGTGATGAATTGTGAGTTGCGAAGCAGGGTCCCCTGAAGCACTGGAGGCAATGATGAGGCAGACTTAACCATAGAAAAATTATTCACTGAAGAAGAAAGTTCAAGTACAGCAGTTTAGTTCTCAGCGTGCATGGATTGGCAGTTTTTACACAAAATGCAATGTCCACATTTATTACAGTTTACACGGCTGCAGAAGTATTTAAGAGGCCAAGTTCTTTCTCTGAAGCAATATTCCTCACACTGCACTTCTCTATCCTACTTAAGTACACACATCTAGAAATAGAGGTGCACAATATTCTCCCCACAGCCCCCATATTACAGATACATTTTTTCACCTTTTTAAGTTGCTGTACTCACAATCAAAGCCCCAATATCTCAGCGGAAAGTAGGTCTTTAGCAAAGTTCCACAGTCTGCATGTAAAATATGTGCAGGTACCTGAAGACTTATATTTCGTGAACGAGTTAAAATCTAGAAAAGAGGCAGCACTTTTCAAAATTTTTACAAGTTATTGAATCCTGGTCCATGACCTTGAGTGGAATTGCACCCAACTCTTTTTTGAGTGTGCTGCTTATCTTTTTCTATTACAGTTTCCTGAACAAGTTAGCTATGGAGTCCAAAAGTCCTTTTAGACGAATTATCTCCACAGAGCTTATGCACTGGGATGCTCCACAAGTATATAATTTGCTCTTTGCTTCTCTCTGGATGTTTCTGTCCCATGGGCTGTTCTCAGTTTGCAACATTGTCTAGACACTGTCTGCTAACACTAAGTATGTGTACTATAACCCCCCCCTAGTTATGGTTAATAAGACCGACTAAAGAGGTTGTGCCTTTTTTTTAAAGGGCTTCTGTCACCCCACTAAACAGTTTTTTTTTTGTGTACTTATAATCCCTATACTGCGATTTATCCATACATAATGTTATTAATCATTTTGGTTCAGTAGATTTTGCTAAAAACGTACTTTTATAATATGTAAATTACCTGTCTACCAGCAAGTAGGGCGGCTACTTGCTGGTAGCAGCCGCATCCTCCTATCATAATGACGCCCCCTCCGCATGTTGATTGTCAGGGCCAGCGAACGGGATCGTAATCTGCTGGCCCTGTTTGCATTCAAAATCTGGCGCCTGCGCCGTACCTGTCTTCAATCGGCGCAGGCGTACTGAGAGGCGGACACTCCTTCGGCGCTCCATCCTCAATGTGCCTGCGCCAGGTGTAGATGTGACGTCATCGGCGCAGGCGCATTGAGAATGGAGTGGCCGAGCGAGCGTCCGCCTCTCAGTACGCCTGCGCCAATTGAAGACAGGTACGGCGCAGGCGCCAGATTTTGAATGCAAACAGGGCCACCAATTTACATATTATAAAAGTAAGTTTTTAGCAAAATCTACTGAACCAAAATGCTTAATCACATTATGTATGGATAAATCGCAGTATAGGAATTATAAGTACACAAAAAAAAATAAGCAGTTTAGTGGGGTGACAGAAGCCCTTTAAGCTATCCCCTATAGCCTATCTCCAGCGCTCCCACAGAGAATAAATGGAGCAGCAGTGTGCATGCACAACCTGCAGCTCCACCAGACTAGGGGAACAGGATCCCCGTTCTCAGGATCAATGGGAGTCCCAGTGGTCGGATCCCCAATAATTGTATAGTTATCCCCTATCCTCTGAATAGGCAAAACTTATAAACTGCAGGTTACATACAGAAAATGCACATATTACATATAAAAGAACATTTTTAACCCTTTTAGAAGTGGAGCACTGTCCTAAAGCAGGATTCTAAATTCACATTCCTAACAAAATCTGAGGATCAACAGCTCTGGCTCATTGGCCAGAATCACTTCACTTTTACGCAACAGGCCAGTTTGCTACCACCACTTTATAGGTTAATGAATAAATCCTGAAACCTTTTCTATATCTATTTAACATGCATTGTTAATAATATCTAAACTGGGAACAATGTCCATGCACAACATATGTGGGGAAATAACTCATTCTCCTAGCAAATGGTTTGAAAAGAAGGAGCCGTAGTTACTGTAGTCAGAACTCTGGTATGAAAAAACTTTGCAGTTGCACTGTGTATCCTCAGGCTGTTTTGAGGTACAATCACATCATGATCTGTAAATAGGCTTTGCAGTTTATGGATATTCTATTTTTTGAAAGGTTTGGAAGATTTGCTAATTCCATTAAAACACTAGTCTTGCTTTAGCTTGTCCTCTGTGGACAGAGAAAGAATTTGTTACCGTGGCAAGATAACTTAAAGGCCATAATAATGAGCTGTGATCGCTCATGATTCATCCTGCAGACATAGCTTAGACTCCTTAGCCCATCTTTTTTTTTTTTTTTTTATAAATGTTGCTCTCACAAAGCAATAGATTTCCTCTTTCTGTGGAGCATAGTGTTAACTTTTCACCACCTTTTTTTTATAACTTACTAATGTAGCACATCTGTAAGAGCAGCTTTCCAATAGTCAACGTTGCCCTGTTTTGGCATTCAAACTTCCCGTATTAACGTACAGATGCAAAAGGATAGTGATATTTTTATTACATAAACAGTGTAGTAACATGTAACTGACGTAACAACATCACCTCCTGGTACAAAAAAGTGACATTCCCTATTTGGGGAATTTTAAACTAATTTTAAACATGTTCAGCGACCCACTGATGAGTGATGTTGGATGGGAAGGGGTGGTAGTGATGGCACAAATAGGAATAGCAGGTGGTTCATGATAGCTGTTCCCTCTCTGAAACTCCCTGGGGGCAGTGCGGTGAATAGAGGTGGCACCCTTTCTTCCCTGAAGTCATATCCTGGCCCTTTTGAAGACTCCTGTCTGGTGGTAGTTGGGGTGTCCTTGATGGTGAACAGTTGACAAAGTGCAAGGTACCAGGGAAGGTATAGGGCCAAATAATGGCAGTGGTGTAATGTTGGTCAAGGCAATGATCAGGCCTGTGTAGGAGTAACAAATTCACCCTTTGTTACTGAGGTAGTTTACTTCATAAACAAAGACACTGGCATTCAGTTTAGACTCTCCAGAGTTCGTACACAATACTTCTAAAGCTGCACATGGATAACAGGCAGAAAGATGACTGACTGAGTCTCTCTCTCTGTCACGCTTCGGTGTGGGAGGGATACACCACACTGAGCATAAGAGGAAAGGGGAAAACAGGGAATCCGGCCTGAAACCCAGGGAAGGAAAAAGGACACATCCTAGTAAAACCCTAGCTAAGATCCTGACTGACTACCAGTATGAACAGACCTCAGAGGTAGGTGTGTTCATACACAGGAATACCTAGAGAACTATCTAGCCCTATAGGACCCTGGTACTAATGGCAGGGATGAGACTATCTATTCCTTCAAATGGAAGGATGAACAGGAGTTTCCTACAGGCCTAATACAAACAATAGGGAGCATGCAACACACAGAACCAAAACAAAATACAAGAAGGAAAAGGAAAAACTTAACTTTAAAGGAGCTATGTAAGCACCTGGAAATCCACCGAGATCCACACACCAGCCATCCAAAACTGAAACTGAAGCTAAAGCTATAAACCGCACAGCATAGTGGGAGAAGCAACTATAAATAAGGAAGGTTAAATGACCACATTAGCAACACCTGAGGCAAGGGCACTCTCTCAAATCCAAATCCAAGGCGACCAAAAGGGTGAACAATCCCAATATGTACTACAATTTCCACAGTGGGGTTTAGCTCCTCCAGCATGTAACTAATCTGTTGTAAACGTGTGGTGGACGCCTCAGTTGATGTACCCTTTCCACTAGTAGTAAGCCTTGTTGCCAGCGCAAAAATGATTGCACTTAATGTCTGTCCTTTGCACCAGTCCTTTAAGTTTTGCCCTCAACAGTCTGTATATTCTGTACTTCTTTCTCTCTCAAAGGAGGGTAACATTTCCCCAGCATGCAAAGATGGAGGCTTTTTGGAGTAGGCCTCACACTGCTCGGGCACATTCAACTGCTTCCTTACTCTCTGGCTGCTTGAACCACACTTACCTCCTGACCCAAAGAGGAAGGGCCCATCTCCTCTCACTGAGCAGGGCCAGCTAACTAATCCATGTTCCCATTTCAGCTCTTGGATTGCAAACATCTCAAAGAAAAAGTGAATTAACATTAACATTAACAATAGTCATTAACCCATTTCATAACAAATTAAGTATGGCAGTATCCCTCTGGGGTACTGCATATGCAAATCTAAATTCATGTTACAGCAGGGGTGTAGCTATTGGAAAATGTGGCGCATATGCCTATGGTGGTGTGGGAATCTTAACAATTTCGGAAGTGTGGCTTAGAGCTTTTAAGGGGGTGGTTAATATAAATCACCTGAAATCTTAAACCGCACAGCCTTACAAAGAAGTGTGTGAAATTGGACTATGTGAGTTGGACTGTTATTGCTCAGTGAGGTGTTTACTGTGTGATGTACTAATGTGCCCCATTTTTCATTTGCAGATACTGTACCTGTAACAGTTTAGTGCCGGCTGTGTTACAAGTGATATTGCAGGGCTGGCTGAGCATGGCGCTGCACAGGCTTTGTTGAGGGCAGGTCTTTTGTGTCACGTTATACAGTATTGATGGAGAACTGAAGCAGCAAACTGTCTGGTTTTCTGATTTAAGAGTTGGGTTTGGCCAAGGAGTCATGATAGAGCTGTTCATCCTAAGAGTCTTTTGGAAGGTGAACTGCTGAACTGTTGTCCTAACATACTTCATTGGCTGAAGTGTGTCACCGCTGCGGCCAGTCATTAGTGGAGAAGTCATATTTTGTGTGTTGAAAAGGATCAGGAACAGATACCAGAAGCGCTAAGAAAACTGTGAGAATTCCTTTTAAAAAAGCCCTATTTTCACAGATTTGAACCCCATTCTGCTCTGTGCAGTTATTGTCTATCGTGGCTGGAAGGTAGTGAATGCTTGCTGACGTACTATTATGGCACAGTGATGACTCAAGAGTTGTACTCATGCCATAACTTGCAGGCGCTAGCTGGCATTCCATTTTAGTGCCCGGGATGGGAGATAACTCTGCCTCCACTCATGCAATCCCTTAAATGACGCAGTCAATGCTGACTATGGGATCTCAGTGGTTAGAGAGAAAAAGCGTGCTCAATCTCATTCCCTTGCTATAAAAACTGATTAAAATTTTACAACAAAATAGTACCACTTCTGCATTTTTTTAAAACATTTCAAAATAGCAGTCTGAAGTCTTTGAATTGCTAATTTTAAATGTTTTAAATATGCAGAAATGATTACCGAATTCATCCACTGAAGTCTCATGCGACTTCAGGTGAAACAAAGTTTGGCAATACATTTTAAAGCTGTACGGAGACAGTATTAAAATTGAAGTTTTCTAACTAATCGACTTTGGATCGATGATCCGAAGCTCTATTCGCTCAAGACTAGTGATGACACAAAAACAGATTATTTAAAATAAAATAGTTTTTATTGTCCAAAAGTAGAAAAACATTAAGAACTATATACCTTTTGTATTGGCGTTATCATTCTGACCTGTAGAATAAAGTTATCTTGTCCCTTATTCTGCACGGTAAACACAATAAAAGCAAAAACCCCAAAACTTTGCTGTATTTCATGCTATCACCTCACAATTTCTTAAATAAAAGTTACACAATGCATTTGATGTACTCAAAATAGTGCCTTTTTAAAAATGCAACTTGAGCTTCAAAAATTAAACCTTGATACAGCTATGTTGAAGGAAAAATAAAAAAATTATGGTTTTTGAAATGCAAATATAAAAAAATAAATAAAAAAAACATGGCCTTAGAGGGTTAAAAATGTACTGGCCATACAATCATTTTAAGATTAAAGGGTCTTCTACACAAAAAAAAAAAAAAAAAATGAAAAAAATGGAAGTTATATAATTATGCTATAGAATACAGTTAAAAAGCTTATACGAGTGACAGAGAGAGTTTGAAAGTGTGCCACTCGATTACTATATAGGCCGGAAGGTCTTTCTTATAATGAAAGGCTTGATTTGCTTAGGGGTAATTTTATTAATATGTTTACATATAAATTATGTCAAAAAAGTTGCAAGTAATTTTTTCCAAGAACTGTACAGATGAAGGGGACATTCTGTACATGTGGTGTTTAATAGGCAGTTTAAAAATCAACATATGAAAGGATTCTTTACAGATAATGCAGTCAAACTGTGGAATGTCCTGGCCGAAGAGGTAGTCATGGCAGATACTATGACAGAAATTGACGCCTTTCTTTATGTCGCACAGGTCCACTTCACCAGCTCTTCTACAAGTCATGGCTCTTACATTCTGACCAGATCTGGTCCTATCCTTATTCCTTTGATGCCACATTATATTTTGATGTAAGGTTTGTATGGTTATTGATGTAGCTTGGTTATATATTTCATGTCCTCATCTTTGGACGCTAGTGGACTCTGTTTAGGTGTTGGTCTTATTTATCACCAACACAAAGTTATATTGTATACAATTTTTAACATGTCTATGTGTTAGTGTTGTCTAATAAAAATTGTTTTTTATTCATTAGTATTTGCGGGATGTGCATTTCTGTCATGGTTCTCTTGACTGTACTTCCGTCCTTGTTTTTGCATAGTGTGTTTTGGACCACCACTTTTGCACTCCCGATTGTTGATTTATATCTGTGTGCCCCCTTAATTTCATTGTTGCTATCCTCAGAATGGGCCATCATTATCTACTCAGAGGGGGTCTGACACCCACACTCTCGCTGATCAGCTGTTACTGAGTAGCTCTGGCAACAGGGTCTGTTGTGTACTGGATACAGCTGGTTACTGCAGTGCTGCTCCCATTGAAATGAATGGATCTGTGTAGTTCCAGAGCTGCTCTCAAATAGTGTTGATCACGAATATTCGAATTGCGAATTTTAATCGCGAATATCGGCACTTCGCGAATTCTCGAATATTTAGAATATCGCAAAATATAATCGTAATTGCGAATATTTGATTTTTGGGAAAATACCAGTTCATGCGAATTTTTATTGCGAAAATTTGTATGCAATCAAGAAAATAATGCCTGGAGATCATGAATTCGCGAATTCTCGAATATATGGCGAATATTCGCACAAATATTCGCGAAATATCGCGAATTCGAATATTGCCCCTGCCGCTCATCACTACTCTCAAACAGCTGATCAGGGGGAGGGGTGCAGGAGTACTGGTGAAATTATATGTCATCCTCAAACAGATCTAGTATCTGAATTAATATATCAGATATAAAGAAGAGCGAATATCATGTTATGAAATTCGTTCACGCTTTGTTTGATGGTAAAAGTAGAATTGCGTTATGGATTCTGTTACCACGGACCATAACGCAATTCTATGATGGAATGCATAACGGAATGCCTTTAGAGGCATTCCGTTATTCATTCCGTCATAATAGAAGTCTATGGACTACAAAACTGATCAGTCCCATTTCCGTTATGCAGGGGAGTCCTCTCCTACATAACAGAAACGGGATGGATCCGTTATGCAGCCCATACACTTCTATTATGCCGGAATGAATAACGGAATGCCTCTAAAGGCATTCCGTTATGCATTCCATCATAAAATTGCGTTATGGTCCGTGGTAACGGAATCCATAACGCAATTCTACTTTTACCATCAAGCGAAGCGTGAACGAATTTCAAAATATTAAATTCGCTCATCTCTAATCAGATACATCATATGAATAATCAGGATTTACAACATGCAGTGAAATTTAAATCCTTTCCTTGCTATTCAAATAAAGAGAACTTCGTAGCAAAAAGACCCTTGTGCAGCATAGCCATGAATTAACCATATTAATCCACTGGCTAAATAGTATATATTGGTACTACTAAGCAGATCATACATGTTTCTTTTGCCTTAACTACATTATGTACATTTCCGCATAGCAACTTTGTGTGGCAATTTTCCACCTCAAATAAAATATGTGAAAAATGTTACTGAAATGCCAGTGTTCTGCAGCTATGTAACAAATGGAATAGGAGTGTAGGATTACTATGCAAATCACCATGGTGATGGTCATTTACCATAGCACGTTTGTTATTGGTGTGAATGACAAAGACCAGACGATATACGAAAATTTTATAAACTTGCCCTACACAGTTGTTCAAAAATGTTCTGTCACTCTTCTTGCCTTGACATGAAATATTAAACATTGTTTAAAAGAGCTTTACTATTGAACACAGATGTGTTTTATCATTTTTCCTATGAAGAAGTAAATGAATAAAAAAAAATATATATATATAGTGTAGATATACAAAGTACATATATATATATATATATAGACACATTATAAAAAAAATTATATTATTTATTACTTATGAAGCATTGTACAGAAATCTTTATATTCAGAGAGCTCACCGTCTGCAAACATTTCTACAAGTGATCACCATTTTCATCAATATGCCTATGCATTACTTAAATGTTATCTCTCTCTCTCTCTCTTTCTTTCTCACTCTACGTGTGTGATTGAAATCCCACTGCTGGTGTTTTTGCATTGCATTTAGGTGCCAGGAGTGCCACCTTATGGTTTAGTAGAAAACAGTTACATTTTCTGCAGCTTTTAACAATGTTTTGCACCTTCTATAACACATATGAAATCATAAACATATATGCTTAATGCTATAACTTCTCTGTGTACAGATTATATAAAATACTGCAACAGCCAATGTGGCACTGAGTTGGGTGGTTTGTAGAATAATATTCTTCTTGGATATTTAGCAATACTGTGTGTGAGAGAGAGTTTATTACAAAACTATGCAGTTCGGATATGTCATCACCAGCAGATTTCTAATTGTTAATTAAGAGAAGAAAGTATGAACCATTGGTCACATTCTTCATGCAGTTTGTTCTAAATGATTTGTTAGTTCATATCCGTATTAGACAATGCTAAGTTAAAATACTTTAAAGACATTTGTACAACTGTAATCTCTGAGGTTTCCATCTGACTGCTTTCTTCAATGACTATCTTATCTATTCATTAAAAAAAACCTTTTTATACAAATGATATATTTTCCATTTCCATGTTTTGATTGATAATGACTTGGACATTATTGAATATAATTAAGTTTGGATGTAATCAGATATTGAAACTGGGGTAGCTATGTACTGTAGAACTGAACAAAACATAGAAGAATTACAGCTGAAAAGGACCCCAATAGTCAATTTAGTGTGCCCTTATTTATTGTTATGTAAGGATAGATATCTGTTATCCCAGACAGGATTAACTTCACTTACTGTAGATTTCCCAGCCATATCTGCTGGAAGTTTGTTTCAAGCATCTACTACTCTTTCCATAAAATAATATTTTCTGACATTACTTCCCATTGTTTCTCCTTGTTCTTATATTCAGTTTTTTATTAAAAAGACTTCCATCTTGAACCTTATTAAATCCCTTAATATAAAGTTTCTAATCATGGAAACAAACATCAGGACACCCAAATTCCCCTGTGACACATAAGAGACTAGCCAGAGATGGGACATTTTATTTTTGTGTCACTGGTATCCAGATTTTTCACCTCGTTGTTTTTCCTCTGTAGTAGTGAAGTCAGAGAAGTGCCAGCCAGTCATTCTCATTTCCTATGCTTTATATTGTTTGTTAAGTTTTCTCAAAATTCTTATTATGTTTTTCAGTATCTGAGTGATAAATCAGCAGTTTCCTCGTAGTATGAATACACATCTATCCCAGGCAAGTTTGAGTTTCCTTAATGTTAATTTTCCACTACGTCAGCAAGAAGTCTGTTTTATCCATTACTCTTTCAGTGTAATAATACTTTCTAACATTGCTCCTTATGATCTTTCCCCAGCTTCTGTCATGTCTCTTTCTTCTTTTGTTCCTGTCCTTTGCACCTGTAACATAACACATGATTATAGATTTGTATCTACCACCATAATGGTTCTGTCTAGCTTTATGTACTATACATACACCATCCTAACACAGGCAAGCAATAAGCATGCATTCAGGGACAAGTCTGTGAAATCGAATTAACCAAATCTGAAGCATAAAAAGACACTGCAAAGATTCCATGTCAAACCTGTGCTGCCATTGATCACTATGCAAGCAAGATGATTATTATTGCTGTTTTCTTTTTTTAATCTATATATTATTTGTTTTTTTACTATAACTTGACTATTTACTTTATACAATACAAGCAAATTAGCATTTTTTACCAGATATCTATCGCTTTTAAATATTAAGATATTTAAAAAACTATATGAAAAGCAAAATATTTTCAGATATATAAATAATATACAGTATATAAATATTGTCTTTTTTTTAA
This sequence comes from Bufo gargarizans, assembly GCF_014858855.1. Taxonomy (NCBI): domain Eukaryota; kingdom Metazoa; phylum Chordata; class Amphibia; order Anura; family Bufonidae; genus Bufo; species Bufo gargarizans. Next base: position 182,775,581 of record NC_058083.1, read on the forward strand.
ATATTTTTAGGTTTTTATCATTTTAGGAAAAATCACAGACTAGAGTGGCCTTACTGGGAAGAAATGCTCAAACCCCAAATACTGTAGTGTATTTATAACCGGGGGAGCAGATCTTCCACATGTGATCCATTGCTAACCCTAGCAACCCCCAGCAAAAATGCATGCAATGGAGGATGCTGGCAGCGGACCACATATACCACAAAAACATCCTACACAAGATGAAATAATGTGTGGATGAAAATATAAGAGTAAAAAGATCACTGCAAATGGTGCACAACACTAATATGCAACTGGTGCACCATTTGCAGTGATCTTTTTACTCTTATATTTTTGTTCACACATTATTTCATCTTGTATAGGATGTTTTTGTGGTACATGTGGTCTGCTGCCGGCATTCTACATTATATGCATTTTTTCTGGGGATTGCTGGCAGCAACGGATCACATGTGGAGGATCTGCTCCCCTGGTTATAAATATGCTACAGTATTTGGGGTTTGAGCATTTCCTCCCAGTAAGGCCACTCTAGTCTGTGATTTTCTTGATATGTATTTAATTTGCGGACGCTTATCGTTGGTAACATTCTAGTGCACCTGGTAGCCTGTGTCACATGGCTTGCTATAGATGGGGCCTCCAGCCTCCTCCCTCCTCCCATTGTATTAGTGATCTTACTTTGCAGGTATGTGGGAGTTTGGCTGTGAGTCGGACCTTGGCACCTATTGGACAGTGTTCACACACTATGGGTAGGTTATAGATACCTTGGTGTGGTGCACGGGCTCTGATATGTTCCTGAAAGGAATATATTGGCTAAAATCTCATTTTTTAACATCAGTGTGAGGGTTTAGCCTTGTATTGTCAGTTGCATATTAGTGTGGTGCACCATTTGCAGTGATCTTTTTATTATTTTATAAAATGTAAAAATATATTTCTTACGAGCACTGAACATCTAGTTTCTACCTACTTTACTCTTACCCATGAATACATTTATATTAGGTAAACTTTGAATAACATGTCTGCATTCTTCTTAGAGGAGGGACAACACGTGTTAATGCAAGTGACAATGTGCAGAGCCTCAGACAGAGGCTTAGATATTCTATAAAAATATCTCCAAGTTGATAAACTACAGCTCAGGGCATTCAAGACAGGAACTGGCAATGTGAGATTAGATTCAGAAATGGTAGCAGACAAAACAAACACTTGTATTATGCAGTGGTGGCCTTTATGGCGAATCTAAACCTAAATACTACCAAAGAGACAATAAAGCTATTTATGTTGTTTAAAAAATAACTTTTATACACCTAAACACCCCATTTTGTACTGGGTTGTCCTTGGTTTACATGAACATTTTCACTTTAAATATATATTTAAAGCAGCCATTCTCTTTTTATCACAAATGGAAGGAAATGTTGTAACCCCTTACTAAGGTCTACTAGCTCTGAATGGTGGCATACTCCTTGTTCTCAATGTATAGTATAGGTTACTAATTACAATATATACTCTTAATTTATAGAAAAAAAATATTTACTGTAAAACTACTTATTTCCATTGATCATATTTTCAGCTCTGTTTACTTCTAAATCAGCTGTAAATATTCTGCAGCTTTTTGGTATCTGTCTTTAGTTTATCCTCACTCGCAGCCTTATAAATTAAAGAGGTTGTGCCAGTAATATAAATGGATCCCATCCAACAGATGTTATAGCACTTTCCACAAATTCCACCATTTATGAAAACTGTCTTATTCTAAAGTTATTAGCCTATCATTGCATCTTGTGACATTTTTTATTTTATTTTTTCAGTTGCTGTAGGGTGCATCCTGCCTTGGAGCCATGTAATGTAGGGGATACAACCGTTGTTAGTGAGAAAAAGGGACGTGGTTAGTGTCACCTGATCTGCTGATGTCAGGACATATCTCACTGCCCTAAAGCATGATGGGACTGCAAATACATGACAAACCAGGAAGTAGCATATACTTAAAGGGACACTGACAGGCCCAAAAAGCATATTTAGGGGTATATATGACAGTATAGGTCTTATAAAGTGTATTAGAATCATCTAAGTATCCCCCCTGTCCGCCTCATAAATACAGTAATCTGAAGTTTTATAACCTGCTTTCCTGGTGTTCAATCTGCCCAAGGGGCGGTGCTTCATATCAACTTGATATGAAGCACCGCCCCTTGGGCAGATTGAACGCCAGGAAAGCAGGTTATAAAACATCAGATTACTGTATTTATGAGGCGGACAGGGGGGATACTTAGATGATTCTAATTACCTTTTATAAGACCTATACTGTCATATATACCCCTAAATATGCTTTTTGGGCCTGTCAGTGTCCCTTTAAATACGCGGGCTCGTAGTTAGGATTCTCAACTCATATTACAGTTATTCTGTTTCATTAGGTTTCGGTTTTTAATTCATAGTAGCAGAAGTGTAATCTGTACTAGTATTCTTGCCATATGAAAACAGGAATACAAAAAATTAATTACAGACCTCTTTAAAAGTCAATGGGATCCATCAGGATAAAATGGGTAATGTGTACAGGGTAAGGATGAGAGATTTGATTCAAACCAAGTTTGTTATGAATTAAAAATAAATTTGTCTGCCAAATGAACCCAATGCTTATCAGGTTTGGTTTGGACAAATTCAGTAAAACTGCATACATTTTACTGCACATATTGGCATGCAAAACCATAAGGGAGGAAGAAGAAATATGCTCACATGACCCTGGGAAGAAATTGAGGGGAAGAGTCAGAGGCTGAAAAACAGCAAATTAGCGGTGGTAGCTAGCAGGGAGATGTATCCAGGGTGGTGTCAGTAGGGGCAGTGGTAGTGGCAGTGGTACTTTGGGCAAATACAGAGCAGGGAATTGGAAGGGAGTTCAAAGACCTCACAATGACATATCACAGTATAAGAAAAGTGGTGGGGAGAGTGAAGATTCCCCACCAATTGTCTTAGACTGTGTGTGTTGGACAGGACCTGGGTGCCAGATTGGAGTGCTGGGGAGGAGATAGCATCAGAGCAGGAGGATGGTGACAGAGGTAGCAATAAAGACCAGTGGCAAGAAACATCCTCCTGGACTTGCAATGACAGAATAGTATGCCGTTATATTGCTTAATGTGCAATTCCAATTCCAACTCACTGGAATTTCATTTTACACATACTAGAGTGTCTGTACAAACAGCATAAAGCTGTGAATGAGTTTGTCATTCACCAGACCACCTCAGCAGGGAGCATGTGTAGTTTCATGGTCAGACAGTGGCAGCTCATCAGAAATGCCTGTCACATGCTGAAACCCTTCAAAGAGGCCACAAAATTTGCCAGTATGGACAACTGTGGCATGAACAATGCCACCCCTGATATTTATCTTTGAACAGACGCTCATGCTTATTAAACAGGGGATGACAGTAAAAGAATAACAACTAATGCATCTTGCTGCCTGCCCTATAGCTGTTGGAAACCCACAAGGAGAAAGTCCCATCTAGGAGGAAGATAAGGATGAGAAACTGCCACTAGAGGACGAATCAGGGGTGGAGGAGCAGGAAGATGATGATGACACTGGCCAGGGGTGAGCGAATCGCTTTTCGGATCCAAGATCTGAAGTTGATTCCCCAACTTTGTTTTATTGTTGTATGGAAACCTGTCTCCATACAGCATTAAAACGTATGGGCTTCGCAGAGGCAATCTTCGTTAAGTCTGAAGTTACACGAGACGTTAGTGAAGAACTTTGGCCTGCAATTTTAAAAACATTTTAAAACAGCAATCTGAAGTCGGCTTCAGTGCCGAGGTACAAGATTGTACCGAAGCCGACTTCAGATCACTGTTTTTAAGATGTACCTAAAAGTTGTAGAATCAAAGGCCTTCAATGAAGTCTCGTGTGACTTGCGACTTAACGAAGTTTGCCTCTACAAAACCCATACATTTTAATGTTGTACGGAGACAGATCTCCATACAGCATTAAAATGAAGTTGAGAAATGAATCAAATTTGGATCTTGGATCCCAGAGCCCGATTCGCTCACCCCTATCAGTGGGGGGTGGAACAGGAAAGAACTGGCTCCTCGGGCACGCTGGCCAGAATGGCAAGCTCTATGCTTACTTGCTTACCTAATGACAGATGTAATATTGACATGAAAAACTTTGCCATGCATTTAGACCCTAGCTATCAAAGCAATATGGAAGAATGTTTTCCTCCTGCTGAAAGGGAGGCCAAATTAATTTATTACCAGGAAACACAGAGTATGCAGCTTGCAACAGCTTTTGCCGAGCAGGTGTCTCAAATGGAGGCTCCTCCTTGCCCCCCACAGACTCCCCCACCTCTCGCCTTCTCCACTGCCACACATACAAGAAGCCACTGCAGCAGCCAGTTCAGTCTCCTCAACATGATAGAACATTGTGTTCACGTGCCGCACCAGGCTGTAGCAAATGGAGATCTACTGCCTCAATGCCCAGGTTCAGTCCTACCTGGACTCTAGCCTTTCTCCATCACATACACTATTCCCTTACCCCTTGGACTTCTGGGCAGGCAGACTAGAACAGTGGCCCAAACTGGCCCAGTATATTTCAAGTGGACATGAAATATACTTACTAATAAAGAAGCTCTGCTTCTATAATGGCCGTGTTTTGCACCTACAAGCCTATCATTTAGGGTAGAACCATATTGGTCCAATAATCCCTATCCAGTGTTTGTTCCCAATTAAAAGGGAAAATATTTTCAGAACAAGCCACTTTTTATTCTGACATTTATCATTTGTACGTGTATAAATACAGGCAAGCATTCTGTCCATGTTAACACTTTTTGTAGGCTTGGTCACTCACCATTGCCACAGTTTTTTCCCCTTAACACTGTGTGTGTTTAAACACCATCTACCCCTGATAAGAATCTGTAGAGGGAAGTGCCAAGTAGTTATATACACTGCTCCCATTTTGCATGAGCTGAACTCAAAGATCAAACATTTTCTACATACACAAAAGACCCATTACTCTCAAATATTGTTCACAAATCTGTCTAAATCTGTGTTAGTGAGCACTTCTCCTTTGCCGAGATAATCCATCCCACCTCACACATAATAAAAGGACACTCTGAAATGTGCACAGTTTTGCCTCACGCAGTGCAACACATCTCCGTCGCATAGAGTTGATCAGGTTGCTGATTGTGGCTTGTGGAATGTTGGTCCGCTCCTCTTCAATAGCTGTGCGAAGTTGCATAATATTGGCAGGAACTCGAACACGCTGTCGTATATGCCGATTCAAAGCATCCCAAACATGCTCAATGGGTGACATGTTCGGTGAGTATGCTGGCCATGCAAGAACTGGGATGTTTTCAGCTTCCAGGAATTGTGTACAGATCCTTGCAATATGGGGCCGTGCATTATCATGCGGCAACATCAACATGAGGTGATGGTCGTGGATGAATGGCATAACAGTGGGCCTCAGGATCTCATTACGGTATCTCTGTGGATTTAAAATGCCATCAATAAAATGCACCTGTGTTCGTTGTCCATAACATACGGCTGCCCATACCATAACCCCACCGCCACCATGGGCCAATCGATCCACAACGTTGACCTCAGCAAACCGCTCACCCACACGACGCCACACGCGCTGTCTGCCATCTGCCCTGGACAGTGAAAACCGGGACTCATCCGTGAACAGAACACCTCTCCAACGTGCCAGATGCCATTGAATGTGAGCATTTGCCCACTCAAGTTGGTTACGACTGCGAACTGCAGTCAGGTCCAGACCCCGATGAGGACAACGAGCATGCAGATGAGCTTCCCTGAGAAGGTTTCTGACAGTTTGTGCAGAAATTCTTTGGTTATGCAAACCGATTGTTGCTGCAGCTATCCAGGTGGCTGGTCCCAGACAATCATACAGGTGAACATGCTGGATGTGGAGGTCCTGGGCTGGTGTGGCTACACGTGGTCTGCGGTTGTGAGGCAGGTTGGATGTGCTGCCAAATTCTCTGAAACGCCTTTGGAGATGGCTTATGGTAGAGAAATAAACATTCATTACACGGGCAACAGCTCTGGTAGACATTCCTGCAGTCAGCATGCCAATTGCATGCTCCCTCAAACGTTGCAACATTGTGGCTTTGTGCTGTGTGATCAAACTGCATATTGTGGGAAGTCTAAGGCACACCTGTGCAATATTCATGCTGTCTAATCAGAACCTTGATATGCCACACCTGTGATGTGGGATGGATTATCTTGGCAAAGGAGAAGTGCTCACAAACACAGATTTAGACAGATTTGTGAACAAAAGTTGAGAGTAATGGGTCTTTTGTGTATGTAGAAAATGTTTGATCTTTGAGTTCAGCTCATGCAAAATGGGAGCAATACAAAAAGTGTTGCGTTTTAATTTTTGCTCAGTGTATATAGATAGACCTGCAACCTGCTGACATGACTGCCCTCCATGTGAATACAGATAAGAACTCTTGACAACCCAAAAGGACTCTATCCATCTGGTAAACTGACTTTTGTTCTGCTTAACCCTGTTTGTACCATACCGCCTGTATTTGTAACCTAAGACCACTGTATATATTCCTTGTGTTTATAATGTTATTTATAGTGAAGCCCTTAAGGCGATTAAATATATAATTTAATCTTGTGCTGTCTTGTATCTCGATCACGAATCCCCGCGTCCATTTTTCGGCCTAGTTATACGCTACCACGGGTTGGTTTCTTACCCTATATAATCCTGTTAACGGACCGGGCTTATATCAAACAAGGAACTGGTTGCAGTCTTCCCGGGCTGAGAACGCGCTGTTTCACTGGGGCAGTGAAAAGGTTCTCTCAGCTTTTTGTCTTTCTGTGCTCGTGTGGAAAGGAGGCGTCTGCGAAAACTGTACCAAGACTGACCTTACCCGCTCCTCCAGTAGGGCGTAATGTCACGCCTTGGTAACCCGTGACCATACCTTATCTCGCTGGCTATACATAGTTGACATCTGACGTCAGTCGGGTACGGTATTCAGCACATATTGGTGGCAGCAAAGTGGGATCAAGATACTAGTGTGTGTGTGAGTGTGGGACCCAAACTCCCAGACTACCAGTAGTAGCTTTTACCGCCAGAGTCTTAAGATCAGCTCAAAACTAGACAGTCTGAGTACAAATACAATAAGGTGTGTGTGTGCATCAGGTTGCCTGTATTACGTCCGTCTGCAGCCTGGCCATGATCCCTTGAGAAAGGTCTTGAAAGGACCGAAACGTTGGGATACATTATGGCCTAATATATGATACATATGCTTATACTATAACCATGGCGCGATTAGTCATATATTGACAATTTTTTCAGAATTTTCTGTACCTATAATATATTTGCAAACAAAAAAAGACATTGGTGTGCCGTGGATTACCTACATATGCATCAGGTTGCAGTCTGTGTCAGTGACCATCAATTGCAATGATGGCCAGTATCACAAGGAGCAAAGCTAAAGAGATGGCCGATGCTATGAATGGTGGTGGGGAGGACAGAGTCCAGATAGGGGGCCGAGAGGAGGTGGTAGGTGACTTTCTTCAAGGCGAAGGGGAGCACAGCCAAAACTCCCCAAGGATTCAGTTGCCAGTTGTGAGGTCCACTGCGGGCCTCACTTCACCTGCCCATCCCCCCAGCCAGGCAGGCTCGACTGCTACCCTACAGGCTGCCCTAGACCGTCTCCAGGCCAAGACCAGGCTTCCTACGAGATCCTCATGGCAGCTTCAGAGCGTCGTGAGCAAGCTGCAGAATGATGCGAGCAGGCTGATCGTGAGCATCAACTGCGAGTGCTCCAGCTCCAACTCAAGCAGCCCTCCTCAGCCCAATGTGAGTCTCCAGAGGTCCAAAACTATGGGCTGGGGACTTTTCGCTACTGGACAAAAATGGGGCCTTGGACACTTTCTTGTTGGTGTTGGAGACGGCCTGCCATCAGTACCAGCTGCTGGAGGACCAGTGGGTCCGATTCCTAATGCCACGTCTCAGGGGGAAAAGCCCTTGAAATCTTCAGGTACCTGCCCAGCGAGACCATCCTGAGCTATGAGGACATCAAGCAGGCTCTGGTCCGACAGTACAACTTAACCCCTGAGTCGTACCGGAATAAGCTCCGAAGTTTGCAGCATAGTCCTGCCCAGAGCTGGGCTGATCACATGCAGACCGAGAGCGGTTGATCAATGGACTATGGGATTGGAGCTCTCCACCGTTCAACAGCTGAAGGAGCTTATTGCCACAGAGCAGTTCTTGTGGAATTGCCTGGAAGACCTCCAGCAGTAGCTCCGTGACCGGAAGCCAAAGGGGGCCTCTGCAACAGCAGCCCTGGATGACTAGTATACCAACAACAGGACTTCAGAGGCCCAGAAACCAGTCGGCTGGAGAGGGGGTAAGACACACTCTGCCCCTGCTTCCCCTGCCCCTAGGCCCAAGAGTGCACTGGCCCCTCCTTCACTTTACACGTTGGTGGGGAAACAACCTGTGCACCAAAGCAGCCAAGACACTTCAAGGCCATGTGTTCAAAGCGCCTGAGGGACCCGTCCCAGTCATCGACCCGGAAACCATCTACTGGGTTGTGGGTGGGTGGGGGTGGTGGGAGTTCCCTTGACAATTTTCAACCGGTCACCGTGGGCCAGGCCGTGGCCATGGGACTTAGAGACATCGGCACTGAGATGACTCTGGTACGGACTGAACTGGTGGCACCCCATGATTTATTGCCTGGAAGATCCCTTACTGTCTCCGGGATTGGAGGAGTAGCACCAGCGCTGCCCATCGCCAAGGTCTATTTGGACTGGGGCGCCGGTCAAGGAGTAAGGGTGGTGGGGGTATCCTCAAATATCCCTGCCAGTGTTTTGCTGGGATGGACCTGGTGCGGCTTGTGTCTAAGTACGTGGTCGCTGACACCCTGAGGTCCGATACCCCAGAATGTGAGGTCATGTCCACCCTGTTAATGCCGTTAATGTACCTAACATGCCTATTGATGGGGATGTGGGGGTGGGGGATGTAATGTGTGCCTCTCCTCTCAGTAGGTAGGGGGTCATTGACGCCAGCTGTGCTGAGTCCCCAAGGTGTTGCCAGCAAGCTTGCTGGAACCTGTTGTCCTCAGGTGTGGTGACTGAGGGGACAAGCAGGGGGCAGACAGCTGCGGAGGAGGAAGATGCAAATTAGGTCAGGGCTGTCCCAGAAGTAGGGCTCCCAGGTAAAGCCTCAGTGCAGGGTTCCTCCACAACTGGGATGTCAGAGGGCCAGGTTAGTCCATCTGGATTGGCAACTTGGTCAGAAGCCGAGGGGAAGCAGGCACTACCAGCGTTGGCAGTTGCAATAGCTGCTGTCACGCGCAGTAGGAGTGCTGGGTCCCTAGGGGCCCCTCAGGGGTCTGATGACTTTCCCCCTTCCGACCAAGTGGCTGCCGTGTCAGATGGAGGCCAGGAGACAGGCCTCGGGGACTTGAAAGGGGACGTGGCAGTCTCGTCTATTCTAGCCACGTCCGGTCAGGGGTTTCAGGTGGCATTAGTGGCTGACGCCAGCCTGAATGCTCTCAAGGAGCAGGCGGCACGGTCCTCCCTTGGACTCAGACCTTGAGCGGGTGGTTTGGGACCATGGACGGCTATACCAGCTCGCGGTCCAGCAGGGCTCACCGAAGGAGTGGCCTAGGGACCGGCAGGTAGTAGAACTGACAGGGGACTTGTCAGTCTCGTCTATTCTGACCACGTCCCACCAGTGGTTTCAGGTGGCGTTAGGGGCTAGCGCCAGGTTAAAAGCTCTCACGGAGCAAGTGGCACGGCCTCCCTTGGACTCAGAACCCCAGAGGGCAGTCTGGGAGCAACGATGGTTGTGCCGGGAAACAGTCCAGCAGGGTTCACTGGAGGCGTGGCCTAGGGTCCGACAATTCATTGTACCTTATCAGTTCAGGGTGGAGTTTTTGTGGATTGCGCACGAAATTCTGATGGCCAGATACCCAGGAGCCGCTAAGTCAGAGGCCTGGAAGAGAGACGTAGCCACCCCTGGGGTGTCAGTCATCGAGTGTGTTGTGCGCTTCCAGGAAAAGGCGCAGGTCTTGTCGCGGTTGGTGCATGGCAGTATGGGGCCGACCAGAAGCGGGGGTACGACCAGATGGCTTGTGAGAAGACCCACCAGGTGGGTCAGCAAGTGTGGATACTTGTTTCCGTAACTCAGAACAAGCTTCAAGCAGCCTGGGGAGGCCCGTACCTCGAGCATCAGCGGCTCAATGCCAGGATGTACCTGGTCACCCTGGACCATGCCCGGGAGAGGCAGAAGGTGCCTCCCGGGAAATGTTCACCAAAACGCCCGGAAGGACGGCGGCCACTGAGATGCCGTTAGGCATGGAGCATGCCCCTGCCACTTCTAAGCAGATGGTCAAGCTGCTTAAGGGACTCGAAGGGTATGCAGCCGCGTTCCTGGAGGTCATTGCCATCTTCGGTCCTGCATCTGGAGCAGATGCTCGGGCAGATCTGCCAGGCAGGCTTGACCCTTGCTCCAGGAAAGTGCCAGTTAGGCATAAGTGAGGGGCCCCGGGCAGGCAGGGAACCTTTGGAACCGGAGCCCGGTTGAGTGGGTGCCAGCGCATCCTGGCTCACCCCCGGGACAAGAACCAGATGGTTCGCGCCCCACTATAGTAGCCTTGTGAAGCCCCTGAATAACCGCACCAGGATGAAGCTGCCATCCACAGTCAATTGAACAAACGACTGCGAGATGGCCTTCCAGGCACTGAAGGATGCCCTTTTCAGCTGTCTGGTACCCTAGGCAGCCGACTTCACGCAGTCGTTTATAGTACCGCCTGACGCGAGTAATCACGGCCTCGTTCTCATGCTCCGTCAGGGTGATTCCATTGGCCAGGAGGGAATGGGATGTGGGTAAGCGGAAGCCTTGTGCTCCAGCCGTACCACTTTGCCTCTCGCCACCAGAGAGGGTGCGGATGGGTGGCCACCCCCCGATTAACCCCTGTAATACTCTCCTGCAATATCACCCCTACCCTGCATTTGGATTCAACCTACGGATTTTTATCTCGTAGGGACAGTATAATGTTAGGAGGGAGGGTGCTGCTGCTAATTTACGTAAGTGTATGTCTAGATAGATTGGGAGGGAGGGTGGAATTGGAACAATAGATTGTGTTGTGTTAGCGTTGTCAGGTTTTATAGTGTTGTTAATGTATTGCGGTGTGTGTCTATATGTATATATATTTATATAACCAGAGAGATAAATATATATAGAATAGCAATAGCAATAGAATAGAATAGCAATAATAATAGACTATAGACTTGTATTTGTGTAATAAATTTCTTTATTGTTCAATACGCAGTTTATAGTCCTTTTGGTCGCCGTCGTAATAATCCATTGCGCGTAGTTCACAGAAAGGTATAGCAACAGGTTCTCAACCAAACCATTTGAAAAATTCAGTGAACCTGAAATGAAATGGATTTTAAAAGGTTTGCTCATCTCTAGTACAGGGGCTATATGATACCTAGATAAATAGTAGAAGATCAGAAGTGACTTGTTCATTGATGTTGAAGGTTTTACAAGTAACTCGGAGGTGACTATGAAAAGTCACAAAAAATCATGCACATAAAAAGCATATTAAGTGATCATCTAACTAAAGTTTAATATGAATGCATAGTCAATAATAGAGATGGCCTTGCGGTTCGCCCGGCAGTTGTTTCGCGGTAAACTTTGCTCATTTGCGATTTGCCGAACGGGCGAACATATGGAGATGTCTGCCAGCGCTATATTCTTTTACATTGTGAAGAACTTTGACCCATGACACATCCATCAGGTGTTACAGGACAGCCAATTGAGACGTTTCAGCAATCAGCACATGACATACCCCCTACCTTATAAATAAACCTGATCATTTTACATTCAGTCTTTTGTCAGTGTAGGGAGAGGTTGCTGTGTGGAGCAGGGACAGACTGTTAGGGACACCAAACGCTAGCTAATAGGGCCACAAAAGTCCTTTTAAGGACTGGTATAGGTGTGATATCGATAGGTGTGACATACTGAGGGGTGTAATATACTTATAATATACTTTCTAACATAGAAAGTATATTATAGTGCATTTGTATTGTGCAGCAGTTGTTTGCGGTCTTGCTGCGATACTGCAACTACACAGAGAGCCCAACTCTATTGGAACAAATAATTTCTACTGGTGTGATATACCAGTTGCTCCCCCAAAAAACTGAATGAAGCAGGGGTGTTATATACCAATTATATACTTTCTATATAGTGCATTTGGGTAGTGCAGCATTTGTTTTCGGTTTTACTGCGTTACCTTAGCTACAGATAGTGACAAACGACATTGGAACAAATAATTTCTACTGGTGTGATATACCTGTTGCCTCCCAAAAAAAAGTGATTGAAGCAGGGGTGTTATAGCCCAATAATATACTTTCTATATAGTGCAGTTGGGTAGTGCAGCATTTGTGCTTTTGCTGCGTGACAAATGACATTGGAACAAATTATGTCTACTGGTGTGATATGCCAGTTGCCCCCTCAAAAAAAACTGAATTAAGCAGGGGTGTTATATACCAATTATATATTTTCTATATAGTGCATTTGGGTAGTGCAGCATTTGCGGTTTTGCTGCGTTACCGCATCTACACAGAGTGACAAACGACATTGGAACAAATAATTTCTACTGGTGTGATATACCAGTTACCCCCCAAAAATGAAAAAAAAAAAGTGGGCTACAGTAAAATTGTTATTCAGTGACCGCATAATGAACCTCGAGCCACTTAATCACAATTTCTTTTATGTCAGGTGAATGCCTAATTTTTAAGGCCCGTACTCCTGTGGTGTAAATTTTTCTAGGCTCGAACAGGGCACATTTCAGAGAATTTCCCTTTAAGACGCATAAGAATGTCCCCTGATTAATATACATATTTTTTGTTGGAATTTTTGTCATTGATCCCCCTCTAGTACAGTATGTCTCTGTCCATATTGTGGGACTATTTGTACACTTCTACTATTTAGTGGCTACAAATATGAGCTGAAGGTTTTTCAGGTTCGTCTGCCGTTAAAGTGAATGGGGGACGGCGCAACCTTGCGGTTTGCGAACATTTGATTGCGTTCGCGAACCGTCCCAGCCGATGTTTGTCTATCACTAGTCAATAATACAACATAAACGAATATAGACTATCGTTAATAAGAAGAAAAAAAATGAATATAATTGTTCAAAGCTGAAACTGTTTTCCATTCTACTTATATGTACAACAAAAACTCATCCTATTCTCTTACTTATATTATATATGTGCTAAGTTATGATGACAATCTGTTCCAGATTAATAGGTTCATAGACTACAAAGGGCCCTTTCATTCTCTATCTGGGAAACAGAAAGCCCTCTTGTCTACAGTATTGAATGATGTTAAAAATCTTTCCTAGTTTTGAAGAGTACAGTAGTAAACTGTGTGTCCCATGCATCTCAGAAGAGGTGGTGACAAGTGCCCCTTTCTTATCAATGAATAATGTTTAGATTTTCTCCTGTCAAGTTTGTCATCTGTCCTTGATAAGCATTGTGTCCTTGATTAATGATAGACTTTTATGTTCGTTATTTTGGAAAAAAAAATATAAATACAGCATTTATAAGCAACAAAGAAAAATTATTGCTTAAATGCTGTGTATATGTATTATGAAAACATACTGTCTTACATTTATAGATTATGTATTTATCCTGTATCTATACATATAAATATATATAAAAATATATGTAAATTACATTATTGCTATAATTACTATATAAAGTATGCTGCTACTTGTTGTCCTTGTTTGCTTTCACATTGCAAGAATATCTATCTACATCTATCTATCTATCTATCTGATATCCAAGGAATCCTTTACAGCTGCATGAAATCCACTGCACTCTAGAGCAGGGATCAGCAACCTTCGGCACTCCAGCTGTGGTGAAACTACAATTCCCAGCATGCTCCATTAATTTCTATGTGAGTTCTTAGAAGAGAAGAGTAAGTATGCATGCTGGGAGTTGTAGTTTCACAACAGCTGGAGTGCTGGAGGTTGCCTACCCCTGCTCTAGAGTATCAAGTGAAGGAAACAGTGACCTTTATTCCCCCATGTTCATACAATGTTTCAATCCTCTCCAGGCTCTTTCTCATTTACAAGTGAACTGAACTCACAGCAAACTTTTATACTCATAATTAAACAATCCATGATTATAATAAAGCTCTTAGAAAAATATTTAGTCCATGATTAAAAATATCGTCCATTAGAGAACAGCAAATTTTTCCAAAATTCAATTTGGACTCTTTGACGAATTTTCCCAAAAATTGGATTTGTTCCGAATAAATTTGTCAGAAAGCAAGTTTTTTTGCTTTTTTTAGCAAAGTAATGATGGCTTGGTACTCTCCACCTTGGCTGGGCACAAGCCATCCATTCTCTCAAATGGACCACGTCAACCACGTGGAAAGGGAAGGACTATAGTACCAGCAACTTGGTCAGGAGCACGTTCAGCTTTTGCGCCATTGGATGAGTGCATGCATGCTGTTGTCTTTTTGCAATCGATTGCTGGCAAAATGCGTGACGAGGAGTAGGAGGAGCATCAGGACCAGTAGACGATGGGAACGAAACACAGCTGCTTCTACTGAGGTGGTGGATAGGGATGAGCGAACCTATGAATTTCAATGGGTTTGGCCGAACTTTAGTTCAAAGTTCGGTTCTGGTACAGGAACCCATAGAAGTAGAGTTGAGCGAACACCTGGATGTTCGGGTTCGAGAAGTTCGGCCGAACATCCCGGAAATGTTCGGGTTCGGGATCCGAACCCGATCCGAACTTCGTCCCGAACCCGAACCCCATTGAAGTCAATGGGGACCCGAACTTTTCGGCACTAAAAAGGCTGTAAAACAGCCCAGGAAAGAGCTAGAGGGCTGCAAAAGGCAGCAACATGTAGGTAAATCCCCTGCAAACAAATGTGGATAGGGAAATGAATTAAAATAAAAATTAAATAAATAAAAATTAACCAAAATCAATTGGAGAGAGGTTCCATAGCAGAGAATCTGGCTTCCCGTCACCCACCACTGGAACAGTCCATTCTCAGATATTTAGGCCCCGGCACCCAGGCAGAGGAGAGAGGTCCCGTAACAGAGAATCTGTCTTCATGTCAGCAGAGAATTAGTCTGCATGTCATAGCAGAGAATGAGGCTTCACGTCAGCCACCACTGCAACAGTCCATTGGCATATATTTAGGCCCAGCACCCAGGCAGAGGAGGGAGGTCCCGTAACAGAGAATCTGTCTTCATGTCAGCAGAGAATTAGTCTGCATGTCATAGCAGAGAATGAGGCTTCACGTCAGCCACCACTGCAACAGTCCATTGGCATATATTTAGGCCCAGCACACACACAGGCAGAGGAGAGAGGTCCCGTAACAGAGAATCTGGCTTCATGTCAGCAGAGAATTAGTCTGCATGTCATAGCAGAGAATCAGGCTTCACGTCACCCACCACTGCAACAGTCCATTGGCATATATTTAGGCCCAGCACACACACAGGCAGAGGAGAGAGGTCCCGTAACAGACAATCTGGCTTCATGTCAGCAGAGAATTAGTCTGCATGTCATAGCAGAGAATGAGGCTTCACGTCAGCCACCACTGCAACAGTCCATTGGCATATATTTAGGCCCAGCACACACACAGGCAGAGGAGAGAGGTCCCGTAACAGAGAATCTGTCTTCATGTCAGCAGAGAATTAGTCTGCATGTCATAGCAGAGAATCAGGCTTCACGTCACCCACCACTGCAACAGTCCATTGGCATATATTTAGGCCCAGCACCCAGGCAGAGGAGGGAGGTCCCGTAACAGAGAATCTGTCTTCATGTCAGCAGAGAATTAGTCTGCATGTCATAGCAGAGAATGAGGCTTCACGTCACCCACCACTGCAACAGTCCATTGGCATATATTTAGGCCTAGCACACAGGCAGAGGAGAGGTTCATTCAACTTTGGGTAGCCTCGCAATATAATGGTAAAATGAAAATAAAAATAGGATTGAATGAGGAAGTGCCCTGGAGTCCAATAATATATGGTTATGGGGAGGTAGTTAATGTCTAATCTGGACAAGGGACGGACAGGTCCTGTGGGATCCATGCCTGGTTCATTTTTATGAACGTCAGCTTGTCCACATTGGCTGTAGACAGGCGGCTGCGTTTGTCTGTAATGACGCCCCCTGCCGTGCTGAATACACGTTCAGACAAAACGCTGGCTGCCGGGCAGGCCAGCACCTCCAAGGCATAAAAGGCTAGCTCTGGCCACGTGGACAATTTAGAGACCCAGAAGTTGAATGGGGCCGAACCATCAGTCAGTACGTGGAGGGGTGTGCACACGTACTGTTCCACCATGTTAGTGAAATGTTGCCTCCTGCTAACACGTTGCGTATCAGGTGGTGGTGCAGTTAGCTGTGGCGTGTTGACAAAAGTTTTCCACATCTCTGCCATGCTAACCCTGCCCTCAGAGGAGCTGGCCGTGACACAGCTGCCTTGGCGACCTCTTGCTCCTCCTCTGCCTTGGCCTTGGGCTTCCACTTGTTCCCCTGTGACATTTGGGAATGCTCTCAGTAGCGCGTCTACCAACGTGCGCTTGTACTCGCGCATCTTCCTATCACGCTCCAGTGCAGGAAGTAAGGTGGGCACATTGTCTTTGTAGCGTGGATCCAGCAGGGTGGCAACCCAGTAGTCCGCACAGGTTAAAATGTGGGCAACTCTGCTGTCGTTGCGCAGGCACTGCAGCATGTAGTCGCTCATGTGTGCCAGGCTGCCCAGGGGTAAGGACAAGCTGTCCTCTGTGGGAGGCGTATCGTCATCGTCCTGCCTTTCCCCCCAGCCACGCACCAGTGATGGACCCGAGCTGCGTTGGGTGCCACCCCGCTGTGACCATGCTTCATCCTCATCCTCCTCCACCTCCTCCTCATCCTCGTCCTCCTCGTCCTCCAGTAGTGGGCCCTGGCTGGCCACATTTGTACCTGGCCTCTGCTGTTGCCAAAAACCTCCCTCTGAGTCACTTCGAAGAGACTGGCCTGAAAGTGCTAAAAATGACCCCTCTTCCTCCTCCTCCTCCTCCTCCTGGGCCACCTCCTCTTCCATCATCGCCCTAAGTGTTTTCTCAAGGAGACATAGAAGTGGTATTGTAACGCTGATAACGGTGTCATCGCCACTGGCCATGTTGGTGGAGTACTCGAAACAGCGCAACAGGGCACACAGGTCTCGCATGGAGGCCCAGTCATTGGTGGTGAAGTGGTGCTGTTCTGTAGTGCGACTGACCCGTGCGTGCTGCAGCTGAAACTCCACTATGGCCTGCTGCTGCTCGCACAGTCTGTCCAGCATGTGCAAGGTGGAGTTCCACCTGGTGGGCACGTCGCATATGAGGCGGTGAGCGGGAAGGCCGAAGTTACGCTGTAGCGCAGACAGGCGAGCAGCAGCAGGATGTGAACGCCGGAAGCGCGAACAGACGGCCCGCACTTTATGCAGCAGCTCTGACATGTCGGGGTAGTTGTGAATGAACTTCTGCACCACCAAATTCAGCACATGCGCCAAGCAAGGGATGTGCGTCAAATTGGCTAGTCCCAGAGCTGCAACGAGATTTCGCCCATTATCACACACCACCAGGCCGGGCTTGAGGCTCACCGGCAGCAACCACTCGTCGGTCTGTTGTTCTATACCCCGCCACAACTCCTGTGCGGTGTGGGGCCTGTCCCCCAAACATATGAGTTTCAGAATGGCCTGCTGACGTTTACCCCGGGCTGTGCTGAAGTTGGTGGTGAAGGTGTGTGGCTGACTGGATGAGCAGGTGGAAGAAGAGGAGGAGGAAGCCGAGAAGGAGGAGGTGGCAACAGGAGGCAAAGAATGTTGCCCTGCGATCCTTGGCGGCGGAAGGACGTGCGCCAAACAGCTCTCCGCCTGGGGCCCAGCTGCCACTACATTTACCCAGTGTGCAGTTAGGGAGATATAGCGTCCCTGGCCGTGCTTACTGGTCCACGTATCTGTGGTTAGGTGGACCTTGCCACAGATGGCGTTGCGCAGTGCACACTTGATTTTATCGGATACTTGGTTGTGCAGGGAAGGCACGGCTCTCTTGGAGAAGTAGTGCCGGCTGGGAACAACATACTGTGGGACAGCAAGCGACATGAGCTGTTTGAAGCTGTCTGTGTCCACCAGCCTAAATGACAGCATTTCATAGGCCAGTAGTTTAGAAATGCTGGCATTCAGGGCCAGGGATCGAGGGTGGCTAGGTGGGAATTTACGCTTTCTATCAAATGTTTGTGAGATGGAGAGCTGAACGCTGGCGTGTGACATGGTTGAGACGCTTGGTGACGGAGGTGGTGGTGGTGGTGTTGGTGGTACATCCCCTGTTTGCTGGGCGGCAGGTGCCAACGTTCCTCCAGAGGCGGAGGAAGAGGCCGAGGCGGCAGCAGCAGAATAGGCCGAGGCGGCAGCAGCAGAAGAGGTAGCAGGGGGAGCCTGAGTGACTTCCTTGGTTTTAAGGTGTTTACTCCACTGCAGTTCATGCTTTGCATGCAGGTGCCTGGTCATGCAGGTTGTGCTCAGGTTCAGAACGTTAATGCCTCGCTTCAGGCTCTGATGGCACAGCGTGCAAACCACTCGGGTCTTGTCGTCAGCACATTGTTTGAAGAAGTGCCATGCCAGGGAACTCCTTGAAGCTGCCTTTGGGGTGCTCGGTCCCAGATGGCGGCGGTCAGTAGCAGGCGGAGTCTCTTGGCGGCGGGTGTTCTGCTTTTGCCCACTGCTCCCTCTTTTGCTACGCTGTTGGCTCGGTCTCACCACTGCCTCTTCCTCCGAACTGTGAAAGTCAGTGGCACGACCTTCATTCCATGTGGGGTCTAGGACCTCATCGTCCCCTGCATCGTCTTCCACCCAGTCTTGATCCCTGACCTCCTGTTCAGTCTGCACACTGCAGAAAGACGCAGCAGTTGGCACCTGTGTTTCGTCATCATCAGAGACATGCTGAGGTGGTATTCCCATGTCCTCATCATCAGGAAACATAAGTGGTTGTGCGTCAGTGCATTCTATGTCTTTCACCGCTGGGGAAGGGCTAGGTGGATGCCCTTGGGAAACCCTGCCAGCGGAGTCTTCAAACAGCATAAGAGACTGCTGCATAACTTGAGGCTGAGACAGTTTCCCTGGTATGCATGGGGGTGATGTGACAGACTGATGGGGTTGGTTTTCAGGCGCCATCTGTGCGCTTTCTGCAGAAGACTGGGTGGGAGATAATGTGAACGTGCTGGATCCACTGTCGGCCACCCAATTGACTAATGCCTGTACCTGCTCAGGCCTTACCATCCTTAGAACGGCATTGGGCCCCACCATATATCGCTGTAAATTCTGGCGGCTACTGGGACCTGAGGTAGTTGGTACACTAGGACGTGTGGATGTGGCAGAACGGCCACGTCCTCTCCCAGCACCAGAGGGTCCACTAACACCACCACGACCATGTCCACGTCCGCGTCCCTTACTAGATGTTTTTCTCATTGTTATGGTTCACCACAACAACAAATATATTATTTGGCCCAATGTATTGTATTCAAATTCAGCGGGATATAAATTTGAGGCCTAGTATTTAGGCGCTGGGTGACCGGTATGGATTTAGTGACAGAATTAGACTTGGAAATGCACAGAAGCGTGTGTGTGAAGTTATTCTGAATGACCCTATGTGCACCTTCAATATGATCTACCCTTTTAGGGATAGATTTCAAATAGCTCTGATATAGCAGAAACGACTAAATTATGAAATTGCTAAATTGGGAATTGTATTTCAACCCAGAACAAAAAATGTGCTTTGACGGACACTAAATAACTTTCCCAGCCACAACAGGACAGCGGTAACGAGAGATTTAGCGGGATATAAATTTGAGGCCTAGTATTTAGGCGCTGGGTGACAGGTATGGGTTTAGTGACAGAATTAGATTTGGAAATGCACAGTAGCGGGTGTGTGAAGTTATTCTGAATGACCCTATGTGCACCTTGAATATTATATACCCTTTTAGGGATAGATTTCAAATAGCTCTGATATAGCAGAAACCACTAAATTATGAAATTGCTAAATTGGGAATTGTATTTCAACCCAGAACAAGAAATGTGCTTGAACGGACACT